>NC_035434.2:50854936-51175849 GCF_002127325.2 Helianthus annuus | reverse complement strand
CAATTGCCTAGAGGCATACGCAATTACCTTTTTGCGTTGCATCAACACACATCCATATCCTAATTTTGAAGCATCACAGTATACTTCAAAATCCTCAGTTCCTTCGGGTAAAGCTAAAATTGGAGCATTTGTCAATTTGTGCTTTAGAATCCTAAAAGCTTCCTCTTGTCTAGATCCCCATTCAAACTTAACGGCTTTACAGGTTAGCTTAGTTAAAGGTACAGCTATCTTAGAGAAATCTTTAATAAACCGTCTATAGTATCCAGCTAAGCCTAGAAAACTTCTAACTTCCATAACCGTTCGTGGAGCTTTCCAATTCGTGATTGCTTCTATTTTCGCAGGATCTACGTGAATTCCTTCGTGATTCACCATATGACCTAAAAATTGCACTTCTTGTAGCCAGAATTCACACTTCGAGAATTTGGCATAAAGCTTTTCCTTTCTTAATAATGTTAAGAGTGTATGCAAGTGCTCACAATGTTCCTCCTGACTTTTGGAATAAATGAGTATATCGTCAATGAACACGATTACAAATTTATCCAAGTATGGTTTACAGATCCTATTCATCATGTCCATAAATGCGGCTGGAGCATTTGTTAATCCAAAGGGCATGACTGTAAACTCATAATGACCATACCTAGTTCTGAAAGCAGTTTTAGGTATGTCCTCCTCTTGCACTTTCAATTGGTGATATCCAGATCTTAAATCTATCTTAGAGAAATACCTAGCTCCTTGCAATTGATCAAAAAGATCATCAATCCTAGGTAATGGGTATCGGTTCTTAATGGTGACTTTATTCAATTCCCTATAATCGATACACATTCTCATTGATCCATCTTTCTTTTTCACAAACAACACTGGTGCACCCCAAGGGGATGAACTAGGTTGTATAAATCCTTTGCTTAGTAATTCATCTAACTGCTTTTTCAATTCTAGCATTTCAGTAGGTGCTAATCGATAAGCTGCTTTAGCTATTGGTGCAGTATCTGGGATTAAATGAATTCTAAACTCTACTTCCCTATCAGGTGGTAACCCAGGTAATTCTTCAGGAAAAACATCTGGGCATTCTGAAACTATAGGGATGTCCTGGAGTTCCTTACTTTTAGTGTTAATGATTACAGAAATCATATACACCATTTCTTGTTTCCTTGAATAACTAGCCAATTTCATTACTGAAATGAATTTTAGTGGCTTTCGAGGTCTATCTCCTGTAATTAGAATTACTTCTCCTGTGGGGGTACGGATTTCTACGGAATTCTTATCACATAGGATTTGAGCATGGTTGGCTATTAACCAATCCATTCCTAACACTACATCGAATCCGGCTAAATTCATAGGTAACAGGTTTGCAGAAAACTTATGGCCTAATAATTCTATCTTTCCTTCTTGCAAAACCTTGTCTATGTTAACAGAATTCCCTTCTGCTGTTTCGACTGTATAAATCTGCCTAAGGGTAGTTAGAGGTAAGTTAAGAGCTTGACAGAATGCAGTATTAATGAAACTTTGGTTTGCACCAGAATCAAATAATACTTTTGCATAGACGTTATGCACTAAGAACGTACCCGCTATCACGTCTGGAATGAGTTCGGCTTCTTGAGTGGTCAGCTGGAATGCTCGTGCATTTTTCTTAGTAGTTCCTTCGGTCGTTTTAGCTCTACTGTCTGCTGGTTTAGCTAACTTAGGACATCCAGACTAGAAATGTCCTGTTTCTCTGCAGTTATAACAAATTCCTTTTTCCTTCTGCAGTCTTCTTCTCGATGTCCTTTTGCCTTGCAAAAGTTGCAAAATATATTGCACTGTCCATAGTGTTTCCTTTTGCAATTTCTGCAGAAAGGAGGTGATGAGGATTGCCCTGTTCCCCTCTTTTTGAACTTATTGTTAATATTACCCATGCGAAATCCTTGGGTAATCTTCTGAGACAATTCCTTCTTGCGATCTTCTTCTCTGGTGCGGACTAGTTCATCGGTTAAGGTATTAGCTAATTCCACAGCATCGTCAATCGTGCGTGGTCTCGCAGCTTTAACGATGTTACGGATTTCTCCAATTAATCCCCAAATATAACGGGAAATAAGTACCGGTTCTGGCGAAGCCATGGAAGGTACCACTCTCGCATATTCGAAGAATGTCGAAGTATATCCTCGACAGTCTACTCCTAACATACGATGACTCAGAAACTTGTTTGCCATTTGTTCCTTCTCGTATTCGGGACAAAATTTTCTTTCTACAAGACTCTTAAATTCTTCCCAATTCATTGCATAGGCCACCCTTCTTCCTTTTGCTTGTAGCACCGTGTTCCACCATTCTAGCGCCCCTTCTTTGAACAAGTTTGATGCATACATCACTTGATCTTCTTCAGTACATTTACTTATTGCAATTACTGCCTCGGTTTTCTCTAACCAACGCAGTGTTGCAGTTGCCCCTTCATTACCTGCAAATTCTGCGGGTTTACAGGCAAGAAATTCTTTGTAAGTGCAACCAGGCGTTGCAGCTTTCATTCTCTTAGGGAGTGGGGCCTGTTGCGGATCATGATCGTTATGATTGCCGCCTCCATTTATGTTGTTACTGCCGTTATCTTCCGGAGTACGTTTACTAGGAATTAATTGTGGTTCGGCAGGTTTCTGAACAGCAGCCACAATTTCTGGAATAGCATTGGCTATCCCTTGAGCAATAAAGTGCTCAATATCTTGTCTAGTTATATATTGATCTTCCTGATTTTGCTCAGACTGATTTACTTCATTAACTGGTTCACTATTAGCGTTTTCCATCTGCTAATTAGTATTAATAGAAATTATTAGTGTCTAATTATTAATACCAAAATCACAGATAAACACATAGATCAGTATAACATGCAAGCATAGTCAAAATTGTCGATGCCTCGACTTCTGTTTTGTTTTATATATTATACCTGCTTCAATACACACTTTTTATCTTACAGTGTTTTATTGCCCATTTTACAGAATCAGTTTTACTATATTAGTTATAATACAAACAAACTTCTCCAAACCCCTCCTATCTTTTGGTTCGCTGGCAGTTTCAGTAACGACGCTCCCTCTCGTCGTACTTCCAAGAGATTTGTTCCCCCATTTCCCGGATCCTATTCCCGGTGCCTATCAGTTCTTCACCAAACTGACGTAGTTCAGCTAAATTTTCATAGCTCATTGGCGGATTAGGGATAGGTTCTGGATCAAATTGTGGGAGAAAACTATAAGGACTATTAACTATATTTTGGAATTGCCAGTCATTGGTCCACCATTCCTCCATTTGGCCTAATGGTCGGGTGTGAACTAGTGGGTCTGGAATAGTTGGTCCTAGGTTTATTGGGAATTGGGCTGTAGCAGGATAAGAGAAGAGATTATCGTTGATAGGCTCTAGAACATCACAATTATCCAGTAGGCGATCTATTTCGTCCTGAAATGTGATTTCCTCAGACTGTTTAGAGCTTTCTCCGATCTCTATTCCCTTTTGCTTTAGGTCTATCTCTATTTCTGCTGGTTTGGAACTTTCTCCGGTTTCTATTTCTTTTCCCTTGCTCACACTCACAGGATTTTCTATTTTAGGGATTCTCCTAGGTTTCCTTCTGCGCACCTTTCGCCACCCTACATATCTTCTCTTCTTTTTAGGTTTTGCTTTTTCCAGCGGTGGAGCTTGGAATTCCAGAGGTTCCTCTATGTCAGCAACGTAACCAGTGAAGTTGTGGGAGACTTCAATTGGCACAGGATAGAGGTTGAGATTCTGAAATGCTTCCGACATCTCATTCACGCTGTACGGCATATATGCAAAATGCACAAAATGCTAAATTAAAACTTTGGAACAAAGCTTAACAAATAAACATTTTTATTGCACACCAATTTGTACAACATAACAGCAAACAGAACACACTCAGATCTATTTATTCATTTACTAGGAAGTAAATATTTCTAGATTTAAAGCTTAAAGATTTGCATTTTCTGCTACAGTAGCGAGCAGATACAGATTTGCCCATTTTTCATCTAAGTTATTTTCCCTTGGTGGATTACTGTTAATTTCCTGAATTTCCGGGTTAAACCTCACTCTCTTGGTTTGGGGTTTCTTTTTCTCTTGACCCTTTCTAAGAATTGAATTTCTTTTCTCTGGTGTAAGTGGGTTTTCATAATTTGCCTTACGGACAAAAATTCCTTCTTCTAAATTGGTGGGAGATTTGGAGGAAGAGGTTCCCTGTTCTTTGGGTGTACTATCTAATTTACGATAGATAGCAGAAATCTTTTGTTTACCCATACTATAATTTTAACAATTAATCAATTAATAAGCATATATTCACATAATGACAAATAAAAT
Organism: Helianthus annuus; assembly: GCF_002127325.2. Classification (NCBI taxonomy): domain Eukaryota; kingdom Viridiplantae; phylum Streptophyta; class Magnoliopsida; order Asterales; family Asteraceae; genus Helianthus; species Helianthus annuus. Next base: position 51,171,535 of record NC_035434.2, on the reverse strand, counting down.
TTTCAATAAACTTAAATTAATTAGAACAGTGAGCTTAATCAGTAAGATTAAAACAGTGGCTCTGATACCACCTTTTCCTGTCACGGCCCCCGACCCGGTTTGACTCGTTTCAGGAGCCGCGGGACAGGAATCCCGTGGTATTTAATTTAGGCGACAGCGGAAGTCTTTTTAAAACAGGATCTTTCAATAATTTAAACTGATCGTTTCATAACTTAGGGATAAATTCCCGAAATTTACAATAATGTGATTTCTCAGGGAATCTTTATTTTCAAAACATGTTCATTTATTTATTTACATTGAGCCACTTTTCTAAGCTGGGAGTGCTCCACAGCACTTTTCTTTGCTCATACCAGATCACCTGAAACATGTTTGAAAAAGGTTTTGTCAGCGGGGAAATACTGAGTGAATCATTCATTTTACTGAAAACGACACATCTGTTATAATCTACAATATTAAGGGGAATTACAATGTTTCTGATATCAAACCAACTACCCACAGTATTTGTCACTCGACCATCCATTGGCTAGCCCATTTGTCCAATGGTGTCTGTGACTGTGGTCAGATCACCCCTTGGCCACCCGTTTGTCCAAGTGTGACGGGAAATAAGTAATGTATACAAAACCCCACATACCGACTGTAACTTGGTGATTACATAGACTTAATCCCTATAATTATAACTTTGGAAATAACTTGGAGTTTTGTAAAACAGTTGATAAAAAGAGAATGACTCACAAACTGTGAGAAAAGAGTTTATAAAAGTGGAATGACTCACATTGCAGATTTACGAGCAGAGTATAAGCTTTACTGATTAGCCTTTTAACCTAATTTAAATAACAATGCACACACAAACGGGATTAGTAACTAGTTCAGCAGTTACGTCAATTCACGAGATTAAACCCTCACAACTATTATCAAGTGCGATACTTAACAATTCAATGGATTCACAACGAATGACAGAGCCTAGTCCGAATTCGAACAACACTCAAACATTCAAGTTGAAATCACAATGAATAACAAAGTACAAGCTCAATTTGAGCAGCACTCGGACAATCGTTGGATAGTTATAATCGATCGGACGTTGAATCGTAATAGCGATCGAGTTATTACCCTGATTGCGGCAGCACCTCATGATCGTGTGTGTGTGGTGAACTGATTTCAGGATATCTCGACGTATACAGAAGCTTTTTACGTCGTTTTAAGTTCAACAGTTAAGTGCCAATGTCGGCTATTAATAGCAATTTTTGGGACCCCCTTACGGACCGTATGCCGGACCCCTTACGGTCCGTAAGCTAAGCAGTCTAATTATAGGCTGCCTAGGCTCGGGACTAGCCTTGGTGACTCAAGAATTCAGCCAAATAGAACAAAGCAACGTTTGAATTTAGATAATTATCAACTAGGGTTTGCCCCCCTTGAGTTTTAGGGGCCCTGATCCTGATTCCGATCATTCTGAAAATTTTAGGGCTAGTGCAGAATTAATTGGGTGTCTTAATTAGGTTTTTCTTATTGACTAATTATCGTCCTAATTATTGATTTTAGTGACAGTTGTTACAGTTAGCGTAGGGAGGGTTTTTACTACTAGATCATGTGAGGGGTGGGTACAACACTTAAGGCCATCAATCCTCATTTTTACGACTGAGGGACACAAGAATGATAGATCTCTTTGGGTGTAGCGAGCCCACACCCGTGAGGCCGGGGCGGCCCATAGAGGTGACTGTGTCTTACCGCCGAAGCTCGGTAACAAATTTGCTAGGTTTGAGTCTTCTTGCACCTTTTCACACATACCAGTGGCTTTGCAACCCATTGGTGATCTCTTTTTCCTTATTACTACATTCCAGGGACTTTTATTCATACACGAAAGGTTTATACATACTCACGTTTACATGAACTCGTTCAACTTTTGTTGATTTTTCAAACTACATGTATTTCAGGAAATTAATGGATCTGGCGAAGTGTGCAATCATGTCAAGCTGCGTAGGGAATAATGATGTCATCCAGGTTTAGGAGGTGTAACCCTTACATGGACGAGTTTCATGTCCTTAAACCATGTTTTATTCATGTCTTTTGTTGTGTCATGTGAACACGTTTTAAATTATGTCATAGTTGTAACTTGTTTTATGTGTCGACATTTTAAACAATGATGTTGTGGTAACTTTAAATTCAATGAATGGATTATCATCATGTGTTTTATTTTCATATAGCATTGTTATGACAGTTGCTATGGTATTAAGAAGTCACACCAAATAAACCCACGCTTCCGCAAAAGCCAGGGTGTGATAAAAGCTAAGCCCCAGGTATGTTGGATCTTTTGAGATTATTAAAAGAATAGGACCCGTAGCTTACCAGCTACAACTGCCAGAGGAAATGGCAGGAATACATGATGTATTTCATGTGTGTAATCTCAAGAAGTGCTTAGCAGATGAATCATTAGTGGTACCTCTTAAGGACATAGAGGTGAATGAGAAACTTAAGTTTGTAGAAAGACCCCTATGTAACAACTCTCACTAAAATCAATACTTAGGATGGTAATTGTCTATTAAGGAAACTCTAATTGAGACACCCAAGTAATTTGCCATAAACCCTAAAATTTACAGAACAATCGGAATCAGGATCAGGGCCCCTAAAACTCAGGGGGGGGGGGTAAAACCTTGCCAACAATTATCACAATAACTCGTTGTCAAAATTTTAAAATAAAATTCTGTCAAGTCAGCAAGCCTAGTCCCGAACCCAGCTACCCTATAAATAGACTGCTTCCCTTACGGACCGTAAGGGACAAGCCTTACGGTCCGTAAGCAAGGTCCAAAAATTTGTATAAATAACCGACATTGGGACTTGAATTCTGTCTTTGAAACGACGTAAAAAGTCGAAATACGCACGGAGTTATACTCTGTTTATCATCAAAACACATACGAATCACTAATTGCTGCCACAATCAGGGTAATAACTCGATCGCTATTACGATTCAACGTCCGATCGATTATAACTATCCAACGATTGTTTGAGTGCTGCTCAAATTGAGTTTATACTTTGTTATTCGTCGTGATTTCGACTTGAATGTTGGAGTGTTGTTCGAATTCGGACTATACTCTGTCATTCGTTGTGAATCCGTTGAATTGTTAAGTATTGCACCTTATTAATCGTTGTGAGGGTTTAATCTCGTGAATTGTCGTAACTGCTGTATTAGTTACTAACCCGTTTGCGTGTGCATTGTTATTTAAATTAGGTTAAATCAAAGGCTAATGAGTAGGCTTATACTCTGCTTGTTAAAACTGCAATGTGAGTCATTCTCTTTTTATCAACTGTTTTACAAAACTCCAAATTATTTTCAAAGTTATAATTACTGGGATTAAGTCTATGTAATCACCAAATTACAGCCGGTATGTGGAGTTTTGTATACATTACTTATTTCCTGTCACCATTGGACAACGAGTTAGCCAAGGGGTGATCTGACCACAGTCACAGACACCATTTGGACAACGAGATAGCCAATGGGTAGTCGAGTGACAAATACTGTGGGTAGTTGGTTGATATCAGAAACATTGTAATCACCCTTAATACTGTAAATTATAACAAATGGATTGTTTTTAGTAAATTGAATGATTCACTCAGTATTTCCTCGCTAACAAAACCTTTTTCAAACATGTTTCAGTTGATCTGTTGTGAGCAAAGAAAAGTGCCGTAGAGCACTACAAGCTTAGAAAAGTGGCTCAATGTAAATCAATAAAAGAAACATGTTTTGAAAAATAAAGATTTCCTAGAGAAATCACATTATTGTAAATTATAGGGTTTTATCCCTAATTCATGTAAACGGGCAGTTTTAATATCAAAAGATCCTTTATTAAAAAGACTTCCGCTGTCGCCTAAATTAAATACCACGGGATTTCCTGCCTCGCGGCTCTGGACCGGGTCAAACCGGGGCCGAGGGCCGTGAGAGGAAAAAGGTGGTATCAGAGCCACTGATAAAGCTTACTACTGATTTAAATCTATTAAATTATTTGAGGAATACTTAAATTGCCATTCTGTGATTATGTGTTTTAATTAGTTATTGTTAGTTACAGTATGGGTAAACAAAGGCTTTCTGCCATCTACCACAAATTAGATACTGCACCCAAAGAAAAAGGAACCTCTTCCTCCAAAAACCCAGCAAATCTGGAAGAAGGAATTTTTGTCCGAAAAGCACAATATGAAAATCCTCTTACCCCAGAGAAAAGAAATTCGATTATTTGGAAAAGCCAGAAACCCCAAGTCAAGAAAGTGAGGTTTAATCCGGAAATCCAGGAATTAGGCAATAGTCCACCTTGGGAAGACGAATTAGATAAAAAAATGGGCAAATCTTTATATGCTAGCTACCGTAGCAGAGAATGCAAACCTCTAAACTACCAATAAGCCTGATCCAGTAGAAAATCACTACTCCATAACTAAATAAATAAATCCTAGTGTATTCTCTTTTCTGTTGTCTTTTGTACAAATTAGTATGCAATAAAACTTCAATGTTTATTTGTAAAACTTTGTTCCAAAGTTTTAACTTTGAATTTTTGTGCATTTTGCATATATGCTATGCAGCATGAATGAGATATCGGAAGCATTCCAGAATCTCAACCTCTACCCAGTACCAATTGAAGTCTCCCACGACTTTACTGGTTATACTGCTGACATAGAGGAACCCCTGGAATTCCAAGCTCCACCGCTGGAAAAAGCAAAACCTAAAAAGAGAAGGAGATATGTAGGATGGAGGAAAGTGCGCAGGAGAAAACCAACCACTAGGAGACTTCCTAAAATAGAAAATCCTGTGAGCAAAGGGAAAGAAATAGAAACCAGAGAAAGTTCTAAACAAGCAGAGATAGAAATAAGGGAAGACATTAGGAAAAAGGGAATAGAAATCGGAGAGAGCTCAAAACAAACTGAAGAAATCACATTCCAAGACGAAATAGACCGTCTACTGGCAAACTGTGATGTCATAAGCCCTATCCACAATAATCTGTACCCTTATCCGGCTGAACTCCAACTTCCAGTAAATCTGGAGCCAGCAATTCCAGACCCTCTCCACACGACCTTTAGGCGAAATGGAAGAGTGGTGGACAAATGACTGGCAATTCCAAAATATGATCAATAGTCCTTATACCTTCCTCCCACAGTTTGATCCAAAACCACTTCCCAACCCGCCAATGAGTAACGAAAACTTGGCTGAACTTCGTCAGTTTGGTGAAGAACTGATAGGTACAGGGAATAGAATCCGGGAAATGGGGGAACAAATTTCCTGAAAATACGACGAAAGGGAGCGTCGCTATTGAAATACCAGTTGATCAAGAAAAAGAGGGTTAGGAAGCTGTGGTTGTATAATAATAAGTAGTAAACAAACATATAACACTGTAAAATAGGGAATAAAACATTGTAAGATAAACAGTGTGTATGGATGCCTATATAATCTATAAATCAAAATAGAAGTCGAGAAAATCGACAATTTTGACTATATAGGTGTTGTAAGATTTTAGGTGTTTATGTGTAATTATTTTGTTATCTTTAAACTATCAATTATTGAATACTAATAATTCACATCAATACTAATTATCAGATGGAAAACGCAAACGAACCAGTTAATGAAGTAAATCAATTTGAGCAAAATCAAGAAAATCAATATATGACTAGGCAAGATATTGAAAATATCGTTGCTCAAGGGATAGCTAATGCTATTCCAGAAATTATGGCTGCTGCTCAGAAACCTGCTGAACCACAACAAATCATTCCTAGTAAACGTACTCCGGAAGATAACGACAGTAACAGCATAAATGGAGGCGGCAATCATGACGATAATAATCCACGACAGACCCCACTTCCTAAGAAAATGAAAGCTGCAACGCCTGGTTGCACTTACAAAGAATTCCTTGCCTGTAAACCAGCAGAATTTGCAGGTAATGAAGGAGCAACTGCAACACTGCGTTGGTTAGAGAAAACCGAAGCAGTAATCGTAATAAGTAAGTGTGCCGAAGAAGATCAGGTCATGTATGCTTCAAATTTGTTCAAAGAAGGGGCGCAAGAACGGTGGAACACAGTATTACAAGCAAAAGGAAGAAGGATGGCTTATGCCATAAACTGGGAAGAATTTAAGAATCTTGTAGAAAGTAAATTCTGTCCAGAATATGAAAAAGAACAAATGGCAAATAAGTTCCTAAGTCATCGTATGGTAGGTGTAGAGTGTCGCGGTTATACTTCGACATTTTTTGAATATGCTAGAGTGGTACCAACACTGGCTTCGCCAGAACCGGTACTCATTTCTCGCTATATTTGGGGACTAATTAGTGAAATCCGTAACATCGTTAAGGCTGCAAGACCACGCACTATTGACGATGCTGTGGAATTAGCTAACACCCTAACCGATGAATTGGTACGTACAAGAGATGAAAACAGGAAGAAGGAATTAGCTCAGAAAATTACCCAAGGATTTCGTATGGGTAATAACAATAAGTTCAAGAAAAGGGGTGTCGGGTAATCTTCCACTCCACCTTTCTGCAGGAATTGCAAAAAGAAACATTTTGGAAAATGCCATGAAATCTGTAATTTCTGCAAGGCAATAGGGCATCGTGAGGAAGATTGTAGGAGAAAGACCAATATCTGCTATAACTACGGGGAAGCGGGGCATTTCAAACCCGAATGCCCTAAATTGGTTAGACCAGCAGATAACAAAGGCAAACCAGCTGACGGAGCTACTAAGAAGAATGCCAGAGCATTTCAGCTGACCACTCAAGAAGCCGAACTCATCCCAGATGTGATAGCTGGTACGTTCCTAGTTCACGACGTGTTTGCAAAAGTATTATTTGACTCTGGTGCAAACCAAAGTTTTATTAATACTTCATTCTGCCAAGCTCTTAATTTACCCTTAACCACCCTTAGGCAGATCTTTACAGTCGAAACGGCAGATGCAAATTCTGTTAACGTAAATAAGATTTTGCAAGAAGGAAAGATAGAACTTTTAGGTCATAAGTTTTCAGCCAACCTGTTACCTATGAAATTAGCCGGATTCGATGTGGTATTAGGAATGGATTGGTTGGTAGCCAACCATGCTCGAATCTTGTGTGATAAGAATTCCGTAGAAATTCGTACCCCCACAGGAGAGGTGATTTTAATTACAGGAGATAGACCTCGAAAGCCACTAAAATTCATCTCAGTAATGAAATTGGCTAGTTATTCGAGAAAGTAGGGGGGGTAGTTGCACGGACCTCCCATCCGCCGGAGTATTGCAACTCCGCAAGCTAACAACGTCCCAATGTTGCCTGGCGGTGAGTACCCACGGTGAAGAGCCCCAACACCCCAATAGGGCATTGCCGGGAGTCGAACCGGTGACCTCAAGAAGAGGCCTGGGTGGTGTATATGATTTCCGTAATCATTAACCCTAAAAGTAAGGAACTTCAGGACATCCCTGTAGTCTCAGAATACCCAGATATCTTTCCAGAAGAATTACCTGGGTTACCACCTCACAGAGAAGTAGAGTTTAGAATTCATTTAATTCTGGGTACTACACCAATAGCCAAGGCACCTTATCGATTAGCACCCACCGAAATGCTAGAATTGAAAAAGCAGTTAGATGAATTACTAAGCAAAGGATTTATACAACCTAGTTCATCCCCTTGGGGAGCACCAGTGTTGTTTGTGAAAAAGAAAGATGGGTCGTTGAGGATGTGTATCGATTATAGGGAACTAAATAAGGTTACAATTAAGAATCGATACCCATTACCTAGAATTGATGATCTTTTTTATCAACTCCAAGGCGCTAGGTATTTTTCTAAGATAGACCTAAGATCCGGATATCACCAGCTGAAAGTACAAGAAGAAGACATACCTAAAACTGCTTTCAGAACTAGGTATGGCCATTATGAGTTTACAGTCATGCCCTTTGGATTAACAAATGCTCCAGCAGCATTCATGGACATGATGAACAGAATCTGTAAACCATACTTGGATAAATTTGTAATTGTCTTTATCGACGATATACTTATTTATTCAAAGAATCAGAAAGAACACTGTGAGCATCTACATGTACTCTTAACTTTGTTAAGAAAAGAAAAGCTCTATGCCAAATTCTCGAAGTGTGAATTTTGGCTGCAAGAAGTGCAATTTTTAGGTCACATGGTGAATCACGAAGGAATTCACGTAGATCCTGCTAAAATAGAAGCAATCACCAAATGGAAGGTCCCGCAAACAGCTATGGAAATTAGAAGTTTTCTAGGCTTAGCTGGATACTACAGACGATTTATTAAGGATTTCTCTAAGATAGTTGTACCTTTGACTAAGCTGACCTGTAAGGCCGTTAAGTTTGAGTGGGGACCTAGACAAGAAGAAGCTTTTAAGATTTTAAAGCACCGATTGACGAATGCTCCAATTTTAGCTTTACCCGAAGGAACTGAAGATTTTGAAGTATATTGTGATGCTTCAAAATTAGGATATGGATGTGTACTAATGCAACGCAAAAAGGTAATTGCGTATGCCTCCAGGCAATTGAAGAAACACGAGGAAAATTATACAACTCATGACTTAGAATTAGGAGCCATAATTTTTGCCCTTAAGATTTGGAGACATTATCTGTATGGAAGTAAATTTACTATTTATACAGATCATAAAAGTCTAAGGTACATATTTGGGCAAAAAGAGTTAAATATGAGGCAAAGAAGATGGATGGAAATCCTAAGCGATTACGACTGTGATATCCAATATCACGAAGGAAAGGCGAACGTAGTTGCTGATGCCTTAAGTCGTAAGTATCATGAGAAACAACGACGAGTTCGTATGCTTAGATTAAATCTACCAGTAGATTTAATGGAACAATTGAAGAAAGTTCAGGAAACAGCAATCAAGGATGATGCTGAAGGAATGAAAGGTTATATGAAGGAACTAGAGCAAGGAAATGATGGAATTTGGAGATTCCACAAGAAACGAACTTGGGCACCTAAACAGGGAGAATTAAGAAATAAGATTTTAGAAGAAGCTCATAAGTCTAGGTATACCATACATCCAGGAAATAATAAGATGTACCAAAATTTAAGAAACAATTTTTGGTGGATAGGAATGAAAAAGGATATAGCTGAATATGTATCTAAATGTCTTACTTGTTCACAAGTAAAAGCAGAACATCAGAAACCTTCAGGACTACTACAACAGTTAGAAATGCCTGTATAGAAATGGGAACTAATAACAATGGATTTTGTTACTAAGTTACCCAAAACCAGAAAAGGTAATGATGCAATTTGGGTAATTGTGGAACGATTAACCAAATCAGCTCATTTCCTACCAATGAAGGAAACCTTTAGCATGGAAAGATTAGCCAAATTGTACGTAGACGAAGTAGTATCCTTACATGGAGTCCCACTCTCCATTGTATCGGATAGGGACAGTCGTTTCACTTCCCATTTCTGGACTAGTTTCCAGGCAGCAATGGGAACCCGACTAAATTTAAGTACTGCATATCATCCTCAAACAGACGGACAAAGTGAAAGGACGATACAAACCCTGGAAGACATGCTCCGAGCATGTGTAATCGATTTTGGTGGTAATTGGGATAACCACTTACCCTTAATTGAATTCTCCTATAACAATAGTTATCATTCAAGCATCGAAGCTGCCCCGTTCGAAGCACTGTATGGACGCAAGTGCAGAACTCCAGTTTGTTGGGCAGAAATAGGAGAAAGTCAATTATCAGGTCCTGAGATTGTACAAGAAACTACTGACAAGATAACTCAGATCAAGGAAAGACTGAAAACGGCTCGAGATCGTCAAAAGAGCTATGCAGACAATCGCCGCAAGCCATTAGAATTTCAAGTCGGAGACAAAGTACTCTTGAAAGTTTTCCTTGGAAAGGAATAGTACGATTTGGTAAGAAAGGAAAACTGAGTCCAAGATACGTAGGACCATTTCCAGTAATGCAACGGATAGGACCAGTTGCTTATCGTCTACAACTACCAGAAGAACTAGCTGGAGTACATGATGTATTTCATGTATCCAATCTCAAGAAATGTTTATCAGACGAATCCCTGGTATTACCTCTTCAAGATGTAGAGGTAAACGAAAAATTGAAATTCGTAGAAAAACCACTACAGATCGAAGATAGAAAAGTCAAGTTTCTCAAACACAAATGACTAGTGCTGGTCAAGGTCAAATGGAATTCAAAGAGAGGACCAGAATACACTTGGGAGCTGGAATCAGAAATGAAGCGAAAATACCCTCATCTATTCCAGTAAATCTCGAGGACGAGATTTTTCTTAAGGTGGGGAGGATGTAACAACTCTCACTAAAATCAATACTTAGGATGGTAATTGTCTATTAAGGAAACTCTAATTGAGACACCCAAGTAATTTGGCATAAACCCTAAAATTTCCAGAACAATCGGAATCAGGATTAGGGCCCCTAAAACTCAGGGGGGGGGGGGGTAAAACCTAGCCAACGATTATCACAATAACTCGTTGTCAAAATTTTAAAATAAAATTCTGTCAAGTCAGCAAGCCTAGTCCCGAACCCAGCTACCCTATAAATAGACTGCTTCCCTTACGGACCGTAAGGGACAAGGCTTACGGTCCGTAAGCAAGGTCCAAAAATTTGTATAAATAGCCGACATTGGGACTTGAATTCTGTCTTTGAAACGACGTAAAAAGTCGAAATACGCACGGAGTAATACTCTGTTTATCATCAAAACACACACGGATCACTAATTGCTGCCACAATCAGGGTAATAACTCGATCGCTATTACGATTCAACGTCCGATCGATTATAACTATCCAACGATTGTTTGAGTGCTGCTCAAATTGAGTTTATACTTTGTTATTCGTCGTGATTTCGACTTGAATGTTGGAGTGCTGTTCGAATTCGGACTATACTCTGTCATTCGTTGTGAATCCGTTGAATTGTTAAGTATTGCACCTTATTAATCGTTGTGAGGGTTTAATCTCGTGAATTGTCGTAACTGCTGTATTAGTTACTAACCCGTTTGTGTGTGCATTGTTATTTAAATTAGGTTAAATCAAAGGCTAATCAGTAGGCTTATACTCTGCTCGTTAAAACTGCAATGTGAGTTATTCTCTTTTAATCAACTGTTTTACAAAACTCCAAATTATTTTCAAAGTTATAATTACAGGGATTAAGTCTATGTAATCACCAAATTACAGCCGGTATGTGGGGTTTTATATACATTACTTATTTCCCGTCACCATTGGACAACGAGTTAGCCAAGGGGTGATCTGACCACAGTCACAGACACCATTTGGACAACGAGATAGCCAATGGGTAGTCGAGTGACAAATATTGTGGGTAGTTGGTTGATATCAGAAACATTGTAATCACCCTTAATACTGTAAATTATAACAAATGGATTGTTTTTAGTAAATTGAATGATTCTCTCAGTATTTCCTCGCTGACAAAACCTTTTTCAAACATGTTTCAGGTGATCTGTTGTGAGCAAAGAAAAGTGCCGTAGAGCACTACAAGCTTAGAAAAGTGGCTCAATGTAAATCAATAAAAGAAACATGTTTTGAAAAATAAAGATTTCCTAGAGAAAACACATTATTGTAAATTATAGGGTTTTATCCCTAATTCATGTAAACGGGCAGATTTAATATCAAAAGATCCTTTATTAAAAAGACTTCCGTTGTCGCCTAAATTAAATACCACGGGATTTCCTGCCTCGCGGCTCTGGACCGGGTCAAACCAGGGCCGAGGGCCGTGACACCCTACAGATTGAAGACAGAAAGATCAAGAATCTCAAACACCAGAGATTAGTTCTAGTCAAAGTAAAATGGGATTCCAAGAGAGGACCAGAGTACACTTGGGAGCTCGAATCAAAGATGCAGAGGAAATATCCACACCTGTTCCAGTAGACCTCGAGGACGAGTTCTAAAACAAGGTGGGGAGGATATAACAACCCTCCTAAAATTCTTAACGCACCCCTATACGTCCTAAAATACACCCCGAATACGAAAAACGGCCCCGAAATATCTTTATTTTAATAAAATTAAATAAAAACAAAGTCTATGGGGCGCGCGCGGGCCGCGACCCCTTGACTAAAGCTGCCGCGGGGTGCGACTGTGACAACTGTCAAATTTCCATGTATCTGTACAATAATTACACAGTAATTTATAGCTTAATAAATGTGCTTGATTTGAATTAATGACATGAACGATTCCTGATTATTGTCATATACATACAAGTGCATTACATGTTGTATGATTGTTTCTCATTATTGCATGCAAATCATTATGATCCAAGTAGTGCACGAAAATAAGTTAGCACAGTTATCAGACAAACTAGAAGTACTGACGGGAGTTCAGTACTCAGACAGACATGATGTTAAGACACAGAATGAGCCCGAAACGAAGAGTTACACTAGTATAGTGTGCAGGAAAGTAAGGATCGTAAAACTGCCTTCCTAGTGATAGTTTAAGTGCTGAAAAGTGCCTAAAACTCTCACAAACTGCAGAATTCTGTATATTTCAGCAAAAATCAACATTTTAACACTAGAATATAATGCAGAATTATGGTTTAATGGTCCAGAATACCTTCCTAAGTGTCAGGAATCAAAACTGTCATAAAAGGGAACATAAAGCACACTAAACTGCGTAATTTAGCACCTTAACGAACCGGAAACCAACCGGACACTACCCGAAACACCAAATTTTCACTAGAAGCATTGTTTTAACATTTTCGAGCTAGTTATGGTCACCGAACATCATATTACATATTATAATCATATAACACATATAACACTAATTCTTACACCTAGAAACCAACTAACTTAACAAACTAAACAATTGAAATCCAACCACATACCCCCCGCCCCTTGGCGACGGTTATGAAGGTGGGCCACCACCTTGATTTTATCTCAATTGTTTAATTGATTTGCTTGATCCTTTGGAGACATAATAACCTCTAGTTAACAAGGTGTTGGAGGATCTTTACTTATAACCCACTAGACCACACGCACAACTCATTTCACCACTTCACAACCTCATCACTCTCTCCCTTGTTAGTGCATTTATGTCTATCGCCTTCGTCAATACGAGTCCGTTGCAGAAACAGAAGAAAACTAGTCTTATATTGTTATATTTAGATAAGAAAGGCAAGGTGGCATATTGTAAATAAGGTGAACTTCCTTATAAGCCTTGGTCTATAAATAGGAGAGTTAGGATTAGTTTTAAAGACTTTTGCTCATTTGAAGACTTGAAGAGCTAGAGCTAGAAAGAGAAAGTCTAGAGAGAGAAAGTATTGTTCACGTGATTCAGGTGCTGTACGTTATCAGATCTATCAATAGAATCACAGTTACATTACGTCTCGTGTGTTCGGTCACGTTCGTGTATGGATTCCGCACATCACACGTTCATTCGCAATCGTTTCGGAGTCAAAATCGGTCCTAACAAGTGGTATCAGAGCAGGAGCTCGATTGCACGAATCATTCACATAGATTCGTACAGGATTTCATCAAATATAGATCCAAATTGCATCAGATTTGATCTATTTCTTCATCTTTTTCATATCTTCACGTTTTTAACTGAAAATAGTCAAATTACACAAGATTTTACGGTTCAAAATTGCTGATTTTTTTAAATGTTGTGCGAAAATACCTGATCTATAACCCCAGTTTCAAATCTTAATTCAAAGCCGTTTAGGAGAAAGCTAAGATTTTTGGTCCGAAATCATGCCAGTTCGTTCGTAAAGTTCATCAGTTCGTGTGAAAGTATCCTCCAGTTCACATGAAGTGAGAAAACCAAAGAAGAAATTCTGAGTGAGAAAACCGAAAGAGAAAGATTCTTTGCAGGATGCAGGATTGAGAAAATGCAAGAAGGATATGAAGATGCAAAGTACTGTAGAAGATACGACAAGAAGAGAGATTGCTATGTTAACAGAAATGGTGATCCTGTCGTTCACAGAAAAGAAGTGGTTTTCAATGATGTTCTTGCAGTAATTCCTCTGTCCGGCGAATACTATTCAAATGTTGCGAAAGATAAAACCTATTTGAAAAGGCTGGACAAGATAATTCGTGACGTGATGACCGCGAGTTTGAAAAAGAGGGATGAAGAAAGAATGAAAAAGAATGTTGAAAATTTGGTTGATGATTTGAAGAAGGTTGCTGAGGAAGTCAAAGTTGAAGCTGTTAAAGAAGAAGATGTGAAGATTGATAAGGAAGAGAAGGTAGAAGAAAAGGTGGTTGAAAAAGAAGCTGTTATTGAAGAACAGAAGGTTGGTCAAGAAGAGATGATGAAGAAAGAAGAAGAAGAAGAGGTAAAGAATGAGAGTTTGAATGATGTTGGTATTGATGCTGGTGATAAGAAGAAGAGTGAAGCTGATCAGAAGCAGATGGAAGCAAACACCGAGGTGCCAATCACTAAGGTAAATTCTGATTCTGAAATCGTAATCAAAATCGTTAAACAGTGCAAGAAATGCATGGAACCATGCAGTACTTGTACTGAAAAAGATGAAAAATTCAGAACAAGAGATCTTGAATTCAATAAAATCGAAGAAGTTTTCAAAAATAAATGCAAAGAAATGTTAGAAAATGAGAAAAATTTGAAAGATAATGATGAAAAACTTTCAGAAAAATGCAAAAGTTTAGAAAAAGAAAATGAAATTTTAAAAGAAAAAGTTTCGAAAATGACAGACGAATGTGTTCAAAAAGAAAATGCATGTCAAGAAATGAAAAAGCAATATGATTCAATAAAATTGGCATATCACATTACAAAAAAGTCATATGAAAATGTGAAAAGTCAAATGAAACTTGTTCAATCCAGATTGAAATATTGTTCTGAAACAACTGATACGCTTAAGCGACAGTATTCAATAAAGCAACAAGTTGTCAATTCTTACATTGAGGATGTTGTTAAGCTAAAGCGTCAAATAGCTGATTTAGAACAGGATAACAACAAGTTACGTAGTTATCATGCATCATCATATGTGCTTGAAAGAATTTTCAACATAAAACCGGGTGATGATGATTCTGAGAAAAACAAAAAGGGCATTGGTTCTGAGTATCATCAAGTTCCACCACCGGAAAAGTTTGCATTTTATGATGATGAAAAGGTCGAAAAAGCTTTCAACATGGTAGATCAATTGCCAGATAACATTGACGTAACCTATTCCAAATCTGATGATTCAAGTGATTCAGAGGTGGTAGGTAAGGTCGTTGAAAGTGTGTTGAAAGAAGAGTCGGTTGAAAAAGGTAAATCTGAAACACAGGATGAAAATGAAGGTAGTTTTCATGAATAATATCTGAAAAACTCAAAATCTGAGAAAAATTTGAATGATGATTCAAAAGGATTGGTTTATACCATGATTGGATCGGACAAATTATTCTTGGATATTGTATTCTCGATTCAGAATTTGATTTCAGAAAAGATTGATAAAGTTTTCAAAATGGTTGAAATTGAAAAGTCTGAAATTCTAAAGTTTGTCGGAAATGGTCACAAAACTTTTTATAACAAACCTGGTTACAAGAAGAAAAACATGAAGGCTGGGTTGGGTTATAAGAAAAAACAAAGTTGGAATAAAAATGAAAAACCAAATTATCAGAAACAAATAATTTTTTTTCACGGAACAACTTCCGAAGAGGAGAAAGAATTGAAATTTAGACGACAGTCTAGTGAAGAGTTCTATGCTCAGAAAACGCAACAACCACAGGTCAAGGATGTGTCCAAGAGAATATGTTTTAAATGTGATCAAACAGGACATCTTGCTCGCAAGTGTCCAAATCTGAAACCTGTTGATGTTGAGACGGCAAAGAAGTCCGATGATGTTCAAAAACAGAAATCTGAGGATGTGAGACAAAGGTCAACCAGATTTAATTCAAAACAAACTTGGAGGTACAATACAAACAAGTTTGCTTCGAATCAAACCCAAATGGGTTCGATTCTAGACAGACCTGGAATTCTCACACACCCAGATTTAAAACAACACAAAGTTGGAAAACAACTGTCGATACAACAAAACCAAACGAGTTTTGGAAACCAATTGTTGTTCAAAATCAAAATGTTCAAAAAGAGTCACATTTTAACAAACGAGGTACTCCTAAAGGTCAAACAGGGAGTGTTAAGAAACAAGTGACTTCGGTAAATGATGAAAAAGTTGAAGTCAAAATTGACAAAGTCTTTGTTCAAAATGACAAAGATTTTCCGAAATTAAATGAAGCATATTGTGTTGAAATGCCTAAGGTCAAAAAGACCTGGGCTAAATTGTTCAAGTGATTGAATTAAGTTGAATGTGCAGGTGCTTACGAAGAAAACTGTATATCAAGAGGAGTGTCGGAGCAGCCTGGCACGAGAGGAAGAGGCTGCTGATCCCTGAGATGGTTAAACAGGGAGTTTGTTTGATTTCTGTATATAAATGAACCATATTTCAAAAACCCTAAAAATTGAAAAATTTAAAAACCATAAAATATGTTTTATTTTGTCAAAAATTTGAAAAATAAAAAATATGTTTGTTTTTAAATTTGTCAAAAATCAAAATTTCAAAAATATGTTGCTTGAATATGCCGAAACCCTCACGGCGGAACAAAAAGATTAATTTTACAAGATTGAAAAACGGTTTTCAAACTGTAAAAAATCAATGTGTTGTAAATCATGGGGGTACATTATATTTTTTGCAAAACAGAGCATGAAAAGCAGAAAATGGATGGCGAGACAAAGCTATCTACATCGGTTATCAAATTTTCTTTAAATGATTTTGCATTTTAGGGGGAGTAAGAAATTTTCAGAAAATACAAAAACATTTGAAAAATTTTTAAAAGCACAAAACTCATTTTGAATTGAAAATTTTGAAAATACAAAAACATTAGAAAATTAGAAAAAGCCAAAAACATGAGAAAATGAAAAAGAGTTTTTGTGTAAAAAGAGGAAATGATAGTACATCAGTAGACAATCACGGTACGCTAAAGAAATGGAATGTTTAAATGTGATAAACGGTCTCACTGATGATATGCCAGTAGGTTTTTACACGCTTAGTAGATTGTTTTCGAGATATAAACCTAAATATAAATACTTTACTTATCTCGTGGGGAACATCTCTCGGATATATGGGTAACCCCCGAAATCTTGTTTGAGAGATTGCCTGATTCTGAGATACTAGGTCTTTATATTGTTTGATATCTGGGGTATTATACCTGGTCTTCTGATTTTGTGGAAGTAATGGCCTAGACTTCGTATAATACTTTATGCGCTTTAAAAGCTTACCCTCTACACAAAAATTGAGTAAATATCGAAAGATATGAATCAATTGAAGTTGAAGAAAAGATTCCCTAAAGGGAACACACCTAAAGTCGAGCCTTCATCTCTTTGACTGAACGGAAGTTCATACCTGAGCTCTCAGGGTCTCGAACTAACCCAGATACAGATATCAAATTGGTATACTCACCTGTAAGACTGAATCTAGGGAATTTTGATACGGGAGTATATTCTGAGGTGGGACACGCGAATAAGTTTAAGTTCTTAAAACACTAATCTCGTATCCCGAATCAATTGAAGTTGGTGTGAAAATTTAAGTGGATCAATATACTGACAATCTAAGTGAATCGTTTAGAACTTAAAGTGATTAAAGCTCAACGGTACTAGTGATTTGTCATAAACTGATATGATCCTCTGACGTGAACTCAAACAAAAATATTATCTATAAATATGTTTGTAAATATTTGTTTACTGTTTTATGTTTCAGAAAAATACAAAAGATTTTGATTTCTGCTTTATTTTCGAGAGCCGATGTCTGAAATGCTGAGTTTTAAAAATCTAGTATGCTGATCGTGTTTCTGAAAATAAATCAAGTTCATTAATTTGAAACTTGTAGTTTTAAAATCAAAAATCAAAAACAGTTTGTGATATCTCCAAGGTCATTAAGTTGGACTTGGATGATTAACTATGAGGAATTTGGATGCTCATATTGTTAAAATCTGTAAAAGAGCCAGTTTTCGATTTTGGATACTTAATAGTGCCAAATCTTTGAAGTTTATTGATAGGGGGAGAGTATCAAGTGAATCCTGGATATATTCATATTATTATATCTTAAAGCCAGGATCTTGATTTAGAAAGTTTAAAAGAGCCAGGTCACAATTCCTGGATAATTGTATGTTCATAATGCTGTTGCTTATAAACGTTTGAGATTTGCAGATGTTATACCAGACTACGATCCCAACAGCCGAGTATAAGAGGAAGTTTTAGGGGGAGTCTTGTAGGATCGGTTTCGCGACCTAAATGAGTCGATCGGAAGAGCTCTTGTACGTTTCAGAGGCGGAATACTAAGAAACGCACTAGAAAACAGCTTGAATACACTTTAAACCTCTTTTCTATTGATATGACAGTGATTATAGTACAAGAAAATACTGGCAGCACCTCGGTATCAACTATCCGAATCGTTACTAATGACAACCGCTTGAAGACTATATATAGTTCCTACCTGGCCGTTTGAACATGCTCAAACGACCGACTATGATTAAACGGAAAACCTTCAAACGGTCAGCACTCCTCAAATGAAAGGGCTTGTTCCAAACGGCTATGCTTGCTTCAAACGGCCAGGATTCATTTTCTTGTTTCGTGATGTCATGCTTGATCAAATCCACGCCGAGACTGAGACTCGACATCAGACGAAGACGACAGATGACTGCACCAACAGACTCCCCCTCAGATGTTGACAAGTCTTAAGTGTCGAGTCTTCACAATCTTCAGTCTTTGTCAGTCCTCCGAGTTTCTCTCTCTCTCTGTCTTCAGACTCCGCATCTCGATTTGCTGGTATTTCTTCGTTCTTCAGCAACATCTTCAGGATCGTTGTCTGGCTTTTCATCTCACAACTTTTCATCTAATCCTACAAACACTCTACCTCAAAATAAATTTTTCACATATATCGCAAACATAAAAACATGCCCTCTTAGATTACACACACATAATTTTCCAATCAGATGAACCACTTTAGGGTTAGATTAGGAAAACATTTAATTCCAAACATACACTCCCCCTCAAATATCTCTCATCATGTTTAGCACTCGGAATTTTGAAAATCTGCTTTTCAATACCAGTTGTCGAAAATCTTTTTGAATTTTTCAAAATATATGCTAAAACACACAAAATCTCCTTTGGATTTTTCAATGTAAAGAAATGAAATGCAGACAATGAAATATTTACAAACATATTTTTGTGAGTTCGTGTAAGAGGATCATATCAGTTTATGAGACGTGTCACCAACACCGTTAAGCTAGATTACATTTTCAGTTCTAAACAATTTACCTAGATTGTCAGTATATCGGTCCACTGAAATTTTTACACAAAGTTCAACTGATCCGAGATACGATATTAATGTTTTAAGAACTTAAACTTATCCGTGTGTCCCACTACTTGAATATAATCCCGTATCCAGATCCCAATATTCAGTCTTACAGGTGAGTATACCACAGCTGATATCTGTATAGGGGTTAGATGCGAGGGCCGTGAGAGCTCAGGTCGATACTTCCGTATACGCAGAGAGATGACGGCTTCGACTTTTGGTGTGTCCCCTGTAGAGGATCTTTTAATTTCAATAGCAGCGACTATCAATTTTATTGTTTCATCAGCATGCTGAGGGTGAAGCTATGTTTCAAGCTTTTTGCAGAAAGCATTATCCGGGGACTAGGTCAGTACTTCCATACAGCAGAAGTCCCGGGATAATACCCCAGATATCACTGAGCATAAAGACCTAGTATCTCAGAATAAGGGACCTTTCAAACAAGATTTCAGGGGTTACCTATATATCCAAGTTTGTGTTAACCCACAGAACAAGCAAGTTTGAACTTTTAGATTTATATCTCGTCACAGTTTACTAAATGTGTAAAAACCTACTGACATATCCACAGTAAGACTGTTTATCACATATTATCTTTCCAATTCTTTAGCATGTTATGACAGCCTACTGATGTACTATCATTTCCTCTTTTCACAACGAAATTCATTTTTGAATTTTATCATGTTTTTGGCTTTTTCAAATTTTCTAATGTTTTTGGATTTTCTGAAATTTTCTACTCCCCCTAAAATGCAAACACATTTCAAAGGAAATTTTACAACTACTAGACTCTTGACCCACTTGAAAACATAGAAAACAACACAAACTGTACAGAAACTTGACAACAGACATCGAATCACATCAAATCTCCATTCACTAGGCATAAACAATCTGAACTCCCCCTTTCAACAAACCATTTTCTCATTTAGATTTCAAAACACTTAAGTTTGTTTTAATCAAAATGATTTTTCCGGAAAATAAGTTTGTGTTTACCATTTTTAAGTTTACCACTTATGAAGCATGGGGATATGGTTCATCATCTTGTTTATCAATCTCATATGAATAGTAAATCAAGTACAACTTAATGTCCCTAATTTACCAATTGCAGTTTAGAAACCTCTGCATCACTTGTAAACATAATCTCTTCAAAGTATAACCAAAAAAATATCACTTGTAAGTAAATCCAACACAAACCATTTGTAGGTTTTACTGTAGGAATGACACATCTACAGAAACCTCTTTACCACTTGTAAGATTAGTCAGAAAGATGCCGATTCCTACTTCTCAATTACCAACCTGGAAGCTCCGGCGTAGTCCTTTCACCTGTAAAATTCAAACACTATTCAAAATCTTTCAAACAAACTTTTCAAACACTAGAATGATGCCGATTCCTGATCCACGATATAAACTTGGGATCTCCGGCGTAGTCCTTCGACTATCATGGGAAGCAGACTTCCATCCAAGTCTTCTTAGACTTGATGGATTTCAACTCTTGAGCAGTAGGGTTATATGTCGCCTTTTTAGTTGCATAAAAATCTTTAACCCCCTTTGCCCATCCACTTAACATTTTCCCAAATATCTTTTTAACATTCCCGTTGAATGTTTTCTCGACATCAAAATCTTTTTTCTCATTGTAAAACTGATTTGAAATCTAAGTTTTTCCCACTTTCTTTTTAACTTCTTCAAATTTCAGTGATGGAAACTCCTCAACATTCACTTAAATTTTCTCCTCAACCTGTGGCTCTTCTGGCTTTGTGGAACCAGATTCATCGCCGACATTCACATCAACCTTTTTTGCAACCCACACTTGGTTGTCATTCTCTTCCTTTTTGTAAAAATTTTTCTTCGAACACTCACCAACCTCATATTTAGAATTTTCAAAACATTTAAGTCTATCGGTTGGTGGTTCAACATCAACAACTTTTTCTTTTAGTTTCTTAGAAACTCCCTGTTTTGTTTTTGCATTTGTAGAACAGTTCCAGGTAATGTGACCAGTTTCATTGCATCTGTAACAGGTACGAGTCTCCCTTTGATAAAACACTTCAGTTCCATTCTTCTTTCGCTCAGCAAAAAACTCTTGGTTTGACTGTCTCCAGAATGGTTTCTTCTGTTCATCTTCTGAGCTTCCACATGACACAAATTTTGTTTTTGTTTTAGAATTTTTATCATTTTTATAGTTTTCTGGTGGATCAAGAGTCTAGTAGTTTTCAAATTTCCTTTGAAATGTGATGTCATCTGTCGTCTTCGTCTTATGTCGAGTCTCGAGTTTGTTGAAGATCCAATCAAGCATGACATCACAGATGACATCAGGAATCAAGAATTTGAAGGTTGGCCGTTTGAATGAAGGTTGGCCGTTTGAAGTCAGAGGGTTCCGTTTGAATTGATGTTGCTCGTTTGAGATTGGGTTCCGTTTGAGAGTCACTCGTTTGAATGATTTCGTGACCGTTTGAGCATGTTCAAACGGTCAGGGTTAGTCTATAAATAGATCTCAAACGATGACATTTGTAACGAACGTGTAATTTGATACCGAGGTGCTGCCGGTATTTCCTCTCATTGTAAACGTTGTTTATTGAATGAAAAAGAGGATTAAAGTGATTTTCTAGCTATTTTCAAGTTCGTTTCTTAGTTTCCAACTCTGAAACGGATTAGAGCTCTTCCGAACGACTCATTCAGGTCGCGAAACCGATCCTACAATTGGTATCAGAGCTCAGGACGAGGAGTTATTGCCATATTCAGCTTGAAAATCTGATTTTCTACACCTTATGTTCAAAACCAATACTTTTTACGGTTAAAATCAGCTCAAAACTTCACATTGTGTTCGGAATTGATAACTGACAAAGCCTTGAAAGTTTCAGACTGAAAATCGAAGTAAAACTGACAGTAAATTGCAGTCCGTTTGAAAATGTTCGACAATTTGCTGACGTCATGAGACCTTCCGTTTGAAACCAGATCAATCGTTTGAACTGATCGTTTGAAGACAGTTCCTATCGTTTGAAATCGTCCAATCGTTTGAAGTTTCGTTTGAAATTAGAACCTATCGTTTGAAACCAGATCTGTCCGTTTGAAAGACATTCTGTCATTTGAAAAATAATTCTGTCGTTTGAAATCACATCAGACCGTTTGAAAACTTCTTGACCGCTTGAGATAAGACCCTGTCGTTTGAGATTTGTCTGACCGTTTGAAGTTGTGTGCGTTTGAGAAAGTATTCTGTTTATCATGGATTCTGAGTTTTATAACGCTTTTGCAACACCGATGTCAGTGACTCAAAGTGCTATGATTGAAAATGAAACTAGAACATCTCAGAAACCACCCAAACTCATGGATATTGATGACTATAACGTGTGGTCTGAACGTTTTGGAAATTGGGTCGAGGCTTATCATCTAGATGCGTGGGAACACACTGAAGAGCCGTATGTTAAGCCCACAAAGAACGATGTTGTGAATGGTACTCCGTTAACACTTAGAGAGATGAGTACTGCAGATAAAAAGAAATATCAAGATGAGAAATTGATGGTGAGTCTGCTTCAGCAAGCGATAAAAGAAGATATTTTGATACTGCTTCAACATGATGGAACTGCACATTCGATTTGGACAGAGTTGGATGCAAAGTTTACTGGAAGTGACGATATGCTTAGGAATAAGATGTCTCTCATGAAAAAGGAATTTGATTTATTTAGGGGATTGAAAAATGAAAGTACCAAGCAAATAATTGATAGATATTGTAACTTGGTGAGAAATATGACTAAACTTGGTGTTAAGAAAGATACTGATGAATTGGTTGAAAAACTTGCAGATGCGCTACCATATGAAACATGGGGAACATTTCTGATGATGCTGCGGTCAAACAAAACAGATTATAAGAAAATGACACTGGGAGATTTTATCAAGCATCTGGAAGCTCAGGAGATGGAGCAGAGGAAGATCGCTAGAATGAAAAACTATGATGGAGAACAAGATATCAGTTTGTACTATAAGAGTGGTGCTACTGATTCTACAAAGTACTCTCCAAAGATCGAAACTGCTTACAGTGTTAAAGATTCTCCTGAGAAGAAGGCATCTCAAGGATCAAACAGCACAAGATTTTCATCTTACGATCCTAACATCTCTGTAACAAAGAATGGTAGAAAACTTCAGTGTAACATTGTGTTAAGCCTTGAAAATGATCAAGACTACACTGAAGAAATTGCAAAAAATCAAATGTCTTTGTTAGGGATGATTTTAGAGTCTTATAGTTGCTTTGTTGCAGGAAAGATCGGAAATCCAATGCTCACGAAAGAGGATTACGATCAAATCGATGCTGAGGAAATGGAATTGATGGATATCAAATGGTGTATGGCAAGTGTGATGAGACGTGCTGAAAAGTTTAAACAGATTACAGGCCGTGATGATTTTCGTGATGCAAACATTTCAACTTTGGGTTTTGATAAATCTAAAGTTACGTGTTTTCGTTGCAGAGAGAAGGGGCATTTCAAGAGGGAGTGCAAAAACCGTGAAGCTACCGGAGCCCAGAATCCTTTTGGAAACAACGACTATCACAAGAAGGCCATCTATCATCAAATCACACCACCAGCACAGCAACAGGCACAAACAGCTAATGGGAGAGATGTGGTTGATAGAAAGGCATGTGTTGTTAGTCAGGGAAAATATGATAATTTTACTTGGGAAAAGTATCTTCCGAAAGACAGCAAAGTGTGTTTGGTTGAACAAGATGATGAAAAGTTGGCTGAAGGTTTTACTTGGGATGATTTTTGTCCGGATCAAGATCTCATGGCCAAAGAGATGTCCAAAAACACTTCTCATGCTTTCTTTGCTAATGCTTATGATTTAAAATGTGCATAAAGGTGCAGAAAAGTCATGGAAGCTGCTGAAGAAAGACGAAGGAAGAACAAAGAAGAGGAAGAAGAGGAAGAGCGATTAAAAGCTGAAGCTAAAGCTGAGAGAAGGAGAAGAGCTGAATTCTTACAACCATACAGGACCGTCAACGAGGTTCCTTAATTTGAAGTGAAAATTGATGCAGAACAAGTTGAAGTTTTAGAAAAGTGTATGAACTGTGATTCACTGATCAAGCAGAACAATGAGTTATTGCACAATATCAACAGGTTGAAAGAAATGTATGATACGATGAACAGAGGGATCAACAAGTATACAGATTCGAGTGGTGAACAAGCTGAGGCAATGAATACACTAAAGATTGCGTACCTTAGACAGCTTGATGATGCGAATTTTCACATAAAGAAATGTGCTGATCTGGAGTTGGAGCTAGCAACACAAAAGATAGAAACTGAGAAAGTTAAGAAGTTATTAGATAGTTACTCATGTTCTACTTTTGTTGTTGACAGGATTTATCCAGTTGTGAAAGATTTGAAGACGTTTGAAGAAGTGAAGACATCTGAAGAAGAAAAATCCGTGGCAAAAGATGAAGAAAAGTTGAAGAATTCTGGTAAGAAATCAAGTGTGGTCTACAATAGATGTCCGCCCCCGGTCGAAAATGGATATTCACCTCGAAATCCAAATTCTGAAAGAGTCAATAAGGCAATCAATTTACAATGGGAATCTGGGCCGTCGGATAACTTGCCAGAAAGTATTGATGTTACGTATACGTCATCAGACACTGGTCATGAGTCAAAGATGATAAAAAGTGTGGTAGATCAGGTGTTAGACAAAGATGACAGTGAGGAGTCAAAACCGGAGTCCAAACCCGAGTTAAAGTCTGGGTCAAATATGTCAAAGCCGACAAATAAAAAGGACAAACGGGTTTATGATAACGAGTTTTTACTTTCGAAATCTAATTTGAATGATGAATCGGTCAAAGTGGCATATACTTTGAAAGGTTCTGACAAATTATATTCTGACGAGAGTTTTCCAATAAGAAGTGTCAGATTTGAAATGATTCAAAAGGTTTTCAAAATAACAGAAATTAATATTTCTGAAATAAAAGATTTAAATCTTTCCGGAAAACCTAAACAATACACTTCAAGAGTTCAACAAAGAATTAACAAGAAAATGGGTTACAATTGTGGTTATAATTTCCAAAAGAAATCAAATCATAATCGTAATTTCAAAAAGAAAGGTCTTGGTTTTGTTCCACCGAAAAACTATAAAAATGAAAAAGTTTATAAACCAAAAACTATGTTTGTTTCAGGGAAAACATCAGAGGATGAGAAAGAACAATCATTCAGAAAGCAGACGAATCAGGAATTCCTTACCAATAAGCAAGACGAATTGAAGAAAAATGATGTTTCAAAGAAAATTGAAAAGAGAACATGTTTTCAGTGTAAAGCTGTTGGTCATGTTGCTAAGGATTGTCCGAAGACATTCAGACCAAAACAGGAAGTCTCTGGTAAATTGAAAGAGAAAGTTGTCGATAACACTGAACTTTCAACCCGAAAATTCACAGGCTTTGAAAATTCAATTTTTGAAAAAGGAGAATGTTCAAAGAGTGTTTTGAAAAGAAAAGAAAATGTAATAAATCAAAAATGGGTTGTTAAAGGTTCAGGTTACAGTTCTGGTAATGAATCTGATTCCACAAAATCAGAGGAGCCACGTGTTGAGAAAAAGGCTGAAAAGAAAGTTCCGATAGTGGACGATGTGAATTTTCCGCCACTGAATGCTAAAAATTACAAATCCAAAATCGGAAAAGTTGAGATTTCAAATCAATTTTATTCTGACAAGAAGAAATTTGATGT
The DNA here is from genome assembly GCF_002127325.2 of Helianthus annuus. NCBI lineage: Eukaryota > Viridiplantae > Streptophyta > Magnoliopsida > Asterales > Asteraceae > Helianthus > Helianthus annuus. Next base: position 51,145,594 of record NC_035434.2, on the reverse strand, counting down.
TGAAAAGACTTTCAACGGAAATGTGAAATGTATTTTTGGCAACATGGTCAATGGTAAGGCCAAAGGTGTTGAAGAATTTTACGCTGCCAAAAGAGGAGTTCACAGGTCTGTTAAAAGTAAAGATGAAGAAGAAATTGTTACACCCAAGGAAGGTCAGGCTTGGGTGGATATATTTTTCAAAGAATAAAAACCTGACTTGCCGGAGATCCCAAGTTGATAATCGTGGATCATGAATCGGCATCTTTCTTAATCTGTGTTTAAGGTATTGCAGGACTTGCCGGAACTCCCAGGTTTGTAAGCGTGGAGTAGGAATCGGCACCCTGAGAATTCAACCAACATATGGTAATTGGTTGAAAAACAGGTTTGAGTTGTATGTTTGTGATTGTTATAAGTGGTTCAGAATTTGAACTAGGTTGATCTTACAAGTGGTTAAATCAAGGTCATTAAATTGAACTTGAGTTAACTATCATTCATAAAATTGGGAAACAATGTGATGTTTGATCCCAAATTTTACAAGTAGTAAAATCAACAAAACTTATTTTCCGGAAAAACCATTCTGATTAAAACAAACTTAAGTGTTTTGAAATCATTATGGGAAAATAGTTTGTTGTGAGGGGGAGTTCTGATTGTTTAAGCCAAACGGATGGAGAATTGAAGCGATTTGATATCAGTTGTCATGTTCTGTACAGTTTGTTTTCAATTTTCATTAGATGTATTTGAATTTTAGGGGGAGTAAGAATTTTTAGAAAATCCAAAAACATCAGAAAATTTAAAAACAACAAAAACATGATAAAACTGAAAAATGAGTTTTTGTTGCATAAAAGAGGAAATGATAGTACATCAGTGGACTATCACGACACGCTAAAGAAATGTATAGTCAAAAATGTGATAAACAATCTTACTGTGGATGTGTCAGTAGGTTTTCGCACATTTAGTAAACTGTAACGAGATATAAACCTAAAATCAAACTTGCTTATTCTGTGGGTTAACAAAACTGCTTGGATATATAGGTAACCCCTGAAATCTTGTTTGAAAGGTCCCGTATTCTGAGATACTAGGTCTTTATACTCAGTGATATCTGGGGTATTATCCCGGGACTTCTGCTGTATGGAAATACTGACCTAGTCCCCGGATAATGCTTTCTGCAAAAAGTTTTGAAATATAAGCTCGCCCTCAGCAAGCTGATGAAACAATAAAATTGATAGTCGCTGTTGTTGAAACAAAAGATCCTCTAAAGGGGACCCACCAAAAGTCGAAGCCGTCATCTCTCTGCGTATACGGAAGTATCGACCTGAGCTCTCACGGCCCTCGCACATAACCCCTTTACAGATATCAGCTGTGGTATACTCACCTGTAAGACTGAATATTGGGATCTGGATACGGGAGTATATTCGAGTAGTGGGACACACGGATAAGTTTAAGTATCTAAGACACTAATTGCGTATCTCGAAACAGTTGAAATCTGTGTGAAAATTTAAGAGAACAAACATACTGACAATCTAGGTAAATTGTTTAGAACTTAAAATGTAATCAAGCTTAACGGTGTTTGTGATATGTCTCAAAATCTGATATGATCCTCTTGCACGAACTCACAAAAATATTGTCTGTAAATATTTCGTTTTTGCATTTACTTTTATTCAAAAATTCAAAAAGATTTTTGGTGTGTTTTAGCATAAATTTTGAAAAATTCAAAAAGATTTTCGACAACTGATATTGAAAAGCAGATTTTCAAAATTCCGAGTGCTAAACATGATGAGCAATATTTGAGGGGGAGTGTTTGTTTGGAATTTAATGTTTTCATAATCTAACCCTAACATGGTTCATCTGGTTGGAAGATCTGTAATTGTTTTGATAGAGAGTCTGAATAGTGCGAGTGTTTACATTTGAAATATGTATGTGAGAGAAATTTACTTTGAGGTAGAGTTTTTGCAGGATAGGATGAAAAGTTGCTAGTCGGAAAGCCAGACAACGATCCTAAAGCTGATGATGTTGATGATCTGAAGAAATGCCAGCATATCGCAAGGGGGAGTCTGAAGACCTGCAAGAAAAGACTGAGAGTGAAGCCTAGAGACAGATTAAGACTAAAGATTGTGAAGACTCGACACTTAAGACTCGTCAACATCTGAGGGGGAGTCTGTTGGTGCAGTCATCTATCGTCTTCGTCTTATGTCGAGTCTCGAGTTTGTTGAAGATCCAATCAAGCATGACATCACAGATGACATTAGGAATCAAGAATTTGAAGGTTGGCCGTTTGAATGAAGGTTGGCCGTTTGAAGTCAGAGGGTTCCGTTTGAATTGATGTTGCTCGTTTGAGATTGGGTTCCGTTTGAGAGTCACTCGTTTGAATGATTTCGTAACCGTTTAAGCATGTTCAAACGTTTAGGGTTAGTCTATAAATAGATCTCAAACGATGACATTTGTAACGAACGTGTAATTTGATACCGAGGTGCTGCCGGTATTTCCTCTCATTGTAAACGTTGTTTATTGAATGAAAAAGAGGATTAAAGTGATTTTCTAGCTGTTTTCAAGTTCGTTTCTTAGTTTCCGCCTCTGAAACGGATTAGAGCTCTTCCGAACGACTCATTCAGGTCGCAAAACCGATCCTACAACTATTGAAGTTGGTGTGAAAATTTAAGTGGATAAGTATACTGACAATCTAAGTGAATCGTTTAGAACTTAAAGTGATTAAAGCTCAACGATACTAGTGATTTGTCATAAACTGATATGATCCTCTGACGTGAACTCAAACGAAAATATTATCTGTAAATATGTTTGTAAATATTTGTTTACTGTTTTATGTTTCAGAAAAAATACAAAAGATTTTGATTTCTTCTTTATTTTCGACAACCGATGTCTGAAATGCTGAGTTTTAAAAATCTTTTGTATGTTCATAATTCTGTTGCTTATAAACGTTTGAGATTTGCAGATGTTGTACCAGACTACGATCCCGACAGCCGAGTCTAAGGGGGAGTCTTGTCACACCCCCAAAATCCACACGCGGAGTATCACCGCTTGGGAGCGTGACTGACCAGGATCAAGCCACCAATCATATTGAACATGTAATTAATATTAAGTAAAATAAATGTAAACCATCCATTCAATACGATAGGTGTTCAAAACATAACCATAGTTTTAAAGTGTAGCGGAAGCTTAGTAAATAAACCAACAATAGATAATAGTTTTAAATGTCATAATAGTTCAACGTAGAAACCACAATCCTTGCCCACAACGACCCGCTTCTCCAGTGCAAGCTCCAAGTACCTAACGATCTGCAAGGCATGTAACAGAATGATCAACAAACTAGTTGAGCGAGTTCACAGAAAGTAAATGCGTAATAGTAATCAGTATCTATAAGTATCCTTCACAACCGAGGATAGTGATCAGTATAAGTATCCTGCACATCCGAGGATAGTGATCAGTATAAGTATCCTTCACATCCGAGGATAGTGATCAGTATAAGTATCCTTCACATCCGAGGATAGTGATCAGTATAAGTATCCTTCACATCCGAGGATAGTGATCAGTATAAGTATCCTTCGCAACCGAGGATAGTGATCAGTATAGGTATCCTTCACATCCGAGGATAGTAATATGGTAGTCTAGTCATAGTGTCAGTAGTGTATCTATTCAACCTTATCCTTTCTATCCCATTCCCAACACCCCGGGAATCCCATGCCTTGGTAAGAGTGTGAACTCACCTTGGTTTGCTCGGTATGCTAGGTTATGCACTCACAAGTAATTAATCACGTCCTATTGTATGCACGTATAACAAATCAGTTCATGTTCACAATGATACGCATGCAGTTTAATGTTCACATAACAGTCAGTTTGCATATCGGCACAACACGTATTATTTCACACTTAATCATCAACTATCATTCGATTCTCATTACCCATCCTTCGATACATTGTTCATCCTTCGGTCTAACAATTATCACAACCACCACAATTATGTTTCGACACGTCTTTCGATACACAGTTATCATCTTACGATTCATGGTTATCTTTCGACACATCAGCTATGTTTAGACATAGTTATCCTTCGACGCACAGATTATGTTTCGGTCAACACACTATCTTTCGGTCAATGCTATCCTTCGGTCAACACTACTATGGTTCGAAGGACAAGTATCTTTCGGTCACAACTATGATTCGGATAACTAACATCTTTCGACAGATATCAGTTACGTATGCACAAAGTTTCCAAGTTTATCCGTGATTATCAATTAACACAAATTCCAGTATTCGGTTACAATCACATAGCAGTTTCCAATTAACACCAACCCACAAATCAATTAACCCAATTATCGACTAAACGTGGTATTTTATCAAGAACCCTTATAAACCCTAACAACATTCTTGTCGATTCACATGATCATTACACTTAGATATAATCATCCAATTTAACATAACAACATAATCGAACCGGCTCCAATCCACTATCATGCAAATTCTATTAGAACAACATCAAAACTTCAAGTATAGACAACCAATCATACTAACTGAACCGTTCGGATACATCACATACAGGATCGATTAAACAGATTAATATCATACAAACAACATATTGCAAGACAATAGATTAATCATGAAATCAAAGCATCATAAACAACATCACACACTAACCGGAAATCTGGATTACGGAAATGAAATCCTTCGAACAGAGAATGGGTCTGCTATGCCGTCACACACACACAATAGAACTAGGGTTTTTTTTGAAACTAACCGTCGACTTTCATGCATTCACGTTTATAAATCGTTTCACAGGAATGGGCCAAGCCCATTAGAAAGACTGGGCCGAAAGATGTCGAAGGATAGAGTCCTTGGTCGAAGGATATGTTTCGAGATCCTTCGAGCCGAAAGTTGATCCTTCGAATCGAAGGATATGTTTCGAGATCCTTCGAACTGTATGTCATGTTTCGTGATCTAGACTAAGTGTTTTTAATAATAATTCTAATATTATTTTCTACCACAGCAAGTAATCACATATAGGCAAAACGACAATACGTTTCATTAAAACACAACGCGTACAATTTCAAGTCCACAATCCAAACAACTAAACAGTCAAAGTCAACGCGCATTTAATGCGAAAGTGAAAGTCAGAAACTCGAGTTGTCACATTATCCCCAACTTAAAAGAAATTTCGTCCCGAAATTTGGTACGCACTCACTGAGGAAGCTAGGTAAGTTACATTGTTCACTGATTTTCCTGGGGTGTCACACCATCCCCCCGTTGATTTGGAATTTCGTCCCGAAATTCAGTAGTAGTAGCTTCAGCCTCAGAAGTGGATGCATTGGTTTCGAATAACTGGGGATACTTTTCTTTCATCTGGTCTTCGCGTTCCCAGGTATACTCTGGACCACGCTGGGAGTTCCAACGAACTCGAACAAGAGGGATTCTCTTGTGTTTGAGGACCTTAACATCCCGGTCCGTGATTTCAACTGGTTCCTCGACGAACTGCAACCGCTCGTCGATAGTGAGTTCCTTAAAAGGAACTATAAGGGTCTCATCTGATAGGCATTTCTTCAGATTCGACACGTGAAATACATTGTGAACTGCACCGAGTTCAGCTGGTAGGTTTAATCTGTAGGCTACTTTGCCAATCTTTTCTAAGATTTCGAATGGTCCGACGTACCGCGGATTCAGTTTGCCTCGTTTACCAAATCGAACCACACCCTTCCAGGGTGAAACTTTCAATAAAACCCGGTCCCCGACCTCAAATTCCAATGGCTTTCTACGCTTGTCCGCGTAGGCTTTCTGACGGTCACGTGCTGCCGCCATGCGTTGTCGTATCTGCGCAATCTTTTCTGTGGCGTCCACTACAATCTCTGGACCCGTAATTTGACTATCCCCCACCTCTGCCCAACAGAGAGGTGACCGGCATTTACGTCCGTACAATGCCTCGAATGGAGCGGCTTGAATGCTGGTATGGTGACTGTTATTGTATGAAAACTCCACTAAAGGGAGGTGCCTTTCCCAGCCGTTGCCGAAATCGATAACGCACGCTCGAAGCATGTCTTCTAGAGTTTGGATAGTTCGCTCAGACTGCCCATCCGTCTGAGGATGATATGCTGTGCTCATGTCTAATCGTGAGCCGAAGGATTTGTGCATCGCTTGCCAAAGCTCTGACGTGAATCGTGCATCGCGATCCGAAATGATAGAAGTTGGCACTCCGTGCCTCGAAACAACTTCTTTCATGTAGATGTCTGCTAGGGTAGAAAACTTATCCGTTTCTTTGATTGCCAAGAAGTGAGCAGACTTTGTGAGTCGATCAACGATCACCCATATAGTATCATTCCCACGCTGGGATCTAGGTAAGCCCGTAACAAAATCCATGGAAATCTCTTCCCATTTCCACTGTGGTATCCTGGGTTGCTGAAGTAAGTCTGAGGGTTTCTGATATTCAATCTTGACCCTCGCACAGGTTAAGCATTTGTAATGTGGGCCTTCACGCTAGGCCACCAATATGTAGTTCTAATGTCGTGGTACATTTTATCCGACCCTGGATGTACCGAGTAGCGAGACTTGTGTGCTTCATCCATCACAAGTTCGCGTAGATCGCCCTAGGGTGGACCCAATACATCCTGTTACATAGTAGGCGTCGTCTTCCTTTTGTTCTAACCGTTGCCTCGAGCCGCGTAAGGCTTCAGCCATGACGTTTTCTGGTTTCAATGCTTCTACCTGAGCATTTCGTATCCGTGCAGGAAGATCAGACTGAATATTAGGCTGTAGCGCTCGCACGCGCTTAGGTAGGGCGTCCTTTCGACTGAGGGCGTCGGCCACAACATTGGCCGTGCTTGGATGATAATTGATGGCGCATTCATAGTCGTTTAGAAGTTCAACCCATCTCCGTTGACGCATATTCAAATCCTTTTGCTTAAGAATATGCTCGAGACTCCTGTGATCGGTGTAAATCGTGCACCTGGTACCGTACAGGTAGTGTCGCCATATCTTAAGCGCGAAAACAACAGCTCCCAGCTCTAAATCGTGCGTCGTGTAGTTTCGTTCATGAACCTTGAGTTGCCGAGAAGCGTAGGCTATCACTTTATCACGTTGCATCAACACACATCCAAGACCCTGGATGGATGCATCGCAGTATACCACGAAGTCATCTGTGCCCTCCGGCAATGAGAGAATAGGTGCGCTGCTAAGCCTATCCTTTAAGTACTGAAAAGCGGTCTCTTGCGTATTACCCCATCTGTAAACGACACCTTTCTGTGTTAACATAGTAAGTGGTTGCGCGATCTTGGAGAAGTCTTTAATAAATCGCCTGTAGTAACCCGCCAAACCCAAGAATTGGCGTATTTCTGTCGGTGTACTTGGTGCTGGCCAGTTTCTGATCGAATCAACCTTGGATGGATCGACATGAATCCCATCCTTGTTTACCACATGGCCTAAGAAGTGGACTTCACGAAGCCAGAAGTCGCATTTTGAAAACTTTGCGTACAATTGCTCTTTTCGAAGAAGTTCCAAGATAAGGCGTAAGTGCTGCTCGTGCTCTTCCTGACTCTTGGAGTAGATCAGAATGTCGTCGATGGAGACAAGGACAATTTGTCCAGGTAGGGTTTGCACACCCTGTTCGTAAGGTCCATAAATACGGCAGGTGCGCTCAATAATATCAAAACATCCATCATACCAAACATAAAATGTAATAAGTAAAATAATTCATAAACCAAACACGATTAATGTTCAAACCAAACTTTGTTTGAGTAGCGTAAACATAATAATGAAAATCCAAGATAAGTTATGAGTTCAATTAGCGTTCATTGCGTCTCCTCCTCCTAACATGAAAACTCGACCTCTTGCCTCGTTGCCATTGTTATTGTTGTTTCCCCCGTTGTTGTTGTTGTTCCCGTTGCCCTGGTTATTGTTGTGGTTCTGATTCTGGTTCAACTGAGGACAATCGCGTTTGTAATGACCTTCTGCCCCACACTGGAAACATCCCCGGTTTCCACGTTGTGGCTGCTGCTGCTGGTTCTGTGGAGCTGGCGGTGGGAGTTGCTGGTTCTGATTTGCTGGCCGAGAGCTTCTACAATCCTTAGCCTCATGACCCATCTTGAGGCATCTTTGACATTGTTCCCTGCGACATCTTCCACTGTGGTGTTTGTTGCACTTATTACACAGTGGGTGAATTCCCCGATATCCACCCTGTCCCTGACTGCCAGATGATTGCTGGCTCGGGTTCTGATAGTCATTTGTCTTGCGCTGCTGAGACTGAACAGAAACCGATCCCTTACTGGAATCCCCCTCCCATTTCCTCTTGTTGTCACTGGGAGTAGCAGAAGTGGTGACAGCAGTAGTGGTAGCCTTGACACGTTTTGGCAGTTTGTTCTGATCCACTGCCTGATCTGTAATACGGTGAGCGAGGCGCTGAATTTCCTGGATGTTGTCGAGGTTAGCCGAGGTAACGTGGCTCTGTATTTCTGGTGCCAAACCTTTGAGATACAACTCAATACGCTTGTATGGAGGGTCCACCATAGTTGGACATAACACAGCCAACTCATTTGATCTCTTGGTGTAAGCTTCGATTTCCGAACCAACCATTTTCAAGTTATACAACTCATCCTCCAACTTGTGAATGTCTTCTCTAGTGCAGTATTCCCTCTTGATCAATTCTTTGAAATCATTCCAGGGTGTGGCGTTAGCAGCTGCCAACCCTAAGATCTGCACTTGTGCGTTCCACCAAGTGAGCGCAATCCCTTCAAGTGTGCCAGCGGCGAACTTCACCCTGCGAGCCTCAGGGCATTCACACATTTCGAAAACCGACTCGAGCTTTTCAAACCAGTGGAGGAGTCCAACTGCTCCCTCCGTGCCACTGAACGAGCTAGGACGACAATCCATGAAATTCTTGAAGGTGCACCCAGGTTGTTGCTGAGCGGGTTGACCTATTGTGTACGAATAGGGCAAAGTTAAGTACGAGAATTAATGTAGGATCTAAAGATCCTAGTGTCTATACTGCAGGGTATACTACCTGCTTGGGCGGCTGCAACTGCCGCAGCAACGAGAGCCTCTAGCTGGGCTTGAGTCATGTTAATTCGTGCGGCCATTGATCTTCACATCAAAGGCAACATTAGTGAGAAAGGTTCGCGAATAGTGCGATGACAGAAGAGTGTGAGCACACAAGTACTCTCATGCAATAACAAGTTGTGAGCAAAGTAATGTAAGCATACTACGAGCAAAGTTCTATGCAAATTCTAGCATGTAGGCAATAAACATAAACCTTATTACCTAGGAAGTTGAGTCTTGCACGTGGAGCGAAGCGTCGTTGTGGATCGTTGAGAGCACTGTTCTGGTTATAGTCTGGTTTTAATAAAAACGTTTTTCCATATTAAAACCAAGTTCTCTATAACCAATGGCTCTGATACCAATCTGTCACACCCCCAAAATCCACACGCGGAGTATCACCGCTTGGGAGCGTGACTGACCAGGATCAAGCCACCAATCATATTGAACATGTAATTAATATTAAGTAAAATAAATGTAAACCATCCATTCAATACGATAGGTGTTCAAAACATAACCATAGTTTTAAAGTGTAGCGGAAGCTTAGTAAATAAACCAACAATAGATAATAGTTTTAAATGTCATAATAGTTCAACGTAGAAACCACAATCCTTGCCCACAACGACCCGCTTCTCCAGTGCAAGCTCCAAGTACCTAACGATCTGCAAGGCATGTAACAGAATGATCAACAAACTAGTTGAGCGAGTTCACAGAAAGTAAATGCGTAATAGTAATCAGTATCTATAAGTATCCTTCACAACCGAGGATAGTGATCAGTATAAGTATCCTGCACATCCGAGGATAGTGATCAGTATAAGTATCCTTCACATCCGAGGATAGTGATCAGTATAAGTATCCTTCACATCCGAGGATAGTGATCAGTATAAGTATCCTTCACATCCGAGGATAGTGATCAGTATAAGTATCCTTCGCAACCGAGGATAGTGATCAGTATAGGTATCCTTCACATCCGAGGATAGTAATATGGTAGTCTAGTCATAGTGTCAGTAGTGTATCTATTCAACCTTATCCTTTCTATCCCATTCCCAACACCCCGGGAATCCCATGCCTTGGTAAGAGTGTGAACTCACCTTGGTTTGCTCGGTATGCTAGGTTATGCACTCACAAGTAATTAATCACGTCCTATTGTATGCACGTATAACAAATCAGTTCATGTTCACAATGATACGCATGCAGTTTAATGTTCACATAACAGTCAGTTTGCATATCGGCACAACACGTATTATTTCACACTTAATCATCAACTATCATTCGATTCTCATTACCCATCCTTCGATACATTGTTCATCCTTCGGTCTAACAATTATCACAACCACCACAATTATGTTTCGACACGTTTTTCGATACACAGTTATCATCTTACGATTCATGGTTATCTTTCGACACATCAGCTATGTTTAGACATAGTTATCCTTCGACGCACAGATTATGTTTCGGTCAACACACTATCTTTCGGTCAATGCTATCCTTCGGTCAACACTACTATGGTTCGAAGGACAAGTATCTTTCGGTCACAACTATGATTCGGATAACTAACATCTTTCGACAGATATCAGTTACGTATGCACAAAGTTTCCAAGTTTATCCGTGATTATCAATTAACACAAATTCCAGTATTCGGTTACAATCACATAGCAGTTTCCAATTAACACCAACCCACAAATCAATTAACCCAATTATCGACTAAACGTGGTATTTTATCAAGAACCCTTATAAACCCTAACAACATTCTTGTCGATTCACATGATCATTACACTTAGATATAATCATCCAATTTAACATAACAACATAATCGAACCGGCTCCAATCCACTATCATGCAAATTCTATTAGAACAACATCAAAACTTCAAGTATAGACAACCAATCATACTAACTGAACCGTTCGGATACATCACATACAGGATCGATTAAACAGATTAATATCATACAAACAACATATTGCAAGACAATAGATTAATCATGAAATCAAAGCATCATAAACAACATCACACACTAACCGGAAATCTGGATTACGGAAATGAAATCCTTCGAACAGAGAATGGGTCTGCTATGCCGTCACACACACACAATAGAACTAGGGTTTTTTTTGAAACTAACCGTCGACTTTCATGCATTCACGTTTATAAATCGTTTCACAGGAATGGGCCAAGCCCATTAGAAAGACTGGGCCGAAAGATGTCGAAGGATAGAGTCCTTGGTCGAAGGATATGTTTCGAGATCCTTCGAGCCGAAAGTTGATCCTTCGAATCGAAGGATATGTTTCGAGATCCTTCGAACTGTATGTCATGTTTCGTGATCTAGACTAAGTGTTTTTAATAATAATTCTAATATTATTTTCTACCACAGCAAGTAATCACATATAGGCAAAACGACAATACGTTTCATTAAAACACAACGCGTACAATTTCAAGTCCACAATCCAAACAACTAAACAGTCAAAGTCAACGCGCATTTAATGCGAAAGTGAAAGTCAGAAACTCGAGTTGTCACATTATCCCCAACTTAAAAGAAATTTCGTCCCGAAATTTGGTACGCACTCACTGAGGAAGCTAGGTAAGTTACATTGTTCACTGAGGAAGCTAGGTAAGTTACATTGTTCACTCATTGCCGGAGGGCACAGATGACTTCGTGGTATACTGCGATGCATCCATCCAGGGTCTTGGATGTGTGTTGATGCAACGTGATAAAGTGATAGCCTACGCTTCTCGGCAACTCAAGGTTCATGAACGAAACTACACGACGCACGATTTAGAGCTGGGAGTTGTTGTTTTCGCGCTTAAGATATGGCGACACTACCTGTACGGTACCAGGTGCACGATTTACACCGATCACAGGAGTCTCGAGCATATTCTTAAGCAAAAGGATTTGAATATGCGTCAACGGAGATGGGTTGAACTTCTAAACGACTATGAATGCGCCATCAATTATCATCCAAGCACGGCCAATGTTGTGGCCGACGCCCTCAGTCGAAAGGACGCCCTACCTAAGCGCGTGCGAGCGCTACAGCCTAATATTCAGTCTGATCTTCCTGCACGGATACGAAATGCTCAGGTAGAAGCATTAAAACCAGAAAACGTCATGGCTGAAGCCTTACGCGGCTCGAGGCAACGGTTAGAACAAAAGGAAGACGACGCCTACTATGTAACAGGATGTATTGGGTCCACCCTAGGGCGATCTACGCGAACTTGTGATGGATGAAGCACACAAGTCTCGCTACTCGGTACATCCAGGGTCGGATAAAATGTACCACGACATTAGAACTACATATTGGTGGCCTAGCGTGAAGGCCCACATTACAAATGCTTAACCTGTGCGAGGGTCAAGATTGAATATCAGAAACCCTCAGACTTACTTCAGCAACCCAGGATACCACAGTGGAAATGGGAAGAGATTTCCATGGATTTTGTTACGGGCTTACCTAGATCCCAGCGTGGGAATGATACTATATGGGTGATCGTTGATCGACTCACAAAGTCTGCTCACTTCTTGGCAATCAAAGAAACGGATAAGTTTTCTACCCTAGCAGACATCTACATGAAAGAAGTTGTTTCGAGGCACGGAGTGCCAACTTCTATCATTTCGGATCGCGATGCACGATTCACGTCAGAGCTTTGGCAAGCGATGCACAAATCCTTCGGCTCACGATTAGACATGAGCACAGCATATCATCCTCAGACGGATGGGCAGTCTGAGCGAACTATCCAAACTCTAGAAGACATGCTTCGAGCGTGCGTTATCGATTTCGGCAACGGCTGGGAAAGGCACCTCCCTTTAGTGGAGTTTTCATACAATAACAGTAACCATACCAGCATTCAAGCCGCTCCATTCGAGGCATTGTACGGACGTAAATGCCGGTCACCTCTCTGTTGGGCAGAGGTGGGGGATAGTCAAATTACGGGTCCAGAGATTGTAGTGGACGCCACAGAAAAGATTGCGCAGATACGACAACGCATGGCGGCAGCACGTGACCGTCAGAAAGCCTACGCGGACAAGCGTAGAAAGCCATTGGAATTTGAGGTCGGGGACCGGGTTTTATTGAAAGTTTCACCCTGGAAGGGTGTGGTTCGATTTGGTAAACGAGGCAAACTGAATCCGCGGTACGTCGGACCATTCGAAATCTTAGAAAAGATTGGCAAAGTAGCCTACAGATTAAACCTACCAGCTGAACTCGGTGCAGTTCACAATGTATTTCACGTGTCGAATCTGAAGAAATGCCTATCAGATGAGACCCTTATAGTTCCTTTTAAGGAACTCACTATCGACGAGCGGTTGCAGTTCGTCGAGGAACCAGTTGAAATCACGGACCGGGATGTTAAGGTCCTCAAACACAAGAGAATCCCTCTTGTTCGAGTTCGTTGGAACTCCCAGCGTGGTCCAGAGTATACCTGGGAACGCGAAGACCAGATGAAAGAAAAGTATCCCCAGTTATTCGAAACCAATGCATCCACTTCTGAGGCTGAAGCTACTACTACTGAATTTCGGGACGAAATTCCAAATCAACGGGGGGATGGTGTGACACCCCAGGAAAATCAGTGAACAATGTAACTTACCTAGCTTCCTCAGTGAGTGCGTACCAAATTTCGGGACGAAATTTCTTTTAAGTTGGGGATAATGTGACAACTCGAGTTTCTGACTTTCACTTTCGCATTAAATGCGCGTTGACTTTGACTGTTTAGTTGTTTGGATTGTGGACTTGAAATTGTACGCGTTGTGTTTTAATGAAACGTATTGTCGTTTTGCCTATATGTGATTACTTGCTGTGGTAGAAAATAATATTAGAATTATTATTTTCTACCACAGCAAGTAATCACATATAGGCAAAACGACAATACGTTTCATTAAAACACAACGCGTACAATTTCAAGTCCACAATCCAAACAACTAAACAGTCAAAGTCAACGCGCATTTAATGCGAAAGTGAAAGTCAGAAACTCGAGTTGTCACAAGTCTGAAGACAAGCTCAACGCAAGAGGAAGCGTGGATTCAAGGAGCCATGTAACTATCCTGAAGGAGGTTGTATCCGGAAAGCCAAGTGTCGATCCCAAAAGCTCGGAAGCTTGACGAAAGGGGGAGCCTGATGAAGAAAAGAGTCTACAGCAACGGGGAGCTGAAGCTGAAGACAGATCCACGGGGATTCTGTTCAAGAAAGAGGGAGTCTATGTTGCTGTATACGTGTTAAAGCTTCAAGAAGACTCAAAGAGAGAGAGTAAGACAAGATGCTACGGATTGACTGCGGCAATATCCAAGGGGGAGTCTGTTAGTGCATTTATGTCTATCGCCTTCATCAATACGAGTCCGTATAAGAAACAGAAGAAAACTAGTCTTATATTGTTATATTTAGATAAGAAAGGCAAGGTGGCATATTTGTAAATAAGGTGAACGTCCTTATAAGCCTTGGTCTATAAATAGGAGAGTTAGGATTAGTTTTAAAGACTTTTGCTCATTTGAAGACTTGAAGAGCTAGAGCTAGAGAGAGAAAGTCTAGAGAGAGAAAGTATTGTTCACGTGATTCAGGTGCTGTACGTTATCAGATCTATCAATAGAATCACAGTTATATCACGTCTCGTGTGTTCTGTCACGTTCGTGTATGGATTCCGCACGTCACACGTTCATTTCGCAATCGTTTCGGAGTCAAAACCGGTCCTAACATCCCTCTTCTCCCTTGCTCTCGGCCTCAAACAACCACCACACCACCACCATTTTCAATCCACTAACAACCATTCTAAGGTGATTCAAGGGTGCAAGGAACTTGATTAAGAAGCTTGGTATCATTGGAGCTTGAAGGACCACTCTCTAGAGCTTTTATCCACCTTGTTCATCATCTTCTTCATCTTTGATTCTTCCCTAGCCCTTGTGCTTGTACTAAGCCTCTTGTAACTTGATTTTGCTTCTTACTTTTATGGTTAAAAGATTATGTAAGTGGTTAATCATGAAGATCATAAAGAAACAAGAAGATAATCTTTCACATAAAGCTTAAAAACATAAACATCTATGTTGATTTAGTGTATGTATGAATCTTGATTGTTGATTTCTTGTGTTTATGATGCTAATCATCATAAGAAGCTTGCTGATTGTGATTAAACACATGATCTAGCAAGTGAGAGGATGAAACTTGTGAAAATCAAGATGATCATCCTTTATGTTCCACATGAACTTGAAAATGAAGTTGATTTTGTGTCTGATGAAGTTTGATACATGTTATAAGACTTGTAAATGGATGATTACAAAACTAATTTTCTCAAGAAACCAAGGTTATTTACAAGATTTACAAGATCATGATTTTTAAAGAAACTAATCATATTTTTAGTGTTAAATCAAAGCTAGAAACATGTTGTTAACAAGAAGAATGCAAGAAAAATCATTTTTTGAAAATCATCTTATAAGTTGTAAAGGACTAAATTTTTCAAGAATGATATTTATGAGCAAAGAAACATGTTTTAAAGGGTAACTAAACCTAATAAATAACATATTAAGTGACTACAAGTTTTTACAAAACTTCAAGTTCAGGAAGTAGTGTAAATTACATGATTTTGGCTCATGGTAAGTCTTGAATGATTTGTTGATGATTGATGATGATTTTAAAAGAAAATGATATGCTTTAAAAGCATGGAAACCTCCATTTTTAAGGGGAAACTATGGCAATTTTTTTTGTAGAATTTAAACACTTAGAAAAATATTTTTAAACAAGTGTTTACAAATAAATTTTGATATGATTTTCAAATAAAAATATGCAATAATTTTTGTTACAAAAATTACAAATATTTAGGTTGATTTTTGATAAATAAAAGTGACTAAGTATATGTTTAGGAAAATATATTTAGAAGTCACAATTTGTGTGCTACTTATATATTATGTGTATTAGTTATCTTATTTTAGGACTTGAAAATAATATAACTCACCAAAATACAAAATATTACCAAAAATTCCAAGAAAATGAATATATAATTTATACCCGAATATTGGACAAATCGAACACGGACGTATGGACTACACTTATATATATTCCACAAATAGATTTATATTTTGACAAATGAGTTAAACGGTATTTTGGAAACCAAAGAAATGGAAAATATGATTTTTATAGTTATTACAAAATAGATCATATTTTATCAAGTCGCAAAAATATATTATTTTGAGTGGAGGAAAATATATACATTTTCTTGAACAATTAGAAGATATATATTATTTTTGAAGAAAATATATATTTCTTAAACAAATTAAGAATATATTATTTTGGGTGAAAAATGGATTTATAAATATTTTCTTAGTTAATCTTGAAAATATATTATTTTTGAGGTTTATATGAAAATATAATTATTTTCTCCAAGAAAGATTTATAGATATTTTTCTATAGAAGTTTTCTTAAAATACAAATATTTTAAGAATATAAATTGGTGATTTTTATTTGACTAAAAATAATATTCTGGAAAATTTAATACAAAATTAAGTATAAGAATACTTAATAAATAAAGAAAATACGTATTCTCGTACGTACAAATACACACCGCAATACGCCACCAATACTTGTCAAAATACACAAGTCCAAAAACACAAAAGTACAAGTACGCCCATACTTGGGAGAATACACATGTATAATTACACAATATACCAAGTTAAAATATATTATTTTAACAAATAATTATATACTTTGGAATAATATGATGTACATAAAAAACGTAACTCAAAGGATACTAAGTCATAACAATTAAGACTAAAAGTCGTGGCAGGACCTTGCCATCTAATAAACCATAGAACGTGTGTAGGTAGTAGTACGACCCGAGGATAAGCTTTGAGTTACTTGATTGAAGAATGCAAGATTGTGAGTTCATGTCCCCCTTTTCTTTTAAGTGTTTTCAGTTTTACAACTTCGAGGGTGAAATACATGCTACAAATGTTTACAAATTGTATGGTTAGCCAAGGAATGAACTGTTAGATCATGTGAATGGGTAGGCGCACACTTAAGACCATTAATCCTCGTATAAGGACTGAGGGACATGAGTGATAGATCTATTTGGGTGTTGCGAGCTCCACCCCTGGGCCGGAAGTGGCCGAAGGTGGTGACTATGTCTTCTAGCCAGAAGCCCGTTACAAAATCGGCTAGGTTTGAGCCTTCCTACGACGTTGCACACATATTAATGACCTCGCAAATCATTAATTGATCTGTTCATAAACGCTTTCATACCGGTTTACAAATGCATACTTACAATTGTTTACAAGGTTAATCGTGCACACATACAAACACATGAATTCGCTAAACTTTAGTTGATGTTTTCAAACTACATGTATTTCAGGGAATTTATGGATCTGGCGAAGGTTGAAAGTTTTCAAGATGTGTCTACAATAAATGATGTCATCCGCACTTTTGTAGGGTTTGACTTGGATGTTTTATCTTAGATGAGACATACAAGTCAAAGCCTCGGTTTTATGTGTCTTTTGTTAAAAGTCCTTCATGGAACTTGTCTTATTCTGATGGGTTGTAATTTAAACTTGAAGTCTTTGTTTGGGATTAAACAATGTGGTTTGTATTGTTTTGAGACTTATTAATGGATGAACATCATGGTTTCTATCATATAGTTGTTTGTTATAATTGAATGCAATGATATTAAGCAAGTCACACATAATACGCTTCCGCAAAAGTCAGGGTGTGACAGTTTGGTATCAGAGCTTCGATTGTAGTGAACTAGGATTCCTTCTCAAGTCTAGACTACAATCATTAGGACTCTCTCACGAAAATATTTTTACAAAATATTTTTCATTGCATTCACAAAATGTCAAGATCCATGGAACAAATATTTTACAAAGGAAAGACAAGAAACATGAGCAAGGTCACGGTTGGTGGTTTAGTTTACATGGGGTAGACTAGTTAAGATAGAAAAAGTCTCACGTAGGATAACGTGAATACGTAATTAAGTGATGACTATCTTTGTTTACATACAGCGAGTGTTAGTGGTTAACATATGTGCATACGTCATGATTATTATGTTACAGGTACTTATGTCGTCCTCAGAAAGCGGATTGTCTGACGCTCACGACCCTAAGGCCATTGTTTCAGACGATGAGATCAAGCCAAAGACGGAGGTTTTCACGTTGGATATCGAGTGTGATCCGGACATGTTGTCCGACGACGAGGATGATTTTCAGCCCTTCGCATTACCGGACTTTGAAGATGACGCATCTATAGCTGATGGCATTCCTGTTAAGGACATTTTTGCCCTTCCCGCTCCTATTCACGACCACCTCATCATCGGTCACCCCGACGGTGAGCATATTGTTTGTAACACCCCTAAAATATAAACCTTTTATTATAAATTCGACATCGATAATAAATAAAATGAACTAACTAGGAATAAAAATAACCTAGTTAGATAGAAGCCTTGCGGTAATAAGTTAGCGTGTTAGAAACACCTAAAATAAGAACCGAATGATAGTTGAGGGACCAAAGTTGTTAAAATTGAAACTTGTAATATTAAAACAAAATAATTACACCAAACACACACTTAGGTGTGTGTCTGGTCGATTAAACACAGGGGCCGATCCATGAGCCCCTCATCAAACCCTAACTCACACAAAATTCATAAATTAAAGATCAAATTCAGTTCCAAATCAAAATCCGAGCATAAAATAGTGATCTCCTCTGAAAAAGGGGTCATAAGGTATGTAAATTTCATGGAAAATTTCCATCTAAATTTCTGGGTGAATACAAGAAATTCGAAATTTATGTTGCATGATAGTTGCTTGGATGAAATAGGAATGAGATAGTGTCTAGGGATAAACCCTAGTCAATTACTTGTTGAAATTTTGCGTATTACTTGTGAGATTCATAATCACCATTGAAGGTGTTAAGTGGGTTTTGTAGAAACATGTTAAACACTAGGATTATGAATGTTATTCTAGTGTAATTTGAGTTCTATAAAGTAAATTCAGATTTTGTTAATATGAAAATTGATGTGAATTTGCCTAATTGATGTTAATCTTGGCTAAATGACAAGTATTGAACTTGATTAAAAATTGTGAGAAATTATGCCCTTAAGGTGTTAGTAAAAATGCCTAAAAGAAGGCTTAAAACTGGAAATTTGAGCTAAACGCATATTTGTAAAAGTGTGGCAAACTATGCGTTATATGTAAGAAAAGAGTTCTAAACGGTTTGCGATTGAACTCTATATGAAAGGAAACCGGAACGTCAAGTGGACAAGCCGGTGGCGACGCGCGTTTGAAGGGTATGCTTTGTAGGTATGTAACATGTCTCGTTACATTATGTAAAATATAATAAGGAATTGAATTAGTTGAAGTGATGATGATCACTACTTAATTGAACGAATCAAATTAGTTTAGAAAACGTTTGGTAGTCATTAGAAATGGAGGATTCCATAAATGAGCCAAACGGGTCAAATAATTGTCTAAGTAGGTAGTAAAAATGTATTTTGGATAGCGTTTGGCGATGATGGATCACAAGAGCGTGAAACTATAGATTTGATAATGAAACGCCGGTGATTGTAAGCCCCGGATATTGGGTAAATGCGCCTTGAGGTTACAATAACATTGATAGTAGAATTGGTGCTAACTATGTGGGTTGAATAAACACAATAGTGATTATAGATGTTCTGTCTGTAAACTCAATTTTTGGTAAAATAAATGCAATGGACACGTCGGTAATTAAATTACAGACGCGTAGGAAAAAGAATCGCCTAAAACGGGCCTTTGGATCAAAAGTTATGAGCATTTGAAGTTTGATTTGCGAAAAATGGAGCTGGGCAGGAAATGCAGGTCACAAACCTGCACCTGCTGGAAAACAGGTTCCCCTGCGGCACGCGACTGGAACCAGTCAACCTGGCGCGACACGCGAGAGCTCTCGCGGCACGCGAAGGAATGAAAGAGAACTGTCACGTGGAGCGACAGACTCAAATTCGAAAATTTTGTTTTCTTTTTGATTGTTTAATTTCAGAACTTTTTTATATATGGTTTAACATTGTCAAAACTAATATTTGACGTGGTTTTGACATTAGGTGGCATAGGTTTCACTCCGGATGACGATCAAGCATGTTTTCAAGAACTGAACATCACATTTTGAAGATTTCGCGTTAACTTATTTTATGATAGACAATGTTTATGATATGAACACTTAAATTATGGTTTTTGGGATGTTTAAACTAGTTAGTAGTAAACTAGTATATTGTCACTAGGCAAACTTCCGTTTTGTATATTTTAATGAAGTGAAGTATTTTCTTTTAAAAATGCGTAGTTTTTATTAAAAACCTTTAATAAATGAGACGGGTGTTACATTGTTGCACCCATTCTTGATGCAGTTCCCCTAGTGGTCATTCCCCCGGAGGATTGGCCCTTCGATGATCTTTTTGATGATGACATTGACTTGTTTTTGGATGGTCCCCCAGCAGATGCTCAGGGTAATGGGGAGGTTGATGATGTTGTCGTGCTAGATGTACCCCCTCCTGTCATACCTATTATTGAGATATCTTCCAATTCTAGATTGCATTCGGTTGCAGACTCCTTTGGGTATGTAACTTCATCGGCCCTGCAGGGTACAGGACTTCAGCTTTACGCCACCGATTCAGATGACAACACTGTGATGTCTGCTGCACCGTCATCCCCTGTTCGAGTCCCTACACCCCCTCACATCCCAGAGCATATTCCTGATCCAGACCCTATTCCATTTGGTTTACTCGATGTTGCACCACTCATACCTGAGCCAGTTACAACACCTTTTGACCTTTTGACCTTCCGCCTGTTGATCCATTTATTCCACCACCTCCTCCTGCTGACGTTGCTCCCCCACCTCCTTTTGTGTCTGATGCTCATCGTACCGATCTCCCGATCGTTTTTCTACAGGAGATCCCCGCTCCCCGACCAGGGGAAGGCACCTCCGGACAGCCCCCGAGTTTTGATCCGTTCGCTTCAGCAAACTTTCCTCCTATCCCTCACTCTACACCGTTTACACTAGCTTCATTGGATGAGCTTTTCAGGTGGTTCCCACCCTAGTCGATGCCTATTTCCGACCCTTGTCATCCCTCTCATTATGGAGGCTACACTCGCGATGTGTTACTATTATCACTACAGTTACAGTTCGAGATTTTGAGTCGCCAAGTTCTTGAGCTGGAGTTCGATGAGGGTACGAGACAGTCACCATTTCCGTTCCATCCTACTTCTGTTCCTCCGCCCTCATCATCAGCTTCATTTGTACCTCCACCTGCTGCTTTCGCATTTATTCCGGGTTTTGATGCCCGCTTTCTCACTGTTGAGCAGCAGATTAGCTTTTTGATTCGCCGAGTTCATGAGCTCGAGGAGGAGCCTGCCCATGTTTGTAGTTTGCTCTTTTTCCCTCCTCCTCCTCCGCCATCAGTATCGTAGGTTTTTGGTTTTACGCATGTACTCTACTTTTGGTGAGAACGCTACAATTGAGCCGAGATTACAAAGACATGAAGACCACTTTTTGATTATTACTTTTGTATTTGACAAACTTATTTAACAAGGGTAGTGTGACCCTATATCTCTTTTTAAATGATACAATTTGAAAATGATGTAACTTGTGGTTGGTGATTAATGAAAGCTCAATAGTCGTGTTCTCATTAAATACATTGTTGGTTTAAATGTTTATGCGATGATTATGTTTGATTGATTGATGTGATGACTGATTATGTTATACATATATATATATATACATACATATACATACGACTCTTAGACAATTATTTATTTATTTAACGAATAAGGCGTAACCCATCCGAATCTCCTTACTAGAAGAAGGATGCCGCCTCGAAGGAATACCGATACCAACAACCCTCTGCCAAGGACAGAGGCAGAGCTGCAAGAGCGCATCTCACAAGCTATCGCTCAGCACGAGGCCCTCCGCTCCGAACATAGCGGTGGTACCTCTGGGAATAACCCCTCAATCGGTAATGTTAAGTCACCTAAGGCACATTACAACTCATTTGGATATTTCCAATTGTGCTTTGCCAATGCTTATCGTGAATTGTGTTGCTTGTGTTACAGGTTGTACCTACAAACAATTCTTGGACTGCAAGCCCCTAAATTTCGATGGCACAGGGGGTGTTGTCGCTTTCATATGCTGGGTGGAGAAAACTGACTCTGTATTGAGCATGAGTAAATGTGCTCCAGAACAAAGAGTCATGTATATTTCTAGGTTATTTCTGGACGGAGCGCTTTCGTGGTGGAACCTCCAGGTTCAGACGCTGGGTGAAGCTGCTGCGTACGCATTGACATGGGATGAACTAAAGGAGTTAATGCACCAAAAGTACTGCTCTTGAGCGGAGATTCAGAAGTTGAAGATGGAATTCTGGAA
Source organism: Helianthus annuus (assembly GCF_002127325.2). Classification (NCBI taxonomy): domain Eukaryota; kingdom Viridiplantae; phylum Streptophyta; class Magnoliopsida; order Asterales; family Asteraceae; genus Helianthus; species Helianthus annuus. The sequence goes on along the minus strand of NC_035434.2, from coordinate 51,123,254 downwards.
CTTAAAAATGGATGGTCCGAAGGTGGCTGAGTATATTCAGCGATTTCATGATTTATCGAGAGTTGTTCCTTATCTGGTGAAGCCAAAGTTTAAAAGGATTGAGCGTTTTATCTGGGGATTGGCACCTCAGATTCTGAGCATGGTGACAGCTTCCAAGCCTCCAACTATTTCACATGCTATTGATCTGAGTGTGGCACTTACGGAGGAAGCAGTTCGGTTGGGAAAGTTTTCAATTTCTGAAACGAAGAAGAAAGAGACTCATATGGAGTCATCAGGTGATAACAAGAGGAAGTTTACTAACTTTAAAAAAGAGCACCCGAGCGAACAACAACAACAATTCCAACAAGCAAAGAGACACTAATCCGCCTGCTGAGGCACAGACTAGCGCTGCAAATGCTAAAAATAAGGGAAAAGGATACATGGGTACCCTACCAAAGTGCGACATCTACCAATTACGTCATGTTGGTCGGTGCAGATACGGGAAATGTGAGACTTGTGGAAAAATTGGGCATTCTAAGGAGACGTGTTGGTATGGAGCAGGACGTGGAAATGGAAGACGAGGTGGTAATGGTAATGGTAATCGTGGCGGGAACGGAAATCAGTATGGTAATCAGAACCGAGGTGGAAACGGGAATCAAGCGAGAAATGGACACCGTGGAGGAAATAACAACAATAACCAGGGTGGTAATGGGAACGGACGCGGCCAAGGATGTTTTGGTTGCGGTGACATGGGGCACTTTAAGCGGGACTGCCCTAAAAACAATCAAGCTCGTGGAAGAGTGTTTACCATAGGAGCCAGGGAAGCACGCCAGGATCCAAACGTGGTTACTGGTACGTTGCCTATTAATCAACGCTATGCATCTGTGTTGTTTGATAATGGTGCCGATTTTAGCTTTGTATCCCTAGACTTTAAGAACATACTTGGTTTAGTTGCAAGTAAGCTAGACGTCCCATATTCGATAGAACTGGCTAATGAGAAGTTAGTAGAGGCGAATGAGGTGATTAGAGGCTATATTATAGAGCTTGGAAAGCGTGAGTTTTCGATAGATCTTCTGTCAGTTGATTTGGGAAGCTTTGATGTCATGGTCAGGATGGATTGGTTGTCTAGCAACCGTGCGTAGATAGTTTACCATGAGAAGATCATTCGCATTCCGATGGTGAATGAGGAGACAATCGTGATTCATGGAGAGCAGCATGATACACCCTTGTGGATCATCAACTGTAGGAAAGCACATAAGTGTCTGCGTAAAGGATGTGTTGCCTTCTTAGCTCATGTGGTGGATAAGGAAGTCGAAGAGCCGAAGCTTGAAGATATCCATGTGGTAAGGGAATATCCTGAGGTCTTCCCCGAAGACTTGCCAGGATTACCTCCGCAGAGATAAGTCGAGTTCCACATTGACTTGGTTCCAGGCGCCACGCCTGAAGCCGTGGCACCTTATCGACTTGCGCCATCAGAGATGCAAGAGTTATCCACGCAGCTTCAGGAGTTATTGGACAAGGGATTTATAAGGCCGAGCTTCTCGCCTTGGGGAGCTCCAGTGCTATTCATTAAGAAGAATGATGGTAGCTTTCGAATGTGTATCGACTACCGGGAGCTGAACAAGTTAACTATCAAGAATCGGTATCCATTACCGAGGATTGATGACCAACTGCAAGGATCAAGCTACTACTCTAAGATCGACCTTCGATCAGGCTATCATCGGTTGCAGATTCAATAGGAGAGCATACCGAAGACCGCGTTCAGAACTCGTTATGGACACTACGAGTTCCTTGTGATGTCGTTCGGATTAACTAACGTGCCAGCAGTATTTAGGGATTTGATGAATCGTGTGTGCAAGCCATATCTCGATAAATTTGTGATTGTATTTATCGACGATATTCTGATTTACTCGCGGACGAAGGAAGAGCATGAGCAACATCTCAGAGCCATTCTAGATCTACTAAAGAAGGAAAAGCTCTACGCAAATTTCACAAAGTGCGAGTTTTGGATTCGAGAAGTGCAGTTCCTCGGTCATGTGGTAAGCGAGAATGGTATTCATGTGGATCCCACAAAGATTGAAGCGACAAAGAACTGGGAAACTCCCAAGACACCGACTGAGATTCGACAAATTTTGGGATTAGCGGACTACTACCGCAGGTTTATCGAGAATTTCTCCAAGATAGCTCAACCGCTGACATCCCTTACTCAGAAGGACAAGAAGTATGAATGGGGAGACAAACAAGAAGAAGCCTTCCAACTGCTCAAGAACAAGCTATGTGATGCACTGATACCTTCTCTACCCAAAGGCACGGAAGACTTCGTGGTATATTGCGACGCTTCGCGACAAGGATTGGGTTGCGTGCTCATGCAACACCAAAAAGTCATCGCTTATGCTTCACGCCAACTGAAAGTCCATGAGAAGAATTATACCACTCACGACCTGGAGCTAGGCGCAGTGGTATTTGCCTTGAAGATTTGGTGACACTATTTGTATGGTACTCGATGTACCATCTTCACGGATCACAAGAGTCTGCAGCACATATTTGATCAAAAAGAGCTTAATATGCGACAGCGACGATGGGTTGAGTTGTTGAATGATTATGACTACGAGATCAAGTATCATCCTGGAAAGGCAAATGTGGTAGCAGACGCCTTAAGTCAAAAGGAAAGGGTTAAGCCCATAAGGGTTCGAGCTTTAGAGATGACAATTCAGGCAGATCTCAATTCACGTATACGTACGCACAACAAGAAGCTCTTAAGAAGGAAAACCTTAAGGCTAAATATCTCTGAGGAATGGATAAGAAGTTAGTGCCAAATGAGGAAGGAACCTTATATTTCATGGGACGCATTTGGGTTCCACTCTATGGCGGTATTAGAGAGGTTATCTTTGACGAAGCTCATAAGTCGAGGTACTCGATCCATCCAGGATCGGACAAGATGTACCAAGATCTGAAAAATTATTATTGGTGGCCAAAGCTCAAGAGTGATGTTGCTATTTATGTTGGGAAGTGCCTAACCTGTGCTAAGGTTCAGGCCGAGTATCAGAAACCTTCAGGTCTTTTGCAACAACCGGAAATACCCATGTGGAAGTGGGAACAAATTTCTATGGACTTTATAACGAAGTTACCCAGGACACCTAGAGGACATGATATGATATGGGTAATAGTGGACCTCTTAACAAAGTTTGCACACTTCCTGCCAATACGAGAGAAAGATAGCACTGGGAAGCTAGCTGAGCTTTACCTTAAGGAGATAGTAGGACGTCACGGAGTGCCTATCTCGATAATATCAGATAGAGATGGACAATTTGTATCAAGGATTTGGCAATCCTTTCAAGAGGCCTTTGGATCTCAGTTGAATCTGAGTATGGCCTTTCACCCGCAGACAGACGGTCAGAGCGAACGAACTATACAAACACTGGGAGACATGCTTCGTGCATGTGTGATGGATTTAGGTGGCAGTTGGGATACTCATCTACCTCTAGTTGAGTTCTCCTACAATAATAGCTACCATACGAGCATTCAAGCCGCACCGTTCGAAGCTCTTTATGGCCGTAAGTGCCGCTCACCGTTGTGTTGGGCGGATGCTGGAGATAGACAGATGGTTGGTCCCGAACTGGTTCAAGAAACAACTGACAAGATCATGCAGATCCGAGAGCGCATCAAGGCGGCTCACGATCGACAAAAGAGCTACGCAGATCAAAGATGGAAACCTTTGGAATTCGAAGTAGGAGACATGGTTTTGTTGAAAGTCTCACCTTGGAAAGGTGTAGCACGATTCGGGAAACGTGGCAAGTTAAATCCACGTTACATTGTGCCATTCAAGATATTGGAAAGGGTTGGTACCGTCGCGTACAAGTTAGAATTACCAGAAGAACTAAACGGTGTTCACGATACATTTCATGTGTCAAACCTCAAGAAGAGCCCAACTCAAGAAACAGTTATCACCCTATGGATGAAGTACATATGGATGACACACTCCAATTCACTGAGGAACCCGTTGAGGTGACAGACTGGAAAGTCAACAAGACTCGGAGGAGTCGTGTTAAGCTTGTCAAGGTTCGCTGGAATTCACGTCACGGCCCAGAGTTTACTTGGGAGCGTGAAGATCGAATTAAATCAAAATATCCACACTTGTTCCCTAACTCCCCTGAAACTGATAGCACAGCTTAACATTTCGGGACGAAATTTTCTTAACGGGGGGAGAATGTGACAACTGTCAAATTTCCATGTATCCGTACAATAATTAAACAGTAATTTGTAGCTTAATGACTGTGCTTGATTTGAATTAATGACATGAATGATTCCTGATTATTGTCATATACATACAAGTGCATTACATGTTGCATGATTGTTTCTCTTTATTGCATGCAACACATTATGATCCAATTAGTGCACGAAACAAAGTTAGCACAGTTACCAGACAAACTAGAAGTACTGATGGGAGTTCAGTACTCAGACAGTCATGATGTTAAGACATAGAATGAGCCCGAAACAAAGAGTTACACTAGTATAGTGTGTAGGAAAGTAAGGATCATAAAACTGCCTTCCTAGTGATAGTTTAAGTACCGGAAAGTGCCTAAAACTCACACAAACTGCAAAATTCTGCATATTTCAGCAAAAATCAGCATTTTAACACTAGAATATAATGCAGAATTATGGTTTAATGGTCCAGAATACCTTTTTAAGTGTCGGGAATCAAAACTGTCATAAAAGGGAACATAAAGCACACTAAACTGCGTGATTTAGCACCTTAACGAACCGATAACCAACCGAACAACCGGACACTACCTGAAACACCAAATTTTCACTAGAAGCATTGTTTCAACATTTCCGAGCTAGTTATGGTCATCGAACATCATAATACATCTTATAATCATATAACACATATAACACTAATTCTTACACTTAGAAACCAACTAGCTTAACTAACTAAACAATTGAAATCCAACCACATACCACCCCCCTTGGCGACGGTTATGAAGGTGGGCCACCACCTTGATTTTATCTCAATTGTTTAATTGATTTGCTTGATCCTTTGGAGACATAATAACCTCTAGTTAACAAGGTGTTGGAGGATCTTTACTTATAACCCACTAGACCACACTCACAACTCATTTCACCACTTCAGAACCTCATCACTCTCTCCCTCTTCTCCCTTGCTCTCAGCCTCAAACAACCACCACCCCACCACCATTTTCAATCCACTAACAACCATTCTAAGGTGATTCAAGGGTGCTAGGAACTTGATTAAGAAGCTTGGTAGCATTGGAGCTTGAAGGACCACTCTCTAGAGCTTTTATCCACCTTGTTCATCATCTTCTTCATCTTTGATTCTTCCCTAGCCCTTGTGCTAGTAGTAAGCCTCTTGTAACTTGATTTTACTTCTTATTTTGATGGTTAAAAGATTATGTAAGTGGTTAATCATGAAGATCATAAAGAAACAAGAAGATAATCTTTCACATAAAGCTTAAAATCATAAACATCTATGTTGATTTAGTGTATGTATGAATCTTGATTGTTGATTTCTTGTGTTTATGATGTTAATCATCATAAGAAGCTTGCTATATTGTGATTAAACACATGATCTAGCAAGTGAGAGGATGAATCTTGTGAAAATCAAGATGATCATCCTTTATGTTCCACATGAACTTGAAAATGAAGTTGATTTTGTGTATGATGAAGTTTGATACATGTTATAAGACTTGTAAATGGACGATTACAAAACTAATTTTCTCAAGAAACCAAGGTTATTTACAAGATTTACAAGATCATGATTTTTAAAGAAACTAGTCATATTTTTAGTGTTAAATCAAAGCTAGAAACATGTTGTTAACAAGAAGAATGCAAGAAAAATCATTTTTTGAAAATCATCTTATAAGTTGTAAAGGACTAAATTTTTCAAGAATGATATTTATGAGTAAAGAACTATGTTTTAAAGGATCACTAAACCTACTAAATAATATATTAAGTTACTACAAGTTTTTACAAAACTTCAAGTTCATGATGTAGTATAAATTGCATGATTTTGGCTCATGGTAAGTCTTGAATGATTTGTTGATGATTGATGATGATTTTAAAAGAAAATAATATGCTTTTAAAGCATGGAAACCTCCATTTTTAAGGGGAAACTATGGCAAAATTTTTGTAGAATTTAAACACTTAGAAAAATATTTTTAAACAAGTGTTTACAAATAAATTTTGATCATGATTTTCAAATAAAAACTTGCCATAATTTTTGTTACAAAAATCACAAATATTGGAGGTTGATTTTTGTTAAATAAAAGTGACTAAGTATATATTTAGGAAAATATATTTAGAAGTCACAATTTGTGTGCTATTTGTATATTATGTGTATTAGTTATATTATTTTAGGACTTGAAAATAATATAACTTACCAAAATACAAAATATTACCAAAAATTCCAAGAAAATGAATATATAATTTATACCCGAATATTGGACAAACCGAACACGGACACATGGACTACACTTATATATATCCCGGAAATAGATTTATATTTTGACAAATGAGTTAAACGGTATTTTGGAAACCAAAGAAACGGAAAATATGATTTTTACAGTTATTACAAAATATATCATATTTTATCAAGTAGAAATTATATTATTTTGAGTGGAGGAAAATATATATATATATATTTTCTTGAACAATTAGAAGATATATATTATTTTTAAAGAAAATATATATTTCTTAAACAAATTAAGAATATATTATTTTGGGTGAAAAATGGATTTATAAATATTTTCTAAGTTAATCTCGAAAATATATTATTTTTGAGGTTTATATGAAAATATAAATATTTTTGCCAAGAAAGATTTATAGATATTTTTCTATAGAAGTTTTCTTAAAATACAAATATTTTAAGAATATAAATTGGTGATTTTTATTTGATTAAAAATAATATTCCGGAAAATTTAATACAAAATTAAGTATAAGAATACTTAATAAATACAAGAAAATATGTATTCTCGTACGTATAAATACACATCGGAATACGCCACCAATACTTGGAAAAATACACAAGTACAAGTACGCCCATACTTGGGAGAATACACATGTATAATTACACAATATACCAAGTTAAAATATATTATTTTAACAAATATTCCAAATAATTGACAAAAATAACTTAAGTTAAAATATTATTATTTTAATAAATAATTATATACTTTGCAATAATATGATGTACATCAAAAACGTAACTCAAAGGATACTAAGTCATAACAATTAAGACTAAAAGTCATGGCACGACCTAGCCGTCTAATAAACCATAGCGAGTGTGTAGGTAGTCGTACGGCCCGAGGAGAAGCTTTGAGTTACTTAGTTGAAGGATGCAAGATTGTGAGTTCATGTCCCCCTTTTCTTCTAACTATTTTCAGTTTTACAACTTCGGGGGTGAAATACATGCTACAAATGTTTACAAATGGTATGGTTAGCTAAGGAATGAACTGTTAGGTCATGTGAATAGGTAGGCGCACACCTAAGACCATTAATCCTCGTATAAGGACCGAGGGACATGAGTGATAGATCTATTTGGGTGTTGCGAGCCCCACCCCTGGGCCGGAAGTGGTCGAAGGTGGTGACTATGTCTTCCAGTTGGAAGCCCGGTACAAAATCTGCTAGGTTTGAGCCTTCCTACGCCATTGCACACATATTAATGACCTTGCAAATCATTAATTGATCTGTTCATAGACGCTTTCATACCGGTTTACAAATGCATACTTACATATGTTTACAAGGTTAATCGTGCACACATACAAACACATGAACTCGCTCAACTTTTGTTGATGTTTTCAAACTACATGTATTTCAGGGAATTGATGGATCTGGCGAAGGTTGAAAGTTTTCAAGATGTGTCTACAATAAATGATGTCATCCACACTTTTGTAGGGTTTGACTTGGATGTTTTATCTTAGATGAGACATACAAGTCAAAGCCTTGGTTTTATGTGTCTTTTGTTAAAAGTCCGTCATGGAACTTGTCTTATTCTGATGGGTTGTAATTTAAACTTGAAGTCTTTGTTTGGGATTAAACAATGTGGTTTGTATTGTTTTGAGACTTATTAATGGATGAACATCATGGTTTCTATCATATAGTTGTTTGTTATAATTGAATGCAATGATATTAAGCAAGTCACACATCATACGCTTCCGCAAAAGTCAGGGTGTGACAATGACAAACTGGACACCAGGCTTAACCCGGTGCTGCCATGTGGCCCAACGCGTGGTGAACCTAGCTCGTGACTGGCCAAGGCTAGGCCCTAGCCAGCCTAGCTCGCGGGGCGTGAAGACCTTGTCTTCAACTCTCGCGGGGCGCGAGGAATGCCCTATAAATAGAGGCCATCGGCTTCAGTTGAGAAATCGTTCAGAATCAAAATCTCTCTCTCAATCTTTGATAGCAATTATAATACTCGGGTATAATACCCACTAATTAGCGAAGCTCTGCCTCGTTGTAAGTATTATACCCCCCGGTTACGTATTAGATACGCTGCCCGATCGATCTAGTGCTCCGTAACGCATGTCAAGGCTTTGCCTGACTTAGTCGTTGTAGTTTTGTCTCGGGGAGGGTATAGCTAATGTAAATTTGGGTTATTATACTAACGCGTGTGCATTGTTTAAATTAATAGATTATAACCAGGAAGTCACAAGGAAATACCTAAATTAGCAATGTGAGTGATTCCTCTTTTCACAAAATTGTTTTTACAAAACCTCAATTGTTTTTACCTTATAATTGACAATGATTGAGTATTTGTAATTCTACAATTATCATCGGTATGTTGGGGTTTGTATACAAAATTTATTACTACACTGCGAGTAGTAACATTACCACCAGTTAGGATTGACAGTACCGTGGGTGGTAATTAAAGTAGATATGAACAAATGTAATTGCTGGATTGCCCTCAATGCTGTAAAATGATAAAACCTGTTTTGATTAAACTGGGATTCACTCGCCATTATTTCTTGCTGATAAAATGTTTTTAAACGTGTTTCAGGTAACAAAATGTGAAAGCCATATAGAAGCCAGCTGGAGAGCACTGAAGGCTTGGAAAAGTGGCTAAAAAAGTTACCTAAATAAACAAGAAGTTTTTATTTCAATAAATTAGGGTTTATCCCTATAAACATATTTGTAATGGAAACTTGGGTTTTACCCGTATACTTATTAATTATAAAAATGTTGTGTTTTACTCTGATAAAATATTTCCTAATACCGATACCACCAGCTCTGAGTAGCTCGCGGCCGCCCGCCTCTCAGGGCAGGGGTCGGGGGTTGTGACACTGGGCAAACTTAACGCTGAATTGCCAATTTTATCGCAAATATACAGTCCATAAACTTTATGCATGAGAGCAAGAACTAGAGTAGATATTTAAAAACTTAGTGTTGCCACTATGTTTGTGATGAGTGATGGCCCATCTCGCCAAAGTTAGTCAGTATTGCAATGACGGTGGTCACTAACTTACATAAAAAGTGTCAAAGAACTAAGGTGGTCACTGATTGACTTCTAGTAACCGAAAAGTCGTCACTAATTAGGAATAAAACTAGTTAGCTAGGGTCGTAATTCCTGATATAACATGATACATCACATGAAAATATTTAGGCTTTGGGTTGTTATTTGTAACCCGTATGAGAAACATATTTGTTCAGGCTGACTTATCTTACCAATTTAGTTAAATAGTCATGTTTGGTTTGACATGTTTAACTCGTTTAATTAAACAACTAAGAAAGTTAACTCGTTCAAAATTATAACAAACTATACTACAACGTAAAACATTGAGAATAATAATTAATTCGATTTAGGATCCAGCGCGTTGTAACGAACCTGGTAAACAAGAAAAAATAGACGACGTAAAAACGTTGAACCACACACGCACGTTGAGTCTTGTTAACTCGCAAAATCTAGTACGACGCGTAAAATGAAACGTAAAAACACTGAACCACACACGAACGTTACGCCATGTTAACTTGCAAAAATTAAAACGAAACGTAAAACCAAAAATCTGCGAAATATGAAAAGTGTGGCGGACCAAAGTTGAAAGTAAAAAAGTTGTGAGGTTAAATTGAAAAAGATGAAAACTTTTGGGTTAAAACTAAAAGGTTAAGTAGACTTGGGTTAAAAGTGTAATATCATTTTTTTTAAAACTCCTAAAGCATTTGAGTACAACACCTAAATGCCCAAATATGTTGCTAATTTATAGTTTGTTAATAAAAAATTTATAAGATCAACATGTCCAACGCGTCTACAACCCATCAACCCGTTTGACTCATTCATATAACTAGGTTACAAGGTCTACTAAAATCGCTACTTTTAGTAGCCAAAAAAATTTTTTTTTTGCTACTAAAAGTAGCGATTTTTTTATAAAAAATATTAAAAAAAAAATGTGTGTTTTTTAGCTATTTTTAGGTATTTTTGGTTGTGTTCACATTGGTTCTCGTGGTTCTTGCAATAAAAGGTGGTTCCTAACGGATCTTTGTCCTATGTATATATATATATATATATATATATATATATATATATATATATATATATATATATATATATATATATATATATATATATATATATATATATATATATATAGGTAAAGGGTACTGTACAAATTCCCTTATCGTACATTACGTACGCTACAATCTCAGCCATCCGATCATCTTCCCGCAATGAAAATCGCATGTTGTTTTTTTTTTTGTAATAATTTCGCATGTGATAAATTTGATGAAATAGCAGGTGTTTTTCTGTAACAATTTCGCATGTGTTAATTCAATTTCGCATGTGATAATTTTGATGAAATAGAAGGTTGTTTTTTTGTAACAATTTCGCATGTGGTAATTCAATTTCGCATGTGATAATTTTGATGAAATAGCAGGTTGTTTTTTTGTAACAATTTCGCATGTGGTAATTCAATTTCGCATGTGATAATTTTGATGAAATAGCATGTTGTTTTTTGTAACAATTTCGCATGTGTAATTTTTGATGAAATCGCATGTTAAAAAACCAACATGCAAAATTGTTACAAAAAAAAACATGTGAATTTCAATGCGGGAAGATGATCGGATGGCTGAGATTGTAGCGTACGTAATGTACGATAAGCGCATTTGTACGTTAACCAGCCCCTATGTATATATATATATATATATATATATATATATATATATATATATATATATATATATATATATATATATATATATATATATATATATATATATATATATAGGAGAGTTATCTTGAGAACATGGATTTTTATGAGAACCCTAAGATAAATTTTCATCCATAGATCATCTTAATCAATGGTTAAGATTAGTGGGAGTTTAAATCAGAATGGGACCATTAAATAAAATAAGTTTATTGTAATTTTCGATTTTGAATCGTATTCCTGCGAAAGAAAAAGAAATAGATTAAAAAGGGCAATATTGTAAAATCAAATTCAATTACCCTTCACCCCCAATTTCATCTTCTCCCTCACAAAATCAAATCAACATCTTCTAGATCCACCATCTTCCTCACAAAATCAACCTGCAAATCTGAAGTTATTAAATATTTTTGAAAAAGAAAATGATGAATGAACGACAATTGAACTACGGTGAACCTAAAAAGGCCACTGAAAGTGCTTCCTTAGGAAATCAAATGGGAGCCTTCCAAAATTCCAAATCCACCATCTTCTTCACGAAATCAACTTGCAAATCGGAATTTATCGAAGGTTTTGCGGAGGAATTAACAACGATCGAACCGACGGTGAACATTAAGAGGCCACTGAGAGTACTTTCAATGCTTTTAAGGTCCAAGTTTGGGTTTTTGAAGAAACACTGGTTAAATGACCGAAATCAGATAAACCAGGGGGTTAGGTTCTGCATAAAAAGATTGGTTTTTCCTCGTTCGGTTCAGGGGAACAGGCCTTCTTCTCTCCTTGATAGCTGCAAAACAACCACCGTTAGACTCGTCACGGGGAGAATGGGGGTTCTCTCCGTGACCACCCTCCGGTGTGAGAATAAGTATCGGTATATGAAGAAGAAGAAGAAGAAGAAGAAGAAGTATAAGTGAAGTGAATGTAACTTGAAGATTATACCTGAATTATCCTTCTATTTATAGCCGAAGTTTGGGCGGGAAAACCTGTTATTGAAATGTTAACGGAAAATGCTAACTCCGTAAGCGGTTATTTCCTTCTTCTCTCCTTGATAGCTGCAAAACAACCACCGTTAGACTCGTCACGGGGAGAATGGGGGTTCTCTCCGTGACCACCCTCCGGTGTGAGAATAAGTATCGGTATATGAAGAAGAATAAGAAGAAGAAGAAGAAGAAGTATAAGTGAAGTGAATGTAACTTGAAGATTATACCTGAATTATCCTTCTATTTATAGCCGAAGTTTGGGCGGGAAAACCTGTTATTGAAATGTTAACGGAAAATGCTAACTCCGTAAGAGGTTATTTTTCCCTCCGTTAATCTTTTAATCGAATCGTGAAAGCACACGGATCACGATCTTTGATCAAAGGCTGGGGTATTGCCACGTGGAAAGTGGGCAAGTGAAGATCTCTCTTCAATTCCGTGCCATCCTTGTGACTTCAGGGGAGGCTGGGATGATGACACGTGACCAGACGTTTATAACCGTCTGGTGGTGCACGGTTGATCCTTCTAGAGGATTATAGCTGTAATCCAGTGTGGCTTCTTACCATGTGGTATCAGTAAAGGGAATAATATACAAGTCTGGGCATTATTTAAGCGGAAGTGTTTAAGAGGATTTTTATCCTTACCTGTTGTGACACCTGTGCCTCCACGGCCATCAAACAAATACCAAATCAATGAAATATTGTATTTCATACTTCGAATTTGTATAAATATGTGTATCATTTGCACATATCAATTCTTGTTCGATTTCGAGCTCTAAATCGCTTTCTGGAAAGTTATACACCCACTGATGCGTAAACGTAATCAGTTTAACGCGACAAACACTCCAGAACATCAATATATGCTTAACATACCTTAAATAACCTTTACATGACTTAGATATAAGTTTTGAAGACTTTGGTATGGCAAAATCAAGTTTATTCGCTTACAATGACTAATTTCGACAAACTACGAAAGTATGCCGATTTGCACTGTAACGGACATTCCAGAACTTGATCATAAGGTAAACATACCCTAAATATCCTTTACATAGCTTAGAAATAGGCTTTGAGGGGTTCGGTATGCTAAAATAAACTTTTTGGTCATTCAGGGACTAAAAGCGTCAAAAAGTGCATAAGTTTGCATTTTCGCGCATATCTTACGTTCTGATTACATCCGGACATCCAAAAATTTATGTAATCATTAAAATATTTTATTTTAGTGATTGGCATTATAAAATTCCATTCGTCGCGTAATTTGGATCGTTTTTCGCATTCATTCGTATTTCATCGTAATTAACTGAATAACGTGATCGTACGGCCAAACGAACCGACATCCGACATATTTTTGAGCATGTTTCATGTCCACTATGTTTAGGCATCTTTGTAGAGCCTTAAAGATGGCTTAACGGGCCTCAAACTTGTCAAAATGGGCCTTAGAAGCATGTAGGGACCAAAACTGCAAATAATGAAACTTATTGCTGAACTGTGGATATCAGGCGGGCCACGTAAGCCTTATCAGAGTCTTACGCGGGGTGCCTAAAACCTGCAGATCAGCAGAAAGTGTTTCCCAGCTGTTTACAGCCTTTTCCAGCTCTTGCAAATGGTATTTTCAATACTATGGGCTCTTTTAGGGGCTCCCATGGTTTCACAAATCGGGGGCACACTTGGACGGCCTAGATCGAAGCATGTTTTTCAAGAAATGATCCTAACGTTCTTGGTTTTCCAATAAATACCCCCACCCATTTACCTTCAAACTCACACTTGATCTGATTGCTCTCTAAGTTGAAGTGATTTCACTTCATACCTGAGAATAATTGGATCAAACTTCCATTCTTGGACCTTTTGTAAGTATTCTTTCGTTCTTTTACGCATTTTTAGCATGAAAGTCAAACTTTGTTTGACTTTCTGTATAACAACCCTCGGTAAAACCGACACCCTCATAATAATTTTGACACCCTAATATATCTTGAAATGTATCAATATGTCTTTATATGCACCCCGTATATGAAAACCGAGCCCAAAAATAGATTGTATATATATAATAAATTAAAAAACACTAAAAATTTAAGCTGAGGCGGGCCGCATAGGACCTCACCTCAACTTAACGCGGGCCGCATTAAGATGTAACCGGACTCCGCTGAATTCTTTAGTTCATGCGGGCCGCGTATGGTTCCGTTTAAGTTCATGCGGGCCGCGAGTGTCCTAAAATCTGGCACGACCCTGGGCCGCCACGTGGCCCAACACCCGGACAAGCTACATAGTGACCCAGCTAAGCTACGCATTGACCAGAGGTCAACGCGGGCTGCGTAGGCCCTATGCTCATATTACGCGGGCCGCGAGAGAGACAGAATCAGGCCCTATAAATAGAACGCATCGGATTTCACTTTTCGTCGTTCATTTTCTTTCTTTCTTTCTAAATTTCTGTAGTGGCGTTATTATACCCGGGCATTATACCCCCTAATTAGCGAGGTTCTGCTACGATGTAAGTATTATAACCCCTGGAGACGTATTAGATACGCTGCCCGATTGATCTAGGGTTCCGTAACGGCTGTCGTGGTTCTGCCCGACGTAGTCGTTGGAATACCGTCTCGGGGAGGGTATTACTAATGTTAAAATGGGTTATTATACTAACACACGTGCATTTGTGTAAATTATAGATATTCACCAGGAAACCCTAAAGAATAACCTAAGACAGCAAAGTGAGTTAATCTTCTTTTTATATACTCATTTTTGTGAGTTGATCCACTTTTTGTAAACCTTTTCGTTAATTGTTTTTACAAAACCTTAAATACCTTTCCATGCGAATAACAGTTATTGAGTATTTGTAAGAATACAATTATCGTGGGTATGTTGGGGTTTTGTATACAAAATTTGCTATCTCCTGGTTAAGGAGTAACATTTCCACAAGTCAGGTTTGACAGTACCAACGGGTGATAATTGATATAACTTGGAAACAAATGTAATTGCGGGATCGCCCTCAATATTGTTCACTGTGAAATTATTTTCTTTAAACCTGATTAAAATGGGATTCACTCACCAGTATTTCCCACTGACAAAATGTTTTAAAACGCGTTTCAGGTAACAAAATGTGAAAGCCAAATAGAAGCCAGCTGGACAGCACTGAAGGCTTGGAAAAGTGGCAATAAAGTTACCTAAGAATAAAATTGATGTTTTTATTAAATAAATAGGATTTATTCCTATAAAATGTGTGTACTGAAAACTTGGGTTTTACCCATATGTTTAATGTTATAAAACATGGTGGTTTACTCTGATTAAATATTTCCTAACTACGGTCCTGATGAAAATTTCCGCTGCCAAATTGGATAAATAAACGTGATACCACCAAAACTGGCTCACGGCCGCCCGTTCACGGGAACTAGGGATCGGGGCTGTGACAGAAGGTGGTATTAGAGCTATGCCACTGATTCAGCCACAGAAGTGTTCCGCTGACATCAAAATTCAAAGTGTTAGGAAATAAATTACGGGAACACGTGCATAATTGTATTTTCTTGCTATGTGTTATCTGACTATTTGTTAGTTTACAGTATGAGCGACCAAGGACCCTCTGACGCCTATCGTCAACTGTCTGGTTCGCCTAGGAGCGAAGGCACCTCCTCTTCTCAGCCTGCCCTCTCAGAGTACTCTGCTGACACAAAAGAAGGAATCTTTGTGTTTAAGGCTCAATCTGAAGAGCCATTTCCTCAGAAAAAGAGGGGATGGTTCAGTAGGGGAGCACACGAGCGTAGGACACGAATGAAAAAGTTGCAGGAACAGCGATAGGATCGTTTGCTGACCTCACGAGTCGTTCAGAGAAGTTCGTATCCGAATTGAGAGGCGGAAACTAACAATTCGGTGCTATACACGCTGAATTCACTTTAATACTGCTGTTGTATTGATTTCTTGCAAATTTACACGATCAGACAGCACTTCGGTAGAGTACCGGAACAATTACACCTTTAACTATGTGTTTCTAATTCTATTTCTGGAACCACTCTTATGACCTATTTATATAGTTCTGGAACCACTTATACGGCATGTCCGTATGAGTGGTTCACCAACTTGCCGTAAAAGGGGTCCATGATCATGACATAAGAGTGGTCCTAGAAGTGTACATAAAAGCGGTTCTAGACTAGATATGACACAAAAGCGGTCCTAGATCATGTAAACATAAACAATCCTATACAAATCACTATATCTAGGATTCCGTGCCATTTCTGATCTGTTCAGCTTCAAGACTCGATGGAAGACGTAGTCAGCAGACGTAGGTGCACTAACAAACTCCCCCTCGGATGTTGACGGAGTCTTCATCAATGTCTTCATTCCAGTCTTCAATCTACAATCTTCATCAGTCGACTATCTGCTTCTGAAATATTTATCGTTCCAAGAATCCTGGTTCTCTATCTCCATCACCAACAGACTCTACTCTCTTAAATGTTGACTCGGTGTCTTCAGACTCCCCCTCTCACACAGCTGGGATCGTAGTCTGGAATAAACTCTTTCACTGGTTCTTCAGACTGTAAACAGATTCTCATCAGATTCTAGATCGTAACCTGGCATTTTATCACCTGCACAATCTCTACCCAACCATAAGTTTCTACAAAGATTAAACTTTTCAACAGCTTAGAAACTATGTTGAACCAATACACAATGATAATGATTTTGCATTCAAGAATATTATTGGATTTCATCAAAAACAATCTTATCATTTCACTCTAAAACACTCCCCAAACCAGTTCGTCAAGTTTAGCACTTTGAATTTCGAAAATCAGCATATCAACACCAGTTGTCGAAAATCTTTTTGAATTTTCAAAATTTATGCTAAAACACACCAAAACTCTTTTTGGATTTTCTAAAAGAACATAAATGCAGAAAGTAAACTATTTACAAACAATATTTTTGTGAGTTTGTGCAAGAGGATCATATCAGTTCTGAAACAAATCACCAACACCGTTAAGCTTTAAACATTCTCAGTTCTAAACAATTTACCTAGATTGTCAGTATGTTTGTCCACTTAAATTTTCACACAAATTTCAATCGATTCGAGATACGGTATTAATGTTTTAGAAACTAAAACTTAATTGTGTATCACTCCACTTGAATATACTCCCGTATCCAGATCCCAATATTCTAATCTACAGGAGAATATACTACGAATGATATCTGTATATAATTTAGGGGATTAAATGCGAAAACTGAGGGATCTCAGGTCAGAACTTCCGTTCAGCAGAGAGATATCAGCTACGACTTTTCGGTGTGTCCCCTTTAGAGGATCTTTTTAGCTACAACAACTGATCATCAATTTTATTGTCTAATCAGCTGAGGGCTATATGCTATGTTTCAAGCATATTAAAGCAAGTATTAGCCAGGGACTAGGTCAGAACTACCGTTCAGCAGAAGTCCCGGAATAATACCCCAGACATCATTGAGCAAAACGCCTAGTATACCAGAATAAGAAACCTTTCAAACGAGATTTCAGGGGTTACCTATATATCCAAGAATAGTTACCCACAAATCAAGTTAGTTGAATTTAGGTTTATATCTCGATTCAATTTACTAAATGTGTGAAAATCTACTGACATATCCACAGTAAGATTGTTTATCACATTTAAACATTACATTTCTTTAGCATGTTGTGATAGTTTACTGATGTACTATCATTTCCTCTTTTATGCATCAAAAACTCATTTTTGATTTTATCATGTTTTTGGCTTTTTCAAATTTTCTGATGTTTTTGGATTTTCTAAAAATTCTTACTCCCCCTAAAATTCAAATACATCTAAAGAAAAATTGAAAACAAACTGTACAAAACTTGACAACTGATATCAAAACACTTTAATTCTCCATCCGTTTGGCTTAAACAATCAGAACTCCCCCTCACAACAAACTATTTTCCCATAATGATTTCAAAACACTTAAGTTTGTTTTAATCAGAATGGTTTTTCTGGAAAATAAGTTTAGTTGTTTTTATCTTTTGTAAAATGGGGTTCAAATCATCACTTTGTTTACCAAATTCTTGAATGATAATTAAATCAAGTCCAATTTAATGACCCTGATTTAACCACTTGTAAGATCTACACCAATCACTACCATACAACCACTTGTAAGTTTAGCAATTCAAGCTCTTCAAACCTGTTTTTCAACCAATTACCATCTTTTGGTTGAATTCTCAAGGTGCCGATTCCTACTCCACGCTTACAAATCTGGGAGTTCCGGCAAGTCCTGCAACTACACAAACAGATTTAGAAAGATGCCGATTCATGATCCGCAATACCATCTTGGGATCTCCGGCAAGTCAGGATTCTATTCTTGAAAAAATATATCCACCCAAGCCTGACCATCCTTGGGTGTAACCTCATCATTTTCATCCCTTTTTTCAACCGACTTGTAAACCCATCCTTTGGAAGCATAAAACTCCTGAATGCTTTGGGCCTTACCACTGGCCATTTTTTCAAAGATGCGTTTCACATTGCCGTTGAAAGTCTTTCCAACATCAATTTTCTTTTTGTCTGAATAAAATTGATTTGGAACATCAACTTTTCCGATTTTAGATTTGTAATTTTTAGTATGTAGTGGCGGAAAATTCACATCGTCCACTTTCGGAATTTTCTTTACAACCTTTCCTTCAACACATGGCTCCTCTGATTTTATGGAATCAGATTCATTGCCCGAACTGTTACCTGAACCTTTCACAACCCATTTCTGATTTGATTCTTTGGCTATGCGTTTGGAAGCACTCTTTGAAGATTCTCCTTTTTCATAAGTTGAATTTTCAAAGCCTGTGAACTTCCGAGTTGAAAGTTCAGTCTTCTCTACAACCTTTTCTTTCATTTTTCCAGAGACTTCTTGTTTGGGTCTGTATGTCTTTGGACAATCCTTTGCTACATGACCCACAGATTTGCACTGAAAACAAGATCTCTTTTCAACCTTCTTCAGAACTTCGATCTTCTTTGGTTCTTCTTGCTTTTTGGCAAGGAATTCCTGATTTGTCTGATTTCTGAATAATTTTTCTTTTTCAGCTTCCGAAGTTTTCCCTGAAACAAACACATTTTTTTGTTTATAAAATTTTTCATTTTTATAGTTTTTCGGTGGAATAAAACTGAGACCTTTCTTTTTGAAATTACGATTATGGTTTGGTTTCTTTTGGAAACTATAACCACAATTGTAACCCATTTTCTTGTTAATTCGTTGTTGATCTCTTGAAGTATATGAATTAGGTTTTCCATTAAGATTTAAATCTTTTATTTCAGAAATATTAATTTCTGTGATTTTGAAAACCTTTTGGATCATTTCAGATCTGACACTTCTTATTGGAAAACTTTCATCTGAATATAATTTGTCAGAACCCTTCAAAGTATATGCTATTTTGACTGATTCATCATTCAAATTAGATTTCGAAAGCAAAAACTCTTTGTCATAAATCCGTTTGTCCTTTTTGACTGTTTGCTTTGATGCACTGGACCCAGACTTTGACTCGGGGTTTGACTCTGAATTTGGTTCATCAACATCATCTTTGTCTAACACCTGATCGACCACACTTTTTATCAATTTCGACTCATGATCAGTGTCTGATGATGTGTATGTGACATCAATGTTCTCCGGTAAGTTATCTGATGATCCAGACTCCCATTTCAAATTGATTGCTTTATCGACTCTTTCGGAATTTGGTTTTCGAGGAGAATAACCATTTTCGACTGGGGGCGGACATCTATTGTAACTCGGTTTCTTACCAGAAGCTTTCAATTCTTCTACAACATCTGTCACACTTTTTACTTCTTCCGATATCTGCACTTCCTTGAAAGTCTTCAAATCTTTCATCACCGGGTAAATCCTGTCAACCACAAAAGTAGAACATGAATAACTATCTAATAATTTCTTGATTTTCTCAGTTTCTATCTTTTGTGTTGCCAATTCCAACTCGAGATCTGCACATTTCTTTATATTGTAATTCGCTGTATCAAGCTGTCTCAGATAAGCTATCTTCAAAGTATTCATAGCTTCAGCTTGTTCACCATCAGAATCAGTATATTTGTTGATTTCTCTGTTCATAGTATCATACGATTCTTTCAGCTTATGAATATTATGCAACAGCTCATTGTTCTGCTTAATCAGCGAATCACAATTCACGCATTTTTCTGGAACCACAACTGGCTCAGCATCTGCTTTAATCTCGAACTCAGGAACCTCTTTCACAGTCCTGCCTGAATTCAAAAAATGAACTCTTCTCAATTCTTCAGCTTTTGCTTCTTCCTTCAATCTCTCTTCCTCTTCAGCCTCCTCTCTGATCTGTCTTCGTCTTTCTTCAGCAGCTTCCATGACTTTTCTGCATCTTTCTGCACATTTTAGATCATAAGCATTACCAAAGAAAGTATCCATCTTTCAAATGTTCACTAATTCACAAAGATTTTCAAATTTTTGCAATCAAACACAATGTCTGCTCGAGCGAACTGATTCGGAAACACTGAGCGGAAAGCTATGTCTCGGATCAAATACAAATGGCTTGACCCTTTTTCGTGCAAACTCACGGACTTTCAAACAAACTGAACCTTTAATGATGTCCCAATTAATCCCAAATTCCAACAACTTAATATATTTGATGAATGACTATTGGGCCTTGAGATCCACTATGCCGACAAGTATTGCTTCTTGGGCCAAGAGTTCCACTTGACTGACATATTAATTTCCTTTGATTGGGTAAAAATTAATTGGACGGTGAATCTTGTACATTTACCAACAAACTGTTTTTTTTTTAAAATGGTGATTTAATGGATCAATAAATGGGCGGTGCAAAGGATTGGGATTGGATCAAAGATGGGCGGTAGCTAAATGGGATTGGGCCGCTATCTTTAATGTGTTGGCTGCACATGGACATCGAACATAGCTGACACTTTGACCTTGAATGTTAGTATGAGTGAACCACTTGTTTATCAATGAGCGGACCTTAAAAAATGACCAATGAACGAACCCCTTTTTTTTTACACTATGAGCGGTTCAAGGATGAGGACTTATGAGCGGTTCCACATCAGTTTTTATGAGCGGTTCATGCTGATCACATAAGCGGTTCATAAAGGTTCCTTATGAACGGTTCACCATGTTCGAAAAAGCGATTCACACAACTAATTTTGAGCGGTTCACATATGACCAAAAAGCGGTTCAGACTCTTTGACGAAAAAACGAACCGAAAAATCGCGATATCTCCAAAACGGCTTGGAGTTTCGAGCTGAAACTTGGTAGGGTTTTAGATCATGTATACGCGCACCACATATCCAAAAATCAGCCAAAACGGACCGTGAAATCTTGGTCTGACGTAAGAAAGAAGGTGTAGAAGAAGAAAATGTGACGAAATTCAGCAAATTTCACTAGAACTCCTCCTCCTGAAGCTCTGATACCACTTGTAGGATCGTTTGCTGACCTCACGAGTCGTTCAGAGAAGTTCGTATCCGAATTGAGAGGCGGAAACTAACAATTCGGTGCTATACACGCTGAATTCACTTTAATACTGCTGTTGTATTGATTTCTTGCAAATTTACACGATCAGACAGCACTTCGGTAGAGTACCGGAACAATTACACCTTTAACTATGTGTTTCTAATTCTATTTCTGGAACCACTCTTATGACCTATTTATATAGTTCTGGAACCACTTATACGGCATGTCCGTATGAGTGGTTCACCAACTTGCCGTAAAAGGGGTCCATGATCATGACATAAGAGTGGTCCTAGAAGTGTACATAAAAGCGGTTCTAGACTAGATATGACACAAAAGCGGTCCTAGATCATGTAAACATAAACAATCCTATACAAATCACTATATCTAGGATTCCGTGCCATTTCTGATCTGTTCAGCTTCAAGACTCGATGGAAGACGTAGTCAGCAGACGTAGGTGCACTAACAAGTGTTAGCCGCAGCAAAAAGAGAGACTGATGCCTATAATCAGGATATGCTAAATAGGGGTATAGCTAATATCCATATTTTAGCAACCACTGCTGCTGACCAAACCTGGAACAAATGCTAGCACCTCAACCACAACCACAAAATCCTGATCAACCCATGGAAGTAGAAAATCAAATAGAAATGCCTGATTACAACCCGGAGGAGATACCTAGGGTACCTGCACCAAATCCTCTAGACCCAAACAACTACGACCCCTGGTGGGACGATGTTAGGGACTACGTGCAACAAAACCCAATACAGGAAAATGTGCCAATGCCCAACTTAGGAGCTTATCCAGGGTTAGATCCTCAAGATACCTACAACATTAGTGATGCATATGTTAGGGAAATTTTAGAGAATCCATACCCGTACCAGGCCCCTATGCCTCCATATCAGGAACCCGCACCACAGAATCCAAACCCAGTCCTAGAACCTGCTGTCACACCCCCAAAATCCACCCGCGGAGTATCACCGCTTGGGAGCGTGACTGACCAGGACCAAGCCACCAATCATACAGAACAATACATATAATAAAAGTAATTGTCATTTAGACCAAACCAAATCCAGATGAAAGGTATTCCAAATCATAAGAAAGTTATCTTTATTTAGCGGAAGCGTATAAATAAAACCCATCGTAAACAAGTATCAAATATCAAAAGTGTTTAACAGGATAATCGCGATCCAAGCCCACAACGACCTGCTCCTCCCTGTGCAAACTCCATATACCTAACGACCTGCAAGGCATGTAACAGAGGATCAACAACTAGTTGAGCGAGTTCACAGAAAGTAAATGTGTAATAGTAAGTTCGTTTGTAACAGGTGGCTCTACTGGGCCGTTAGTACGTTCTATTAGTGGGGGCTTCCCATGTTGTATAACCACTAGACTATTCGTAACCATATGTGTTCTTCACAATCCGAGAACAGTAGCAAGTATAAGTTCACGTAGGTCTTACGTGAGTATCCTTCACATCCGAGGATAGTAATTAAGTATAGGTATCCTTCACAACCGAGGATAGTAATATGTATAAGTATCCTTCACAACCGAGGATAGTAGTAAGTATATGTGTATGTAGAATGCACGTATGTGTCCTGCACAACCGAGGACGATGGTATGGTAGTCTAGTAATAGTGTAAGTACAGTTCTATTCAATCTTAATCCTTCAATCCCAATTCCCGTGCCCTGGGAATCCCATGCCTTAGTAAGGGTGTGAACTCACCTCGGTTTGCTCGGTATGTTATTGCTTCTGGGGTTAATTAGTGTTTAAGTCCGTTACTCACGACCTAGGGTAGATTGCACATAAATCCAAGATAAGTTATTTCATTAAATTAGGGTTTACATATCCTGGATACTCAAGTAGTTGTGTTTGTGTGCTTATTGTGTTCATGAGGGTATGATAAGGATTATGCACCCATATAGAATCATGCAGTAACGTTCAGCTATATACAGTAACATGCAAGTGATTCTTCGTACAGTTTTGACTTAGCATTATAAGCTTCATAAACAACATTCAGGCAATTCACGCACCACAAAGCTCAGACAACTCTTATGCAATTAAAAGTTCGGACAAATTAACAACATAAGAACTTGGGCCTTATAAACTTCACAATATCAGATCTTGTGTCATTCGTGTAAAAGTCAGAACTTAAAACAAGCAAAAGTCAGACATGGGGGCTCCCCCCTTAAACTCGGACACAAAGCTTTAATGCCTAAAGCTCGGACTAAGTGGGGGGGGGGGGGGTTCTATGCTTGAAACTCGGATAGAACAAGGGTGAGGGCTGCCATGTTAAACTCGGACCTGGGGGATCCTTTCACAAGGTCGGACCAAAGGGAGTCTACTAAACTCGGACCATGTGGGGGTTTCATAAAGTCAGACAAGTATCAATGTGATAACCTCGGACATATAGACATATATTAAAGAAGTTCGGACCTAATACATTATGTAAGAAACTCGGACCTCACATACATGGGCATTAAACTCGGACCACACATACATGGGCATTAAACTCGGACTTCATTTCATTTTTAAAGCTCGGGCTACATGTGTGATAACAAAACTCGGACCCTTGTATTGCTTAAAGTCGGACAAGGTGGTTATTCCACAAACTCGGACCAACCTCATCATATCTAAACCTCGGACCATATGCATGTGTTTAAACTCGGACATACTTGATTAATTTAAACTCTGACTTACAATCATGCGGAATTCCATTCATTTCACAGTCTCCAAATAATCAAAGCAGTTACGTTTTTATGTTCAAACAATCGTGAAAACCCTACTTTCATTGCGTCAGTCTAGCATCAATCTAATTACTCAACTAATAATGCATTCTCTTATTACCAGGCAAACGATTAAACGACTACTCAATGTCATTATCATCATAATCAAATCCAGAATCGCAAAACGTTAAATGAAGAACTAGGGTTTTCATGAACACACAATCAAGAATCAAGAATGGATAATAATCAAGCAATCAATTAGGTTTACAAGTATTACAATAATCGATAAGCAATTACCTTGAATGATTCTAGAGAAATAGAGAAATCGAAAGTGATGAATGCCTTGTGCCAATGATGGTGGTGATGATGATTGTTAGGGGATTAGAGAGTTGTAAGTACGTGTTTTGGTTTTGTGTGCAAATGATTACTGAAATAAGATTAGGGTAAAGTATCTAGGATTTCACTAATTACTCTCTACCTCCCTAAGTATTATATTTTACACATGCACACCACCTCATAACTATTTCATAGTTCCACCACCAAGTTTACATATTTGACAAGTTTATCACAATTAACACATAACGATGCAAAATCTCACAACACACTTCATTGTATCAACACATATACAATTCCATAGCAACTAATTGTGAAATCAATCAACTAAATAATACAAGAACGTGCAATAAATGCGAAATAGAAATCTTGGAAATTTGAGTTGTCACATTATCCCCAACTTAAAAGAAATTTCGTCCCGAAATTTGGTACGCACTCACTGAGGAAGCTAGGTAAGTTACATCGTTCACTGGTTTTCCTGGGGTGTCACATCATCCCCCCGTTGATTTGGAATTTCGTCCCGAAATTCCGCAGTAGTAGCTTCAGTCTTAGCAGTGGTTGCGCGGTTTTCGAATAACTGGGGGTACTTTTCTTTCATTTGGTCTTCGCGTTCCCAGGTGTACTCTGGGCCACGTCGGGAGTTCCAACGAACTCGAACAAGAGGGATTCTCTTTTGTTTGAGGACCTTAACATCCCGGTCCGTGATTTCAACTGGCTCCTCGACGAACTGCAACCGCTCGTCTATAGTGAGTTCCTTAAAAGGAACTATGAGGGTCTCATCTGACAGGCACTTCTTCAGATTCGACACGTGAAATACATTGTGAACTGCACCGAGTTCAGCTGGTAGGTTCAGTCTGTAGGCTACTGGGCCTATTCTTTCAGTGATTTCGAACGGTCCAACATACCGTGGATTGAGTTTGCCTCGTTTACCAAATCGAACCACACCCTTCCAGGGTGAGACTTTAAGTAAAACCCGGTCCCCGACCTGAAATTCCAATGGCCTCTTACGCTTATCCGCGTAGGCTTTCTGACGGTCGCGTGCTGCTGCCATGCGTTGTCGTATCTGTGCAATCTTTTCTGTGGCGTCCACTACAATCTCTGGACCCGTAATCTGACTATCCCCCACCTCTGCCCAACAGAGAGGTGACCGGCATTTACGCCCGTACAATGCCTCGAATGGAGCGGCTTGTATGCTGGTGTGATAACTGTTATTGTAAGAAAACTCCACCAAAGGGAGGTGCTTTTCCCAGCCGTTGCCGAAATCGATAACACATGCTCGAAGCATGTCTTCAAGAATCTGGATCGTTCGCTCAGACTGCCCATCCGTCTGAGGATGGTACGCTGTGCTCATGTCTAATCGTGAGCCAAAGGATTTGTGCATCGCTTGCCATAGCTCTGACGTGAATCGTGCATCCCGATCCGAAATGATGGAAATGGGCACCCCGTGCCTCGAAACAACTTCTTTAAGGTAGGTGTCTGCGAGAGTGGAGAACTTATCCGTTTCCTTTATAGCCAGGAAGTGTGCAGATTTGGTGAGTCGATCCACGATTACCCATATAGTATCATTCCCACGCTGGGATCTAGGTAGGCCTGTAACGAAATCCATGGAAATTTCTTCCCATTTCCATTGAGGTATCTTAGGCTGTTGAAGTAGGCCTGCGGGTTTCTGATATTCAACCTTGACCCTTGCACAGGTCAAGCACTTGCCAACATAGGTGGCGATGTGGGCTTTCATACTTGGCCACCAGTATGTTGTTTTGATATCGTGGTACATTTTATCTGACCCTGGGTGTACCGAGTAGCGAGACTTGTGCGCTTCGTCCATCACAAGCTCTCGTAGACCGCCATAAAGTGGGACCCAAATACGCCCCGTTACATAGTAGGCGCCGTCTTCCTTTTGTTCCATGCGTTGCCTTGAGCCGCGTAAGGCTTCAGCCATGATATTCTCGGGTTTTAAAGCTTCTAACTGAGCAGTTCGTATCTGTGTAGGAAGACTGGACTGAATAGTAAGCTGTAGCGCTCGCACGCGCTTAGGTAAGGTGTCTTTCCGGTTAAGGGCGTCGGCCACAACGTTGGCCTTGCCTGGATGATACTTGATAGCGCATTCGTAATCATTAAGCAGTTCGACCCATCGTCGTTGACGCATATTCAATTCCTTCTGCTTGAAGATATGCTCGAGACTCCTGTGATCGGTGTAAATTGTGCACTTGGTACCGTACAGGTAGTGTCGCCATATCTTAAGCGCAAAAACAACAGCTCCCAGCTCTAAATCGTGCGTCATGTAGTTCCGTTCATGAACTTTGAGTTGACGAGAAGCGTAGGCAATAACTTTATCACGCTGCATCAATACACAACCAAGCCCCTGTATCGATGCGTCACAATAAACCACGAAGTCATCCGTGCCCTCGGGCAATGAGAGAATAGGTGCGCTGCAAAGCCTATCCTTTAAGTACTGAAAAGCCGTTTCCTGGGAATCTCCCCAGCGGTAGGTGACACCTTTTTGTGTTAACATTGTGAGCGGCTGCGCGATCTTTGAGAAGTCTTTGATAAACCGCCTGTAGTATCCCGCCAAACCCAAGAATTTGCGTATTTCTGTTGGTGTACGCGGTGCTGGCCAATTCCTGATCGAATCTACCTTGGATGGATCGACATGAATTCCATCCCTGTTCACTACATGGCCTAAGAAGTGGACTTCACGAAGCCAGAAGTCGCATTTTGAAAACTTTGCGTACAGTTGCTCCTTTCGAAGAAGTTCCAAGATAAGTCGTAAGTGCTGCTCGTGCTCCTCCTGACTCTTGGAGTAGATCAGAATGTCGTCGATGAAGACAATGACGAACTTGTCAAGATAGGGTTTGCACACCCTGTTCATAAGATCCATGAAGACTGCAGGCGCGTTCGTAAGCCCGAATGGCATGATCAGAAACTCGTAATGACCGTAGCGAGTTCTGAAAGCGGTTTTGGAGACATCCTTATCCCGGACTCTCAATTGATGATACCCTGACCTCAAGTCTATCTTGGAGTAGTAACTCGACCCTTGAAACTGGTCGAATAAGTCGTCAATACGAGGAAGAGGATAGCGGTTCTTCACTGTGACCTTGTTCAGTTCGCGATAATCAATGCACATTCTGAAAGTGCCATCCTTCTTTTTCACGAATAGTACTGGAGCTCCCCAAGGCGAAGAGCTTGGACGAATGAAGCCTTTATCCAAGAGCTCTTGCAGTTGCTTTGACAGTTCTTCCAATTCCGTTGGAGCTAAACGATACGGTGCACGAGCTATAGGTGCTGCTCCTGGAGCTAGCTCGACTTGAAACTCGACCTGGCGATGAGGCGGTAGGCCAGGTAAATCTTCTGGAAACACTTGAGGAAATTCCCGTACAACTGGAATATCCTCTATTCTTTTCTCTTTCGAAGCTACATCAGTAACCAGTGCCAAGATAGCAGTATGACCCTTTCGCAAACATTTCTGAGCCTTCAGGAAAGAGATGATGCCAACCACAGCACCACTCTTATCGCCTTGAACTTCAAGAGGTTCCTTACCCGTACGAGGAATACGAATGATCTTCTCCTTACATAGAATCTCTGCCTGCTGCTTAGATAACCAATCCATGCTGATGACGATGTCGAAACTACCCAGAACTATAGGAATAAGATCAATCGAGAAGGTCTGACCCGCTAGCACAATGCTACAACCCTTAACTATCTGTGTGGCTTCTACATTTTTACCATTTGCTAGTTCTATGACATGTTTGGTGTTTAGGGGTGTAGGTGCACGTTTTAACAATTTGCTCATTTTCAAAGACATATAACTCGTATCCGCACCCGAATCAAACAAAACAGTAACATAAATATCATCGAGAAGAAACTTACCCATAACGACGTTGGGATCATTTCTGGCATCACCCTGCCCCAACACAAACACACGACCCCTTGCTTCATTGCCATTATTGTTCCCACCATTGTTGTTGTTATTGCCATTGCCCTGATTGTTGTTATTGTTGTTGTTGTTGTTCTGGTTCCTGTTCCGCTGAGGGCAGTGCCTTTTGAAGTGACCCTCTGCACCACAATGAAAACACCCCTTGTTACCCTGCTGCTGATTCTGCTGTGCTTGGGGCTGCTGCTGATTCTGGTTCGCAGGTCGAGGGCTTCTACAATCTTTGGCCTCATGACCCATCTTGAGGCATCTTTGACAGCGACCCTTATTACACTGGCCACTGTGGTGTTTGTTGCAGGTGTTACACTTCGGGAGGTTTCCTCGATATCCCCCCTGTCTGTGGCTGCCTGAGGAGTGCTGACTGGGACTCTGGTAGCTGTCTGTCTTTCGTTGCTGAGCTTGTGACTGCACTGAAGCTGACCCCTTGCTAGAATCCCCATCCCATTTCCTCTTGCTTTCACTGGGAGTAGCAAGTGCAGTAGAAGCAGTAGCGGTAGCAGTAGCGCTGATACGCTTTGGTAGTCTGTTCTGATCCACTGCCTGATCTGTGATGCGGTGGGCGAGGCGCTGAATAGCCTGAATGTTGTCAAGATTAGCCGATGTTACGTGGCTCTGGATTTCTGGCGCCAAACCCTTGAGATACAACTCAATACGCTTGTATGGAGGGTCTACCATGGTTGGACACAGCACAGCCAACTCATTCGACCTCTTAGTGTAAGCCTCGATTTCTGACCCAGTCATCTTCAAATGATAAAACTCATCCTCCAGCTTGTGGATGTCTTCCCGAGTACAGTATTCACGCTTAATCAATTCCTTGAAGTCATTCCAAGGGGTGGCGTTAGCAGCTGCCAACCCTAGGATCTGCACTTGCGCGTTCCACCAAGTTAACGCGATCCCTTCCAAAGTACCAGTGGCATACTTGACCCTGCGAGCCTCAGGGCATTCACACATCTCGAACACAGACTCGAGCTTTTCAAACCAGTGGAGGAGTCCAACCGCTCCTTCGGTGCCACTGAACGTGCTAGGGCGACAATCCATGAAATTCTTGAAAGTGCAGACAGGCTGCTGCGCGTGTTGACCTATTGTGTACGAATAGGACAAGGTTAAATACGAGAATTTATGTAGGATCTAAAGATCCTAGTGTGAGTCTAATCTGCAGGGTATACTACCTGCTTGAGCAGCTGCAAGTGCCGCAGCAACTTGAGCTTGAACGAGAGCCTCTAGCTGGGCTTGAGTCATGTTAATACGTCCGGCCATTGATCTTCACATCAAAAGCAACATAGGTGAGAGAGGTTCGCGAATAGTGCGATGACAGAAGAGTGTAAGCACGTAAGTGTTCTCAAGCAATAACAAGTAGTGAGCAAAGTGACGTAAGCATACTACGAGCAAGGTTCTATGCAATTCTAGCATGTAGGCAATAAACATAAACCTTATTACCTAGGATGTTGAGTCTTGCACGTGGAGCGAAGCGTCGTTGTGGATCGTTGAGAGCACTGTTCTGGTTATAGTCTGGTTTTAATAAAAACGTTTTCCCATATTAAAACCAAGTTCTCTATAACCAATGGCTCTGATACCAATCTGTCACACCCCCAAAATCCACCCGCGGAGTATCACCGCTTGGGAGCGTGACTGACCAGGACCAAGCCACCAATCATACAGAACAATACATATAATAAAAGTAATTGTCATTTAGACCAAACCAAATCCATATGAAAGGTGTTCCAAATCATAAGAAAGTTATCTTTATTTAGCGGAAGCGTATAAATAAAACCCATCGTAAACAAGTATCAAATATCAAAAGTGTTTAACAGGATAATCGCGATCCAAGCCCACAACGACCTGCTCCTCCCTGTGCAAACTCCATATACCTAACGACCTGCAAGGCATGTAACAAAGGATCAACAACTAGTTGAGCGAGTTCACAGAAAGTAAATGTGTAATAGTAAGTTCGTTTGTAACAGGTGGCTCTACTGGGCCGTTAGTACGTACTATTAGTGGGGGCTTCCCATGTTGTATAACCACTAGACTATTCATAACCATATGTGTTCTTCACAATCCGAGAACAGTAGCAAGTATAAGTTCACGTAGGTCTTACGTGAGTATCCTTCACATCCGAGGATAGTAATTAAGTATAGGTATCCTTCACAACCGAGGATAGTAATATGTATAAGTATCCTTCACAACCGAGGATAGTAGTAAGTATATGTGTACGTAGAATGCACGTATGTGTCCTGCACAACCGAGGACGATGGTATGGTAGTCTAGTAATAGTGTAAGTACAGTTCTATTCAATCTCAATCCTTCAATCCCAATTCCCGTGCCCTGGGAATCCCATGCCTTAGTAAGGGTGTGAACTCACCTCGGTTTGCTCGGTATGTTATTGCTTCTAGGGTTAATTAGTGTTTAAGTCCGTTACTCACGACCTAGGGTAGATTGCACATAAATCCAAGATAAGTGGTTTCATTAAATTAGGGTTTACATATCCTGGATACTCAAGTAGTTGTGTTTGTGTGCTTATTGTGTTCATGAGGGTATGATAAGGATTATGCACCCATATAGAATCATGCAGTAACGTTCAGCTATATACAGTAACATGCAAGTGATTCTTTGTACAGTTTTGACTTAGCATTATAAGCTTCATAAACAACATTCAGGCAATTCACGCACCACAAAGCTCAGACAACTCTTATGCAATTAAAAGTTCGGACAAATTAACAACATAAGAACTTGGGCCTTATAAACTTCACAATATCAGATCTTGTGTCATTCGTGTAAAAGTCAGAACTTAAAACAAGCAAAAGTCAGACATGGGGGCTCCCCCCTTAAACTCGGACACAAAGCTTTAATGCCTAAAGCTCGGACTAAGTGGGGGGGGGGGGTTTCTATGCTTGAAACTCGGATAGAACAAGGGTGAGGGCTGCCATGTTAAACTCGGACCTGGGGGATCCTTTCACAAGGTCGGACCAAAGGGAGTCTACTAAACTCGGACCATGTGGGGGTTTCATAAAGTCAGACAAGTATCAATGTGATAACCTCGGACATATAGACATATATTAAAGAAGTTCGGACCTAATACATTATGTAAGAAACTCGGACCTCACATACATGGGCATTAAACTCGGACCACACATACATGGGCATTAAACTCGGACTTCATTTCATGTTTAAAGCTCGGGCTACATGTGTGATAACAAAACTCGGACCCTTGTATTGCTTAAAGTCGGACAAGGTGGTTATTCCACAAACTCGGACCAACCTCATCATATCTAAACCTCGGACCATATGCATGTGTTTAAACTCGGACATACTTGATTAATTTAAACTCTGACTTACAATCATGCGGAATTCCATTCATTTCACAGGCTCCAAATAATCAAAGCAGTTACGTTTTTATGTTCAAACAATCGTGAAAACCCTACTTTCATTGCGTCAGTCTAGCATCAATCTAATTACTCAACTAATCATGCATTCTCTTATTACCAGGCAAACGATTAAACGACTACTCAATGTCATTATCATCATAATCAAATCCAGAATCGCAAAACGTTAAATGAAGAACTAGGGTTTTCATGAACACACAATCAAGAATCAAGAATGGATAATAATCAAGCAATCAATTAGGTTTACAAGTATTACAATAATCGATAAGCAATTACCTTGAATGATTCTAGAGAAATAGAGAAATCGAAAGTGATGAATGCCTTGTGCCAATGATGGTGGTGATGATGATTGTTAGGGGATTAGAGAGTTGTAAGTACGTGTTTTGGTTTTGTGTGCAAATGATTAGTGAAATGAGATTAGGGTTAAGTATCTAGGATTTCACTAATTACTCTCTACCTCCCTAAGTATTATATTTTACACATGCACACCACCTCATAACTATTTCATAGTTCCACCACCAAGTTTACATATTTGACAAGTTTATCACAATTAACACATAACGATGCAAAATCTCACAACACACTTCATTGTATCAACACATATACAATTCCATAGCAACTAATTGTGAAATCAATCAACTAAATAATACAAGAACGTGCAATAAATGCGAAATAGAAATCTTGGAAATTTGAGTTGTCACACCTGCACCCCCAATGAGTGCAGAAAATGTCCAAGAACTTAGGACCTTCGGTGAGGAAATTTTAGAAAGCAGTGAGAGAATGCGACAGGTGGGAGAACGCCTCGTATGGAAATACGACGAGCGTAATATGGATTTTTGGATGAATCCATATCAGTGAATGTGATGGCAGGAACGGTAGTAGTAATAATAATATAATATAATATAATAATATATGTGTGTATGTGTAAAAAAAAAAAAACTACGGACGCCTACTATTAGTGTTGTAGCTTTACATTTCAGTCGGTATTGTAATTTAAATTTCAGTACTAGTGTGTAATGATGCATACTATATAAATAGAGTAAAAGTCGCAATGTTCGACGCTTTTGGCTGAAAGTGCGTGTCATGTGATTGGCTATATTCAAATATTATTTGTGATATTAATATTTGGTAAATGTTTAAAATTCAGATGGCCGACGAGGGAAATCAAGATAATCTGAATAACGATAACCAGAGTAACATTAACGTGGTTAATGAGAATCCGGACAACAATAACAATGGAAACCAAATGGATAATAGTGTCGTTCAACACATAGTGGCACAAGGAATTATAGATGCAATGCCATTTATTATTCAAACGGTTCAAGAAGCGAATAATAAAAGTAAGCATAGCAGTAAGCGACCAAGTGAACCGGAACACAGCGTGAACAATGGACCCATACTTCAAGCGCCCATTCCCAAAAGAAGAAGAACCATGCCATATGGTTGTTCTTACAAGGAATTCTGGTCCTGTAAACCAATAGAATTCTCGGGCAATGAAGGACCCATTGCAGCCCTACGCTGGATAGAGAAAACTGAGGCTGTTCTAAAAATAAGCAAATGTGCTGAAGAAGATAAAATAATGTTTGCTTCAAATCTGTTTAAAAACGCAGCCTTAGAATGGTGGAACACTATCCTCCAGTCAAGAGGAAGTGATAGGATTTATAGCATGGAATGGGAGGAGTTCAAAAATATGGTAGAAAGGAAATTCTGCCCTCCCAATGAAAAGGAACAGATAGCAAATAAGTTTTTGAATCTTAGAATGGTCGGGGTAGACAGTAAGGGTTACACTACCACATTCTTTGAATATGCTAGGATAGTACCAAACCTTGCATCACCTGAACCGGTATTAATCTCCCGTTACATCTGGGGATTAATTGGAGAAATTAGACATGTAGTCAAGGCAGCTAGACCCCAAACCATAGAGGAAGCT
Source organism: Helianthus annuus (assembly GCF_002127325.2). Lineage (NCBI taxonomy): Eukaryota > Viridiplantae > Streptophyta > Magnoliopsida > Asterales > Asteraceae > Helianthus > Helianthus annuus. The sequence continues at coordinate 51,089,436 of NC_035434.2, read as the reverse complement.
GTAGAACTAGCCAATACCTTGATTGATGAACTAGTGCGAACTAGAGAAGAAGACCAGAGGAGAAACCTAACCCAAAGGCTTACTCAAGAATTCCGTTCTGGGAATTCCAACCGTAGGAATATAGGTTCTACCTCTGCACCCTACTGCAGAAACTGCAAGAAGAAGCATTCTGGAAAATGCTCCACTTACCGTAATTACTGTAAGGCACCAGGACACAAGGAAGAAAATTGCAGGAGAAAAACCAGTAATGGAATGTGTTACAACTGTGGAGAAAAAGGTCATATTAAGACAAACTGTCCAAAATTGGCTCCAGCTGCAAACAACAAGAATACTAAAAATGCTAGAGCATTCGTTCTAACTGCAGATGAAGCTAGGATGATTCCGGACGTCATTGCTGGTACGTTTTTAGTTAATGATATTTTTGCTAAAGTATTATTTGACTCTCGTGCAAACCAAAGTTTTATTAATACTTCATTTTGCAAACTCCTAAATCAATCATTAACTAAACTACCACAAGAATGTCTAGTAGAGACAGCAAATGGAGAAACCGTTAAGATTTCTGAAGTCTTGCAAGAAGCAAGAATAGAAATTTTTAATCAAAAATTTATTGCAACCCTTTACCCAATGAATCTAGTAGGATTTGATGCCGTATTAGGAATGGATTGGTTAATAGCCAATAAAGCCAATATCTTATGTGATCAAAAGTAAATTCAGGTAAAATCACTAAGAGGTGAAAAGATCACAATTAAAGGAGATAAACCATCTAGACCCACTATATTCATCTCTGTGATGAAAACTGCAAGTTATATAAGGAAAGGATCTATAGTGTATTTGATTTCTATAATCACTAACACTAAAGGAAAAGAATTAAAAGACATTCCGGTAGTGTCTCAGTTTTCAGATGTCTTTCCAGAAGAATTGCCAAGACTACCGCCAGACAGAGAAGTTGAATTTAAAATTCACCTGTTACCAGGAACAGCACCAATTGCCAAAGCACCCTACCGTTTGGCACCCGCGGAAATGCAAGAATTAAAGAAACAGCTAGACGAATTGTTGGAAAAAGGATTCATACAGCCAAGCTCATCGCCATGGGGAGCACCGATTTTATTTGTTAAAAAGAAGGACGGATCAATGCGTATGTGCATTGACTACCGCGAATTAAACAGAGTCACGATTAAGAATCGGTATCCATTACCGAGGATCGATGATTTGTTTGATCAACTTCAAGGAGCTCGATTTTTCTCTAAAATTGATTTAAGATCAGGATATCATCAATTAAAGGTACAGGAAGAGGATATTCCTAAAACCGCATTCAGAATGAGGTATGGTCATTATGAATTTACTGTCATGCCATTTGGTTTAACCAATGCCCCAGCCGCATTTATGGACATGATGAACCGAATATGTAAACCATATTTGGATAAATTCATAATTGTCTTCATAGATGATATTCTAATTTACTCTAAAAGTAAGGAAGAACATGCAAAGCACTTGCAATTACTTTTAAGTTTATTGAGAAAGGAAAAGCTTTATGCTAAGTTTTCAAAATGTGAGTTTTGGTTAGAACAGGTACAATTTCTCGAACATTTAGTTAACCATGAAGGAATTCATGTAGATCCAACAAAGATCGAGGCAATTACCAAATGGAAAACCCCTGAGTCACCAACCGAAGTTAGAAGTTTCTTAGGATTGGCCGGTTATTATAGAAGATTTATTCGAGATTTTTCTAGAATAGCCATTCCTTTAACTAAGTTAACCTGTAAATCTGTTAAATTTGAATGGGGACCAAAACAAGAAGAAGCCTTTAAAATCCTTAAGCAAAGATTAACCCATACACCCATACTAGCGTTACCGGAAGGAACTGAAGACTTTGCAGTCTTTTGTGACGCTACAAAGTTAGGTTATGGATGTGTATTAATGCAACGTCAAAAGGTTATAGCTTATGCCTCTAGACAACTTAAGAGTCATGAAGAAAATTATTCAACCCATGATTTGGAATTAGGAGCTATAATTTTTGCCCTTAAGATTTGGAGACATTATCTTTATGGTAGTAAGTTTACCGTTTTTACAGATCATAAGAGTTTAAGGTATGTTTTTGGGCAAAAAGAGTTGAATATGAGACAAAGACGCTGGATGGAATTACTTAGTGATTATGATTGTGATATCCAGTATCATGCAGGAAAAGCCAATGTGGTGGCTGATGCTTTAAGTCGAAAGTATCACGAAAAGCCAAAAAGGGTACGTTCTCTTAAATTAAATCTACAAGTAAATTTAAACGATCAGATTAGAAAAGCACACGAATCAGTAATCAAGGAGGATACTGAAAAATAAAAGGAATGATTAAGGAGTTAGAACAAGGAACAGATGGAATTTGGAGGTTCCATAAAAAGAGAATGTGGATACCTAAATTAGAAAATTTACGTCACCGTATATTAGAAGAAGCTCATAAGTCTAAATATACAATGCATCCAGGAAGTGATAAAATGTACCAGGATTTAAGGAAAAATTTCTGGTGGATAGGAATGAAAAAGGATATAGCAGCTTATGTTTCTAAATGTCTAACTTGCTCGCAAGTTAAAGCTGAACATCAGAAACCCTCAGGATTGTTGCAACAATTAGAAATGCCAGTTTGGAAATGGGAATTGATAACAATGGATTTTGTTACCAAATTACCCAAAACAAGAAAAGGTAATGATACAATCTGGGTGATTGTAGATATACTAACCAAGTCAGCTCATTTCCTACCAATGAAAGAAACCTTTAGTATGGAACAATTAGCCAAATTGTATGTAAATGAAATCGTTTCTTTACATGGCATTCCTTTATCAATTGTTTCTGATAGAGATAGTCGTTTTACTTCTCATTTTTGGTCAAGTTTCCAAAAAGCAATGGGAAGCAAGTTGAACTTAAGCACAGCTTATCATCCTCAAACAGACGGGCAAAGCGAAAGGACAATCCAGACGATGGAAGACATGCTTAGAGCTTGTGTAATTGATTTCGGAGGTAATTGGGACGAACACTTACCTTTAATAGAATTTTCTTATAATAACAGTTATCACACAAGTATCAATGCTGCACCATTCGAAGCACTTTATGGACGAAAGTGCAGAACCCCAGTCTGTTGGGCAGAAATTGGGGAAAAACAACTATCTGGACCTGAGATAGTACAAGAAACAACTGATAAAATCATTCAAGTCAAGGAACGACTGAAAGCAGCGCGTGATCGACAAAAGAGCTACGCTGACAACAGACGCAAACCATTAGAATTTCAGGTAGGAGATAAAGTATTATTAAAAGTCTCTCCTTGGAAAGGAGTAGTAAGATTCATCAAAAGAGGAAAACTAAGTCCCAGGTATATTGGACCTTTCAAGATTATTAAAAGAGTAGGACCTGTAGCCTATCAGCTACAACTGCCAGTGGAAATGGCAGGAATACATGATGTATTTCATGTATCTAATCTCAAAAAGTGTCTAGCCGATGAATCACTCTTAGTACCTCTTAAAGATTGAAGTAAATGAACAACTCAAATTTGTAGAGAGACATCTACAGATTGAAGATAGGAAAATTAAGAATCTCAAGCATAAGAGATTAGTTCTGGTCAAAGTGAAGTGGGACTCCAAAAGAGGACCTGAATACACATGGGAGCTTGAATCAGAAATGCAAAAGAAATATCCACACTTGTTTCAGTAGATCTCGAGGACGAGCTCTAAAATGAGGTGGGGAGGATATAACAACCCTCGGTAAAACCGACACCCTCATAATAATTTTGACACCCTAATATATCTTGAAATGTATCAATATGTCTTTATATGCACCCCGTATATGAAAACCGAGCCCAAAAATAGATTGTATATATATAATAAATTAAAAAACACTAAAAATTTAAGCTGAGGCGGGCCGCATAGGACCTCACCTCAACTTAACGCGGGCCGCATTAAGATGTAACCGGACTCCGCTGAATTCTTTAGTTCATGCGGGCTGCGTATGGTTCCGTTTAAGTTCATGCGGGCCACGAGTGTCCTAAAATCTGGCACGACCCTGGGCCGCCACGTGGCCCAACACCCGGACAAGCTACATAGTGACCCAGCTAAGCTACGCATTGACCGGAGGTCAACGCGGGCCGCGTAGGCCCTATGCTCATATTACACGGGCCGCGAGAGAGACAGAATCAGGCCCTATAAATAGAACGCATCGGATTTCACTTTCCGTCGTTCATTTTCTTTCTTTCTTTCTAAATTTCTGTAGTGGCGTTATTATACCCGGGCATTATACCCCCTAATTAGCGAGGTTCTGCTACGATGTAAGTATTATAACCCCTGGAGACGTATTAGATACGTTGCCCGATTGATCTAGGGTTCTGTAACGGCTGTCGTGGTTCTGCCCGACGTAGTCGTTGGAATACCGTCTCGGGGAGGGTATTACTAATGTTAAAATGGGTTATTATACTAACACACGTGCATTTGTGTAAATTATAGATATTCACCAGGAAACCCTAAAGAATAACCTAAGACAGCAAAGTGAGTTAATCTTCTTTTTATATACTCATTTTTGTGAGTTGATCCACTTTTTGTAAATCTTTTCGTTAATTGTTTTTACAAAACCTTAAATACCTTTCCATGCGAATAACAGTTATTGAGTATTTGTAAGAATACAATTATCGTGGGTATGTTGGGGTTTTGTATACAAAATTTGCTATCTCCTGGTTAAGGAGTAACATTTCCACAAGTCAGGTTTGACAGTACCAACGGGTGATAATTGATATAACTTGGAAACAAATGTAATTGCGGGATCGCCCTCAATATTGTTCACTATGAAATTATTTTCTTTAAACCTGATTAAAATGGGATTCACTCACCAGTATTTCCCACTGACAAAATGTTTTTAAAACGCGTTTCAGGTAACAAAATGTGAAAGCCAAATAGAAGCCAGCTGGACAGCACTGAAGGCTTGGAAAAGTGGCAATAAAGTTACCTAAGAATAAAATGGATGTTTTTATTAAATAAATAGGATTTATTCCTATAAAATGTGTGTACTGAAAACTTGGGTTTTACCCATATGTTTAATGTTATAAAACATGGTGGTTTACTCTGATTAAATATTTCCTAACTACGGTCCTGATGAAAATTTCCGCTGCCAAATTGGATAAATAAACGTGATACCACCAAAACTGGCTCACGGCCGCCCGTTCCCGGGAACTAGGGATCGGGGGCTGTGACATTCTGCATTGACCAGTTTATGGTCAACACGAAGTTCGTTTGAACTTCATAACGTGAGCGTGATCACGATGGTTTTAGTCTCTTGTGACTATACCTACTGATTACCACGTTATCTAGGCATAGTGACGAGTCGTAGTTTCGGCCAAAATGCGTATTTGGTAACCAAACTACTTTTGGGTATCAAGACCCTTTGTTTTGATACCAAACCTGTTTTCAAACCTCGTTAAGCATGTTTTAACATGTTTAGCTCGTCACTTTTGGTTTAATGCTTATATAGGGTCGTAAGGTAAGCGATCTAAACAATCGCTTAGACTTTCGAACCCGACCCGTTTGGTCGATCATTAGGATTCAACCAAACACATATTGTGACCATAGTTGCATAAGGAATAACCTTCCGAGGTTATACTTTATGGTCACTTTGTCTACTTAGTTGTATGATAGGAAAGTATATGCCTTAGGAAAAATGACCAAAATGCCTTTTTTGCGCCAAAATTCATTTTAAGCATATGTAACATAAATAGTGACACCTAAAATGATTAGGCAACATTATTAGACATGTTAAGGCATATTTTACTTGTCATATGACTAGTTAGGCGGTCCGAACGCGTTTTACGCGAACGACACTTTAAAGTAGCATAAGCTACCTAAACGGGTCGTAATGGGTCATAAGCACTTAGGATAGGTTTCGTTTTAGAATGTAGGCTTTGTTAAACCATATTACATGAGTTCCTATACTCATTTGGCTTACGAAACCTCATTCTACCCGATCTTCCGATTTAGGTTCGTTTATTTACATAGTTACCTATATTAGGTGCCGTTTGATTCCGTGATCCCTCTAGCTTTGCTTGGTTGTTATTCAAGACTTCTAAGCACCCTCAAGTGAGTACATAGTCCCCTCTTTTACTGTTTTTCAAACATTTTCGGGTGAAACACATGTGCCTACTTGTTACTTTCGTGCTTTTCATGTTTTCATATCATATGCTTGTTATGTTCATTAGTACACTTATAGTACATGATTTCATTATGTTTTTGCTATGTATGTTCATTTGTTGCATACTTAGTACATTGTTTTATTACATTTTATGCTATGTATGTCCATTTAGTGCATACTTAGTACATTGTTTTACATCACATTTCTGTTGCAGATGTTCTCGTAGCATATGGACACATTGATTTACATTACATTTCTGTTGCATATGTTCCAGTAGCATATGGACATATTGTTTTACATTTCTACTTAGTATGTTCACTTAGCATACTAGGTACATTATTTTCATAAAACATGCTTACATTTGGTATAACATTTGGTTTGTTTAACGAAACTAATACATTCATAAACATTAGCTACGTCGTTCGTTAGTAGGTAGTGGTACCATAGGAATTGACAACTCCTATTCCTGAAATCCTAGGTTTGTTTGGATGGATGGAATGACCGAATTCAATACACATAATTTAGATAAACCTTTAACTTCGTTTAAGGGTTTATCGCCACAGTCTCAAGGCTTGGATGTAGACGTTTTACATTACCGCATAAATGTTTGTATCAGTAAAGCATGCATTATTTTACAAAACATAACTTTTGATCATAATTTATCAAATGCATTGTTTTATACATTTCATTCTTATAGGGTTGAGTAAATGCTTTTAATCAATAAATGTTTTTATTCACTATACATTACATTTGTTTAATACATGAACATTTTAACATTGGTGGTTTGTTTGGTAAGTGATTTAAATAACGAGGCGTGTGTAATATGATAAAAGCATGGTGGATACGCCACTGGTACTTCCTATATATAAGTGCTTTTATGGTATTACATATCGTAGCGTTATTTAAACCATTTCAGGTTAGACATAATACATTTTTACACTCATATCATATCTTCATGAAACACTGTTTTACAAACAACATATTTTATGCAAACTCATTTTTACTTGCTTAGTCATTTCATTATGCATTGTTCTTTTATATTATCTGATTTCTTATCACTTTTCTATGATTATAAAGAAAATATTTTACAAGGATCATGACTGACTTTTGTTAAACATTTTCTTTAAACTTATAAGTCATGAATCCTAAATCAATAAAACCTATGTATCTCACAGGCATTTTTATGCTGACGTACCTATTTTCACATGTGTTTCAGGAAATGATGCATAGGATTGATCAAGTTACACATAGGCAGACTCGGGCCTTAGTGACAATAAAGATGCAAGACTAGTTAATTATGTTATGCTTCCTTGTTGTTAAGACACTGAAATTTCTTTTTAAATAAAACAACATTTAAATTTCCATGTGTTATGAAACAATGATTTTGTTACAACACTCCCCGACGATTCCGCCACGATTTGTTGTTTTACGTGGTTGGGGTGTGACACCTATTTATGAAGAGAGGCGCAAGTATCCGTTAGTTTCCTTTTCGCGCGCAGGTGTTACTTGTTGTTCTTCTTCTGAGTTCTCTTTGTTGGACTAGTGCGCGGCCGCGCAAGGTCTAAAGAAGGTTAGAAAGATGAGGTTGTGGTATGGTCCCAAGCACTCGAAGCGAGGTTTTTGGGACCTTACCCCTTCAGTTTTCTAATTGTATTACTGTTCTGTTTCATAAAAAACAAGTTAGAACTCTTGATGTGATCGAAAAATCGATCTATTTTATGTGTTTGGTGTTGTGGTGGTAATATAGGAAATCGAGTATTTGATTTGCCGATAATCTCTACTATGTTTTCATAAATTGTGTTTTTAGATCACGAAATTAGGGCTGGAATGTTGTTTATTGTCTGTATCATGATATAACTGTATGCAATTTGGCAATTTGACTTAAGGGAGCATCCATTTGAGTTCTTATATATATATAGAGTAGGGTTCCTGCGGAAAGTGTGTTTTTCCTAGAAAGTCTAGGAAGCAATAAGAGCGCGACATGTTGCATTGAAGGATTTTAACTAAAAGGGCAATTGTGTAATTTGAATATTATTTTAATTATGGATTATTTTATTAGGATAACTAACTAACCAGAAAATTATGGAAACTAAATATTCCATTTAAATCAAATTGACAGTTTCAATTTAAATCATACAAGACGCTGTGTTTCTTGACAATGTGTTTTAACAGCAAGCAGATTTCTTGACGCTGTGTTTTAACAGCAAGCAGATTTCTTGACGCTGTGTTTTAATAGCAAGCAGATTTCTTGACGCTGTGTTTTAACAGCAAGCAGATTGCTGGAGGATTCTTAACACTGTGTTGTAACAGCAAGCAGATCGCTGGAGGATTCTTGACACTGTGTTTTAACAGCAAGCAGATTTCTTGACGCTGTGTTTTAATAGCAAGCAGATTGCTGGAGGATTCTTGACACTGTGTTTTAACAGCAAGCAGATTTCTTGACGCTGTGTTTTAACAGCAAGCAGATTGCTGGAGGATTCTTGACACTGTGTTTTAACAGCAAGCAGATTGCTGGAGGATTCTTGACACTGTGTTTTAACAGCAAGTAGATTGTGTTTTAACAGCAAGCAGATTTCTTTGACACTGTGTTTTAACAGCAAGCAGATTTCTTGACGCTGTGTTTTAACAGCAAGCAGATTTCTTTGACACTGTGTTTTAACAGCAAGCAGATTGCTGGAGGATTCTTGACACTGTGTTTTAACAGCAAGCATATTTCTTGACATTGTGTTTTAACAGCAAGCAGATTGCTGGACACATTGTCAGTGTATTCTTCTTCAACACAACCCAGTGTTTTCGTCTTCAACACACTGTCATCATCAACATTAAAATTGTAAAACACATAAACCTTAAAACACACTGCCATCATCAACATATTCAGATGGCATTTTAAAACATAATTACATCTATAGGTACTGCCATCAAGACATCTGTAGGTAACCCCAATTACATCTAGAGCCCACTCTAAGATGTCAAGCATTGAGGTCCATTGACTAAAAATAAGAACCCGATTCAATGATAGATAAAAAAATTGAAACAAGTATGAAAAACAACAACCGATAGGGAAATATCACCGGCCGACCAACGATTCCGACTACTGTTTGATCGGCTTATACCTCGAAGGAACCGACATATGACCAATCGTTGAAGAATATTTGCAGGAAATATGGTTGGTTCTTCTTTGGTTGCGGTTAGGGAGAGAGAGAGAGAGGGGGGGGGGGGGAAATCCCATGATTTTAGGGATTGGTTCTTTTTATGGCAGTTTCTTGATTGATTTAAAACACTTCCAATTACCAAAATACCCTCACTATATTAAAAGTCTCTAATTATATAACTCAGATATTACGAAAATGCCATCCATTTGATCTAAGCCATTAAAAACACCAATCGGAGGGCCCAGATCGCTTCCTAGACTTTCTAGGAAAAACACACTTTCCGCAGAACTCCTACTCTACATACATACATACATACATATATATATATATATATATATATATATATATATATATATATATATATATATATATATATATATATATATATATATATATTTCTTGCACATTGACAAATTTACATTGCCATTAGTTCTGATTTGATCTAATATGTGATTCTGAACTCTAATCCATGACTAAACAAAAACAAAAGGTTACACATATGTAAGTGTTTCAAACTAAAACTTACACATTTGTAAAACAGAAACACTTACACATGTGTAAACAGAAACTCTAATACACGAGCTAAATTGAATTCATGTATCATAAAGCTATAGACATAATTATTTTCTGGTATAATTATTATAGAGATATAATTCATAGGGTCAGGATTTAGAGAGAACGGTGAAAAGTGTGAGAATGGTGAGAACGATTTTGGAGTTGACATGTGGCATTGATGCTAAATTACACTAAGGGGTAATATTGTCAAAAAAAACTCACACACATGAAATGGGTGTTTAAATAAAACGCCATAAAAACACCAAATTCAGAAAAACGCCATGAAAATACCCAGTTAAAACGCCATAAAACACTCAGTTCGGAAAAACGTCATGAAAAACTTAGATTAAAACGCCATAAAACACCCAGTTCAGAAAAACGCCATTAAAATACCTAGTTATAACGCCATAAAAACACATAGTTCAGAAAAACGCCATAAAAATAACTAGTCTAAAACGCCATAAAACACCCAGTTCAGAAAAACGCCATAAAAGCCATTTCATTTTTTTCAAAAAGTATATCAATAGTATACTCGTTGGAAAGATAAAAAAACGCTGAGTTTTATGGTGTAATATTTTTAGAAAAATAATCACGTATAAAAAGGTTATTAGCGTTTAAATATAATGGGAGAAAATGGCATGTGCACTCTTGTTTAAATCTTCCAATTTTACCCCTCCTGGTAGTTATAAGGTTCCCATTATTTACAAAAATGCCACCGCATCATCTTAGCCACAAATCACAAAGATCCTATGACTGGAAATCGTTCTCACTGTTCTCACACTTCAAATCATTCTCTCCTGATCCCGTTTCATAATTCATAAGTATTTTTATTTTCTTTGTAGTTATTACACCTATTAACATCTCCAATTTAAGTAATTATGTCACCACCATTTCTTTTACGGGGACAACTATCACCTTAGTTACCAACATTTTGGCCATGGCCACTATATTATCATCTATATACAAAAAAAAATGTATTTAATATGTTTCATTGAGCGACTCACACTTACAATACTCATCTCAGTGATGTTAATTTCGTCGTTGAAATTTATTAACCAGACACCAATTATGACGAAAGATCAACATTTTGTGACTAGTTTAAACTGAAAAAGTGTTTTATTATCGTATACAACTTAGTGACAATGGGCAATGACCACCTAGTAGTTTTGTTTCCAGTTATCAACCGATGTTGTTGCTTATTATTCAGGGACGATTATGAGGGTGTGCAAGGTGAGCGACCACACAAGATCCAAATTTTTGGGAAAAACTTTATTCGTTATATTCAGGATTTAAACATAAAAGTAGTGATGCAAGAGCTAGTAAGACCCTCTCCACGTTATAGGCGAGGTCACAGGTTCAAGACTTGGCAACATAGCCTTCTTTTTCATTTACTTCTCCTTCCCCTTTGTTCCGTTTATGATTTACTCGTCCCACACCGCTCAAATGAGAAAGTTTCCCCATCTTTTCTCCCTATATATCCATGTCCCACATGGACCAATAAACAAACACATGAATGCTCATTTCTATAATTTTAAAACTTGGGCATTTCACTCAAGTTCTACTTGAACCCCAATTCAAAAGCGTAAACAAGTTTAACTAGTACTTGAACCTGAGACAAGGCAAGCTAAGCCGAGTTGGCTCGGTTTATTAGTTGAGCCTGAGCTTAAAGTTTCAGCTTTGTTTAACATTTGAGTGTAGCTAAGCTAGGTTGGTTAGACTTGGAGTTGAGCCTGAGCTAACCTTGGCACCATATTTAAAAGAATTATTATTTTTATGGTAATGAATTTTGTTTACATATTAAGGGGGTGTTTGTTTTTTGTCAAAAGAACTTCAGAACCTCTTATATCTGCCCCACGCAGATCACGCGCAGACATTTAAGTCTGCAGTGTGTTTGTTTTCTTGAAGTGCTTTCATTAAAAAAGGTCTTCAAGATCTCTTCCTCATGCAGATATGGACTAGTGTCTTCAAGGGTCTTCTGTCCTCTTCCTCTCTGCTCTTTCAAAACAAATCTCATAACCCTAGCAGGCTAGCGCCCCCACCTCCATCCAGCCGACACCTCCATCGATCTCCACCTCCATCGCCGTCGAAAACTCATCTCCATCAATCTACACCTCCATCCAGCCGACACCTCCATCGATCTCCATCTCCACCCCCGTCGAAGCCCTCACCTCCATCGATCTCCACCTCCGTCGAAGCTACCACACATGGCTGCCATCTTCCCGTTGTAATACGTACGCCACCGCACCACCCCCGACTCTGTTCGCCTAGTTGTGCTCGGTTAAAGCCCTAACCATCACAGCTCCAATTTCACTCAGCGATTCATCTTCAAACGCTCACTCAAGACATCTGGTATGGATCCTAACCCCACCTTCCGTCGATTCTCCACAGCCAACACCTCCATCTTCTCCAGCTTAAGGTTCGTGTTCTTGTTGATTTGTATAGTTAATTTTTTGTATAGGTGTTGTATGTTTGAAATTAAGGTGTTGTTTGTTTGAAATTAAGGTGTTGTTTGAAATTAATTTGTGACAGTAATTTTGTAATCTTGTTGGAAGTGTTTGAAAGTGTTAAAAAAACAGCAGTCTTCTTCTTGCAGATTGCAGAGGTTTGGTCCACCTCTTCAGCTGCAGATGTCTGCAGATCTGGTCCGTAGACTACAAACGTTTTACCTCTGAAAAAACAAATAACACCTAAGTTTTTTTACTCGTTGCATAGTGCCTTCGATTTCCGCAGACCTGCCCCATAATTACTGTCACTAATAAATCCTTGGGCTGCGAGTTTTGCCTTACTTTTATTTATCTCTTGTTGTAGGAATACTATATCTTGCTGAATTGATTTTTGCTTATGTTCGTTTGGATCGTAGCTTGGCTGTCATGTTCCTAAGCTTGACTTCACTTGAAAGCATGTTTACGTCGTCATGTCAAGAATGAAAGTAATAGCTTTCGGAGTGTGACCAAGGGCTAGTCAAGAGGGTCCATCAACCTTATGAACATCAAAATTTGCTACATAAAAAGTTAGTTTATTAGGAAAACATGAGTTGGATCTTTTAAATTGTCCAACTCAATTATAACTAGGTTTATGTGGCTCGACAGTTTAAATGAAATTTCAACAGTAACTAATATTATCTATAGATATTTATTGAGAACGTTACGAGGAATAGTAGTTATTTTGTCGTTTAGTCTATTTCGTCATTTGATGTAAATTTTTATTTGCACCATTTTTAGTTTATCGTTCTACTTTTTCTCTTTTACTTTGACCAATTTATTTTTTATACCCCTAGACTTGATCAATAAAGTTATCATACAACCTCTAATCTTTAATAAAATTATCATACAACTCTTAAGCTTCAATAAAGTTGTCGGTATAAATCCGACTTCATTTACATTTTACGTCACATGAGTCACTTAATGTTAGAAATTCGTGTTTTTATTTAACGTTTTTTCCCGATTATGTTCATCGTTGGTTTAGCATGCTTGTACGCCCCGTGTCCCACAACACAGGGAACTTAAGACTAGTTTTAAGTTAAATTAAAGTTGTTTGTTTTTATTTCGAAATTTTGGTGGTTCTATTCGCCTTACGTAATTATAGTTGTTAACATAAAAGTATTATATATTCGCCTTACGTAATTATAGTTATTAATATAAGAAAGTATTATATATATTTTTTTTCTTTGTTGTGCTTATCTGTTAAGTTTACATAATCTTTTTTATGTTTTGATGTTTGATTTATACATGTAAAATAATCAAAAAGTTATAAGGCCAAAACCAATCGTATCTTATAATTATTTTAATAGGAAACAAACACAAAAATAAGTAAATAAATAAAATACCAATCATAGGTCATAGGTGTCTTTTTACATGATCATATAAATAGACTTCTGATAGTAACAAGTGTGAGCATGGTATCAATGGAATTGACTACGTTTTGTGGAATTCTAACTAAGTCGTCATTAATGTCGGCAAATTGTGTTATTTTGCTTATTACTACACTAATATTATTGTTTTATATTGGAGCAAGTATGTTATCTTGTTGAAGCGGTTTAATCAGAATTCAGACGATGGATTTGTTTAGACATCATGCATAGGCCTTGCGTGGATGAACATACCGGTTATTAACACCTATGGTTGAACCGACAAACCATGAATCGGCATAAAAAACATCATAATCTTCTACGGAAATCAAACCATATATTGTTATTTTTTATTCTATATCTTATTTAATCATATTATCTTCTATTCTCCGGAAAATCAAACCATATATTATTATTTTTTTCTTTTTCGTTCTATATCTTATTTAATCATATTATCTTCTTTTATCTCATGCCTTGATGCAAAACTACTATCGAGCAGGGGTCTCACTGGAAGCAGCCTTTCAATTCCTTTAGGTTAGAGTGAGGTTGTCTACATCTTATCTTTCTCAGACCCTACGTTAGCTTTGCTATTGGTGAAATTTACTGAGTATGATGATGATCTCCTTTTATGTCCTATATTATTAGATTACTAATTGAATTATTATCACATTCGATTTTAAAGATTTTGTCAAAATATCATATGGTATTCAGTTTTGAACATTACTTCTTGATATAGTATGCCTTGAAAACCTTTAGTGTTATTAAAAAATATGCACGAGGTTATCAATCTATTATCCACTAGTCCTAAACAAAGTCAAAGTTAGGCCCCCCCAAGACTTTATTATCTATGGATTTTGTATGTATATGGAAAATTATGACGAATTGTTTTTCTCTGGTTTACTTTATTTTACTCACTTCACAACTATTTGACTATCTGGATTCTACGATAACTAATTATCTTTGACAAATATATATTTCATTCTTTCAAGTTTCAAGAAGGTTTTCTCAATGTAAAACAAATGAAGCAAAGCTACTTTAGACTTTTTTTATGAACTATGATTGAGCTTAACTTGTCCACGTATAGAAGGTTCTTATATAACTTTAATCACCATAAGTTAAATGATTTTAATAATTCATATAGACATGTAAAAAAATAATAGTGACATATAGACATGTAAAAAAATAATAGTGATGTTGTTGAGTTAGTATCGATGTGATATTCTATGATTAAGGAAGACGTGTAACACTCTAAATTTCAAAACTCTTTTTATAATATTATCTTAATTCTTTTCTTCGGATTATTTAAAATAGGGAAATTGGCCAGTATCCCAACTAGACGTTATTGGTCATTACCAGTCCCACCTTTGAATATTTCTCATGGCAATCCCACCTTTAACTTATTTTTCCTCCACCAGTCCTCAGTCTGTTAAGTTTTTTTTTTTTTCTGAATTACAAGCTGGCGTTTTAGGGTTTTTGATCAAAACGATGATACGAGTCGAATGATGTAAACCATACCTTGAAATTGTGCTCCAAACGATGAAAACGGTGTTTCAATTCGGGTGTTTAAACTTCCAATTAACAAAAATCAAGTCATTTGGAGTACCGTTTCGAGGTAAGTTTTACATCAATAGACTCGTATCCTCGTTCTGATCAAAAGCCCTAATACGTCAGTTTGTAATTCGGAAAAAAACCTTAACTCCATTAAGTTTTTTCAACTTAGGACCGGTGGAGGAAAAATAGGTGAAAGGTGGGACTGACATGAGGAATATTCAAAGGTAAGACGGGCAGTGGCCAATGACGTGTAGTTGGAATTATTACAGGTCAATTCCCCTTTAAAATATAACTTGTGACGAAAGGCTTAATCGGGTTACAAAGTTGTTATTATGTATGCTTTGTCGACACTCGAAACCTAATTAAATAAGACCTCAAAATATATAAATCTTTTTCCAAATTGTTTTAGGTTATTACAAAATCCTCCCCTACCCCGACTAAATAAGGTTTAGTTCTCGAAACCTAATTACCCATAAAATCAAGGGCATTGGTTATCATCTTATTCTCTTGTTCCCAATTATCAACTTCAGTTGTGGAATTCGACTTTGCTTGATCCGTAGCCTTTTTCAGGAGTTATTTGACTTTCTAATCTATAATAGCAATAAACTCATCTACATAGTCAAACTTGTTGTTAGTCATTGTTTTGTGTGAATATATATAAGTTGTTTCACATTTAGTCATAGTTTTGTGTGAATATATATAAGTTGTTTCACATAAACGTTTATAAACGCTACACGCAGTAAGTAATATATATTTCACTTAGATTATTAGAGTACCTCTACAAAAAAAATAATAATAATAATAAAAAAAATTATGCATTATTAATTCGTTATAATGATTTCAAAAGCACACTTTAAATTGAGATTCAACTCGTCCCATATTGAAAATAGAATTGTCCCTCTATAATCAAATTTAATAGTTCCCATTAGATCACTTTACATAAGAAAAACAACGGTAAATTAGCTAAAGAACTCGATTAAGGGTAATCTTTCAAGCACGCACTGAACTTCAATTTGATGATTTACACTTGCTCATCACTTTATGTACATGTCTGCGAGTGATACACCATGCAAATTAATAATTTCATGCCGACACTTGAAACTTCTTTTTAAACAAAGAGGTATTCGTGTGTCAATCAAACACAATCGATGTCACGTCCATTATACACTCTGAAGAGTATGACTCATACGAGACAAAAATTAGTTCTTTTTTCATTTAGCCAACAATCACAAAATTTGCATTACAACCCTTACTTATCTTTGGAGAAATTATTTCAAGATTCACGGTGATAGATTCTCGTTTCCGTATTAGAATTCCAAGTAGTTGAATCGCTTGAAACGAACTAACACTTTCGAACGTGCTTTACAATATCACGTTTCACCTCAGCTTACAAATACTCGACTTGAAAACCATGGTACATTAGAATGACTAAAATACACTAATTTAAGAGTCTTATCAAGTAGTAATGATTTCACATTATATATATTCGGAATCCATATGCAAGCGAGTCAAGTCTTTACTCTAGGTCTAGATCCCTTGCCATGATACTCTACTACTTGTTTCTTAATTTCATACTTCTTATGTACATTATAGTGTGATATTATTTTTCACTATATTTCCAACAATATACGGTTCACAAATTTGTTCAGTTAATTTTGGTGAAAATTCTAGGTCAAACTACTGAGTATGTTTTAGAAAACGAAAAATCAAAGCGGTTGGGTTGATCGGATTATGATGTTCATCCATTCGGATATCAGTTTATTCGGTTCTAATTTTTTTTGGCTCTAACCGAGAACCAAATTGATTCGAAATATAATTGTGTCTGACAGAAACGAATTCGATCGTTTAAACTGATTAATTCGGTTTGGTTTTATGATTAAATAGGTTATTATTCAGTTTATTCAATTGAAGTCGATTCGGTTATCTAATAAGCAAGATTTGTAGAATCGAAAACCAAATTTACAATCAGTTTGATTCTTTTGTGTTTCATATACAGTTCGGTTTTCACTTTTTTCTTTTGCACACCCCTAGATCAGACAAGCCGAGGTTATTTGTTTGAATTAAACAAATAATAAAAGACATTCATGTACACATACAAACGGGCTTATTAAAAATTCAAGAAAATATAAAATAATAAAAGTTAGACAATTGATTCCAAGTTCTAAACTTTAGATTAACCCGTTAAACCTATAAACCGATTGAACAGGTTAATTTGTTTATTAAGAGTTTTAGATTGTTCAATCAATTTTAACAGTTTATAAACACTCATACCATGAACCATTTTTTATAATAAATCCTCTAGCATAAAATAGTTGACGAATCAATTCAAGGACATAGTGTGAAATACAAGCCTCGAACTTCCTCAATTGACCGGTGATAATGTTTCATTAATTCTTATTATACCTTGATCATTACTGTCAAATAATATGGTAATTACAATAATATTTTCGCAACATTCGTCGATTAAAAAATAATTTATTCTATTTTTGCTGACAAATTAACCACCACTTTACTAAAGTTGAAATCAAGGCATTTGGTTGCTCGGCTGCCATTTTCACGGTCCTGTGGCATGTCAACATTAGACAGTGAAAGAAGAAATAAATAATTATATAAAATAGATTTTTTATCTGATAACTGTAAACTGTGTATTATAATATTTCTATTTTCTTTTTGCTTGTTTTTAGTATGGTTGTAAAATTCCCGTCTAGACGCCGATTAGTCCCTGATTAATCGCCGGTTAGTCTTGATTAATTTCCGATTGATTACAATAAATTCTGATTAATTCCGATTGATCCTCGATTAATCAACATTAATCGCTAATTCACACCTTACTGACAGACTAGCGACTAACAATTTCTACAACCATGATTTTTTAGTTGAAAACGAAATGCTAAGTTGAAGATTTTTACAATTTTAACATTACGTATTTTTTAGTGCACTTCCTTTTATCCTCGTTATTTTAAATAACACAATGTAGGTATGGTGAGATTTTAACCATTCAAAAAAAAATGAGTGAAATTTTAGTATATATTTATTCCCCTTTTATCACTGTGGAACTTGACGGTATTTTATATGAAACATTATTTTCTACATCAACCATCGTTATTTTGCAGATCCGATCTGCCTATTTTGCGACAATATATAAGGTATGAATATGATTATCAAATACTATTTTGATTCTTGGGAGCTATTTTTTTATGTGTTCCCTTCTAGATTGTGCAATGTAAGTGCAATTATTAAAAAAATTATAAGGTTCATGTCAATTTCATGTTAATCGATGTTGCATTAAAAAGGGTGATAATGCCGTCATGGGATTATCTTTTCAATTTTCATCTTTTCCTTCTTGACTATACATCGTTTAACTTTTCAAATTTCCATTTTAATACACTTATGGCTTAGAGTGTCGGACTAATGTTACACAATAATTTATGTAAGATGAGAAGTGTATGTGACTATATATGGGAAATGCATTATTATTACTCTTTTCTAAATTAAATGTTTTCTTGTAATAGAATTATCTGTCTCTTCCATAGTGCATCATCATACATTTTTTTTGGAACTGTGACTTTCTTATATTAAATAGCAAAAAACATGACTTCTAGCGTGATATCATCAAGGAATTTTCAATGAACTTGTCCATTGCTAATAACCCTCTATTTTGCAGTGTGATTTCAATCCATCCAACATTTTAATCTAATCGATGAAATATACTTCAAGTGCGCCTAACCTCATAGGCGCACGGATAACAAGATTTTGATGTGTTTCCTTATGAGAGACTCGTGGTGGTGAGACGTCTGATAGTTTTACTTACACACATGCATTACTAAAAAGACAATATCACCGATGTCGTATTATTGACTACCATAGTCGTTGGTATTTATTGACGGATTCCACCACAAACAAAAAAGATATACAAGGTCAAATAAAATGTCTGTTGGTAATTACACATGGATTCATAACAAATAGACTTAATTCTCTACCCATACCATGTTTTTCGATAGTGTAATAACAACGAATTACTGAATTACTGATAGATACATCTTCAACGAGGACTTCCGATAGACAAGTCCTTTGGTAAAAGTCCTTTGTGTTTATAGTGAATGAATGTAACTTTTTTATAAAATAACTTAAAACTTAAATTTTGTGACTTTTACTTGAATTTTATTATGTTTTACAAAAGTTTGTAAACAAGTACCATTTAAAGGGAAACAAAACTCTATTATTTTGTTTATTATTTCTTATACAGAAAGCATCTTATACGACACTTAAAGAGTTGTGATACTATGCTAACCATAACTAATTAACATGTTCCCACCTTTCGTATATTTAACTCAAGGAATAAGTAAACGAATGAGACGGTGATCCATTGGTTAAGGCAAAGCCTTTAAATTAGGAGTGTGAATTTGTGACACGACCCGAAAAAACGACACGAACCTAACACGAAATTCGCGGGTTTGAGTTTAGTCTAAACAGGTTCGGGTCAGTTTTAGGTTGAACCCGCCAACCCGTTTAGCTAAACGGGTCAGGTTTGGGTCAACCCAATCGGGTTAGCGGGTTGACCCGTTTAACCCATTTCTGTAATATTATATTTTTACAATATGTTTTATGTTATAAATTAAATTTGGTGTGTATTTTATGCTATACTTATAACTTAAAAACAGAAATTGACATAAGTTTTTATAATTTTAATGTAATTTTATTATCTAATTTGTGTTTTTTTCGTTGTAGATGTTAATTTTAATATATTAATTTGCTGAAAAAAATAAAAAAAAATAAAAAAAAAATCGGGTCGAACGGATCGGGTTCGGGTCAACCTGCGAATATTCGGGTCAGGTTCGGGTTCATATGTATGAAACGTTTTTCGGGTTCGGGTTCGTCTAAAATTTTCGGGTTCATGTCGGGTTGAATCCGCCAACCCGTGAACACGACCCGTTTAACACCCCTACTTTAAACACATTATGAGGGGAAAATCTTAGGTCCTACTAAGAGTAGATAATAAAAGAAATTTGAAGTTCCAAAAAAAAAAAAAAAAAACTTAAGGAACAAGTATAACTTTCCATCAATAATATTTCGGTTTTATTCTTTTTAAAGCTTAATCATTCTTTATAATTGTCGGTCATTAATTAAATAAAAGTCGACTCAACACAACATTAATTTTTTTTATTTTTGTTCTTAGGTCTAATAATAAAGTCTTGATGAATATATAAACTAGTTTTAACAATTAAGTTATAATTTCTCTCAACTTAAAACCCAATTGAAAAGAGACCTTTGAATGTAAGACTGTGGGGAGTAGGGGTTTGGATTGAGGCATTGAGCGACAAGTGGCAGCTGGTGGGGTCATATGGTATGGTGCGGCGTGGCAGGGTTGCCGGCTGGGTGTCGGTTAGCGTGGCCAGCTATGTGTCATTTGTTAGTTTTTTTAACTATTTAAATTTTTTAAACTAAAATAGAATACTAAATATAATTTAAAAAAAAACTGTAAATAAAATTAAGAAAAACTACGTAGATTTCTTTTAACTAAAACAGAATATTAAATATAATTTTTAAAGATTGCTTGATGAACCACTAACGTGTTACGGTTGTGTTTCGGGTACGGAAACGGTTTGGGAAAGGTTAACGACGGGAATATATGATTCATCATATGGAAAGTTCGTGTAAATACGGTTTCCTATAAACGACGAGATTCCCGCTAGGTCGGGAACCGGTGAGCACATTAAAGGGCCGCGGTTTGTTGGTTGACGGTTTTGTGGCGGGCTAGGGTTTGGGGTTTCGTGGTATCCAAAGGGGTTGCTCGGGTCGTATCCACGGTTATAAGGATGCATTGTAGAGGATGTGAGTTAAATTTATAAAAAATATAGAGATAGAAGAAGTAGAGAAGTAGAGAAGTGGTTAAAAATTATAAAAAAGAGGTAGCATTTATAGGGTATAAAAAATATTTTTTTAATTAACTAGCTGTTCGGCTAACGGCTACCCCAACGGTCGGATTTTCACAGCCAATCCCAGCTAGCCAACTCAACACCCCCCCTCCCCCCATCCCCGGCCCAACACCGGGCTTCAAAGCGACGCTGGCTGGGCAACGCCAAACCAACGCTGGCACGGAGTGGTTTAGCCAACGTTGCCTGGCTTCCCCCGCTCCCAACCAATGCCTCCACTCCCCGCAGTCTAAGTATTAAATCACTAGCACAAAAATGAGTATTTGTGACGTAAATCATGAAATAGTTTTGCTATGAAATTTGTGACGGACTTGCGACTCACGTCAGCTGTCACTATCTCGCGTCAAAATTTGCCATGGCTGTGTCTGGTCGCTATATAGAGGCGATTTGCGACCAATAGATGAAAATTGCAAGGAAGGACAAACGTGACAGAATAACAACAAAAAAAAACATCACCAATAAACTACGTTGCGATAGAAAACTGTTCTTACGATAATTTTAAAAGTTGCAAAATCATTCTCCAGATGTGATCAGGAAAGGATTCATCCCTCCAACAACTTACTTTTATTTATTTGAGTAAAGTACATAGATGGTTTCTATAGTTTACCAAAAATTTGAATTTAATCCTTAATTTTTCAAAAATGCAAGGATGATCCATGTGATTTGCACTTTGTAACACATTTGATCAGGAAAGAATTAATCCCTCTGACAACTTTTTTTTATTGAACGGCCAACAACATCAATCTCGAGCATTCTCGAGGCACCCACTGGACTAGACGGAGTACTCCGAGAGTAACCCGAGTCCACCACAAATTCCGGAGAAATCCTGGTAACCCACCAGCCCGTAGACATGAGGATGAAATTTCCGGTAAACTCATTTGGCTCAAGGATCGAATCCAGGTTTCCCTGGATATCCTATCATTCCCACCAATCCCTCCAACAACTAATTTTGTTTTTTTTTTTTTTACATCTTCAAAAATGCAAAATGGCATGGTTGTATTGGTGGATCCAATTCTACCCAACACAAGTGATGGATTCAGGAAATATTTTCAAAGGGTGCGATCGAAATTTTACTCTATAAAATAAACTAAAATTATTTTTTCAAAGAGTGCATCCACTCACTCAGACCTCTCCCTAGGTCCACCGTTGCCCGACACCATGACTATTAGAGAAAATTCGTAGGTCAATTTTGTTTGTCCCGTATATAAGTCGTCCATCTAATAGTCAATCTTTCTATTTATTGAATAATGTATTTCATTTTGAAACATGTCACACATAATTAGATAGCTTAATAATAGGGTTTCATGCCACATATAATTAGATAGCTTAATACATGTCACACATAATTAGATAGCTTAATACATGTCACACATAATTAGATAGCTTAATACAAGTCACACATAATTAGATAGCTTAATAATAGGGTTTCATGTCACATATAATTAGATAGCTTAATAATAGGGTTTAACCGTTAATTAATGTAAATATATAAATAAAAATATTGCATTTAGTAAATAATTTACAAATATCAAAACTGTTTACAATTAGTCGTTGAGATCACAATTTAGTAAATGTGAAAAGTCCCTTTTTTTGTTATTATTGATTTATTTGTATTTGTATTTGTATTTTTATTTGCTCAATTTGACTAGTATTAAATTTAAGTGTTTTTAACGTGATTATTTTGACCTTTATTTTGTTCTCGGAAAAATAACCCGCAATGTGTTCATACAAATCAAATTTCATTTTTTATTTATTTTAATAAATCGATCAATAATATAAAACTTACTAATTAGAATATATTCTTTTAGTTTCTTTTAAAATGATACATAATGAGATCTAATATGTCCATCTTTCACAATAAGATGAAATTCCTATATTGATTGTGTTTAATTCAAATTATTTTTACAATGTATAGGGTAAGATTATTATTATTTTGTATTTATATTTATATCAAACAGTTACTTTTAAACATATTAATATTTTACTAGACAACTTTTTTTGTTGTTTTTTTTTTTAAATCTAGATCTTCTTAGCATATTTGGGTATTGAAACCCATATAAGATGTTAACATTTTCATTCGATTATATAACTAAAATCAAAGCAAGATTAGGAATTAAAAAAAAAAAAAAAAGACATTTGAAGCTGTACTATTAATGTTTTCCTAAAAATAACATTTCAGGGTAATTTAGAATTTACAATAAGTTGACTTGTAAACTGACTTTTACACAGTCAAACTTTATCGTGTCCAAAATATGGAATAATATTAATATTTAGTTTTAACTTTTAATTATATTTCCATATTCATTTTTAACTATTTACTTTACAAAACAAAAATAGAAAATGGATTTATATCTTTTGATTTTATGGTGGTAATAAATAATTAAAGTCAAAAGATACACCATATATGAGATCTTAAATTTCATGATTCAAAGATAAATTTACATAAATACCTTTTAATGTTTTATAATAAAATTCACCTTTAATTTTAAATTGTTGTAAAATAAAATACAATATATTGGATACTCTTTTTGTGGCTATTTTGGCTTTTAAATGTTATTTTCTTTCTGTTAGGCCGGTCAGGTCAGCTTACAGCTAATTTCCACTTTTATTATTACTCATCAACTTTAGTTATTATTATTCTCATTATTAAAAAAAGAACCAAAAAATACTTATTTGATATTTATATTATAAATATATTTATATTATAAAAATAAAAAACACTTGACCAAACCGTGTGTCCATACTTTCATACTTCAAACACACATCAATACCCCTCTTTCCACCCCCTCTTAAATATCACCAAATGACACCTTAAAATAAAATCTAAAGACACCCCCCCCCCACCCCCCCATCCCACCACCATGATCCACCACAAACCACCACTCCTCCTCCTCATCCTCTTGATCACCACCGCTATCGCCGCCGCATCCGCCACCACAATCTCCCAACAATTCAAAGAAGCTCCGAAATTCGACAACGCGGCCGACTGCCCACCGACCGCCACCGACACCACCGCCATCCACATCGCCATGACCCTCGACGCCACCTACCTCCGCGGCTCAATGGCGGCAATCCTCTCCGTCCTCCAACACTCCTCCTGCCCACAAAACATCATTTTCCACTTCATCACCTCCACCACCACCTTCTCCTCCGACCCCACGCGCCTACGCGCCACCATAACAACCTCATTCCCATACCTAAATTTCCATATCTACCCCTTCAACGACTCATTCATCCCCGGACTTATCTCCACCTCCATTCGCTCCGCCCTTGACACCCCCCTCAACTACGCCCGTACCTACCTCGCCGACATCCTCCCCCTCCACGTCACCAAAATCATCTACCTAGACTCCGACATAATCCTTGTCGACGACATTGCCACCTTAGCCGCCACCCTTCTCCCTAACGACACCGTTTTAGCCGCCCCTGAATATTGCAACGCCAACTTCACATTCTACTTCACTCCAACTTTCTGGTCAAACCCTTCTTTATCCGTAACTTTCACAAACCGCAACCCATGCTACTTCAACACCGGTGTTATGGTAATCGACTTACAACGGTGGCGTTCAGGTAGGATCGGTTTTCAATTCAAAAAAGGGTTGCAGCGCAACTTGTTGTCTGTTTACCTGTCGGCTGTCACTCAGTAGCGGATCTAGAAGAAAAAAAAATTAAGGGCACCCCCAAAAAAATAACTTTTACCATACATTTATGAAGTAAAAGTTTTTTTTTACCGTATGTTTAATGATATTTTGTATTTCGTAAAAAAAGTTAAGAGATATGCCAAAAAAATAATTTTTTACCATAGATTTACAAAATGGAGTAAAAGTTTTTTTACTGTATGTTTAAGGATATTTTTTATTCCATGAAAAAAGTTAGGAGATATGTAAAAAAATATTTTTTTATCATACATTTACAAAATGGAGTAAAAGTTTTTTTTACCGTATGTTTAAAAAAATTGTTGTATTTCGTAAAAAAAGTTAAGAGATATGTCAAAAAAATAATTTTTACCATACATTTACAAAATGGAGTAAAAGTATTTTTTTACCATACGTTTAAGGATATTTTGTATTTCGTCAAAAAAGTTAAAGAGATATGTCAAACAACCCGGGAGACTTTAATAGATCCGCCACTGATGCTATTATCATGTAATTTGCCAAGGGTTTTAGAATTAAAAAGTCATTAAAAATTTTACTTTTTTATTTAGGTGACTACACAAGAAAAATAGAGGAATGGATGGAGTTGCAAAAGAGAATGAGGATATATGAGTTGGGTTCTTTGCCGCCTTTTTTGCTGGTTTTCGCGGGAAAGATAGCACCGGTGAATCATAGATGGAACCAGCACGGATTAGGTGGGGATAATTACCGGGGACTTTGCCGGGATTTGCATCCGGGACCGGTTAGTTTGTTGCATTGGAGTGGGAAAGGGAAGCCGTGGGTGCGGCTTGATGCGGGGAGACCGTGTCCACTTGATACTCTTTGGGCGCCTTATGATCTTTTGAAATCTCAAGTTTTGTTTGATTCTTGAACAAGTTGTTAAATGAGTTTTGATCATGTGGGAGGAGATGATGAGATGGCCAAGGTTGGGTTGGGTGGAAATTTTTTTTTTTTTTTTTTGAAATTGTACATTTGTTTAAACACTTATAAAATACTATAAGATAGAAGTAGGGATATTGGGAATTTTAAATTCATGATTTTGTTGTATTTATAAAGAAGTAAGTCCAAGACTTACTATAATCATGTAATAAAATAAGTATATTTCAATATGTCCCTTAAAGGTTTTACACTTTTACTTTTGGTTAGTATAAAAAATATTAGTATCTATGACTATGAAGCTATTTGGTGGCAGGTGTGTCAGCAACATCTAGAAAGAGGGTATATGAAGCTATTTTTTTGTTAATTCTATGGAGGATCTGGTAAGGCAGGAATGAAAAGATATTTCAACAAAATTTGGTGGAAGACATTAAATAAGAGTTGTGATATTGGTGGATTAAAACAGAACAAAGTGGAGAGATTCATTGGGAGAGGTGGAGTAGAAAGGTGGCTCAAATTCCTTTCAGTTAATGCTTTGTTGTATGTGGTGTGGTGTAAAATTGGTGACAAAAGAAAAGGTGGTATGTACTTGGTGTTTTTTGGGGCTCTTAGCTCCTTGTTAATAGTTGGTGTTTTTTTTAAGATGGGTGGGTGTGGTTTCGGGAAGGTAGTCGAGACGCCTAGGTGGTACCTATCACTCCCATAGTCTAACGAGACTCTTTCTTTTAGATGGTGAAAGAAGAAGGTGGTGAGGTGAAGGTGATGTGAAGATGGGGAAAGGGAACATACCCCATAGTCTAGTGAGATCCTCGCTTGCTGTTCAAGAAAACATATAGAGTGAAGAAAGTTGATACGGTGAACTTACGCACAAGGCCGGCTCCATAGGCTTGCCAACCGAGGCATGGGACTAGGGCCTCCAAGTTTTTAGAAAGTTTTTATATATAGTATATGTATTAGGCCCAAATAAATAAGTTTATTTCAAAACTAAACTAGTTTTTCATTGAAGGAGCTCAAAGTAAATATTGTTTAGTAAAAAAAAAAAGCACATTTTCAAAGCCAATTTCGCATAAATTTCCAGCTATTACAACACAACAACAACCATCGACCTAATCATCATTATTCAACGGCCTAAAGCCCCTAAAATATAGCCGCAATCATTGTTCCCACTTTCCATCGCAACCTGCTTCAATTTCTAGGCTATCGGCTATCATTAGACGAAAAGTAACCGTAATCACCCATGGCGACGGGTCCATCGGGATTGGAGGAGCGTTTATGAGTGAAATTAGGGCCCTCACTTCGCAGTTCGCTTAGGGTCTCCAAAAAACGTTGAAACGGCCCTGCTTACGCATCTAGGCTTAGATTCAAAAACTTTTAAAATAGGTTGTTTTGGTTAATTTTAGTGTTGTTAATATTACCTATTTTAGAATTATATTACCTACAAATTATTTTTTCTAGTTTTACGTACTCCGCACTTTATCACTTTTTTTTGTCACCAAAATATTAACGTGATCATGGAAAATGATTCAAAATATTTCCCATAAGATACTGATATGTATACGTTAAATTTACTTCAAAATTGTTAAAGTTATTTTCTAGTTATATATGTTGAGGATGATTATAGGTATAGGTTATATGCAAAATTTTAATTGAGTGGTGGTGGAAGGAATTTAAGTTTAAAATGGGATTCTGCTTGATCTTGACTAGGTAATTGTTGAGTTGATTCGATAAACTAATGCTTTTATTAGATTTACGATTTAAATTTCAAAACAAACAAAACAATGAGTGGGGATTTCTATGGTTTTGCAATATATATATACATGGTGTTGAGGCTTCTCAATCAAAACTAGGGACCAAATCACGAAAGAGGATATACATACTAGGAAGACTGAATTAGGAGAAAGGGAAGGTAAACGAAATGAAATTAAATATATAATCTTTTATACTTTAACCAGGTTTTAATTCAACCTATCATAAGGTATTTAAAGTTAACCAAAACGACCTAGTTTAAGATGTTTTATTATAGAGTTAATTTTCGTTTTGTTCCTTGTGGTTGGTCATTTTAACGGTTTTGATCCAATAGTTTAAAAATAGCCATTTTCCTCCCTGATCTTTCGAGTTTCTCGCCACTTTGCTCCCTGGCTCTAACCCAGTTAAAACGTTCAATTAAAAGTAGGGGTATTTCGTTTGTTTACTCCCTGGTTCTAACTCAATTAAAACATTTAGTTAAAAGTCGCAGTAGTCGTGGTCGGCAAGTGGTTGTTGCAGGTGGTGGTGGATGGTTGTGGATGGTAGTGGCCGGTAGAAAGAGTGGTTGGAAAGATGGGTGATCAGAAAAGAATTACTTATCTATAAACAAGCTATAGGTTTATTTAGGTGAAAAGACTTACACGCCCTTGCTTTTATCTATAAAATTACCAAAATACCCTTCTAGTTAATGATTTTTTGGATGGAGTTAGATGTGGGGAGTAAAATGACGATAAATTAGAAAAACTAGGGAGAAAATGGCTATTTTTAAACTATTGGGGCAAAACCGTTAAAATGACCAAATCACAGAGAGCAAAATGGAAGTTCACTCTTTATCTATACTATATAATAAAAGAAACTTGTTTTGGGACACTTGTCATTCTCTCATTTAATTGATTAAAATTATTAATAATACTAATAATAATAATATTTAATCTAATCTAATCTAATACAAATAATAATAATATTTAATCTAATCTAATACAAATTCTTATTATTAATTCAATAACCTATTGTTAAACTAAAACTTCAATAGAATCTTAAATCCTAGCTAAACAAGTTTCGAAATTCATAATAATATTAATATGTTAGACTAAATATATTATTGATATATATATATATATATATATATATATATATATATATATATATATAGAGTGGGGATCCTACGAAAAGTGTGTTTTTCCTAAAAAGTGTAAAAAGTCATAAAACACAATAATTTCAGGCATAAAACACACCTAAAACTCACAAATAATAGAATGAATATTACTGAAACACCATATTCAAACTCTAATAGTCCATAAAAACTTCAAACACACCATCGTAGAACTATGAATATAAAACACACAATGCTAAACAACATAAAACACAATAATATTTGTCATTCCACAATCAGAGCCTTAACATCTAAAACACAACACAAAACCCACATACATGATGTTTTAGTAATCTTCATCATATTATTTGTGGGTTTTTGGTGTGTTTTATGGTTGACATTATGGTGTTTTATGACTTTTTACACTTTTTAGGAAATTTGGACTTTCTGACCAACTCCTATCCTATATATATATATATATATATATATATATATATATATATATATATATATATAGAGTAAGGTTAACATACAAAAAGCCTTATCATACATCACGTAGGAGACAATGGTAACCGTTGGATCAGGTGTATAAATCACGCATGGGACCACATAATCACACATGGGACCACATAATCACGCATGGGACCACATAATCACGCATGGGACTATAATCACGCACGTTCTATGATAATAACGCACGTTACATTTTTTTGTCATGTATGTTAATGTAGGTTAAGCCTTGAAGTACATTATACTTTCTCTATATATATATATATAGGGTAGGGCTAGATAGAAAACCCTATCTATATAAAAAACCCTAGAAAACCCAACCTCCCGACATTTTTTTTTTGAAAAAAATAACACATGTAATATACATGTTTTTAAGAGTTTTGGGCCAAAAAAATCAAAAAAGCGCCGAAGGGATAATTTAAAAAAAATAATAAAAAAATTTCAGCAACTTTCAGCATTTTTGTCTAACACATGTTAGGCACTGAATTTTGTTTATTTTTTTTTTTAAATCCCTTCGGCGCTTTTTTGTTTTTTTTTGGCTCAAAACACTCTAAAACATGTATATTGCATGTGTAATTTTTTTTAAAAAAAAATGTCGGGAGGTTGGGTAAAAATGGGGGGAGATTTGGGTTTCCAAAGTTTTCTAAGAATTTTAGGGTTTTTTGTCTAGCATTACCCTATATATATATATATATATATATATATATATATATATATATATATATATATATATATATATATATATATATATATAATATTATTGATATATATATAACTAAAATTATTATCAATAGTATTAATAATAGGTTTAGATTCAAAAAATAAGAAGTCGTACAAAGGGTATCAAATAGACTCTGATTGACCTTATTCAACCAACATTAGAGGCGGCTTATCGAACTCTACGACATTAATTAATATGTACGAGTTGATGGGTTACATTTATATTAACTCATTTATGTCAATATGGTATGTAAATGTCTCTGTCTTTGTTTTGCATTTACAGAAAATATATATACTATATAGTTTAAATTGTTTAACCCGTGTAACACACGGGGAACTAACCTAGTTATATATATAAGCAAAGATAGGCAGGGCCGTGGAGAGAGAGTTTTAATAATTAATATATATAGATATATCCCTTATTGAATATTTAAATTTCTTCTTCACTTTTATACATATATAATTTTTCCTGATTTTAGAATATGCACATATATAAAAAGTTTGTAGATAACATAATGAAAGAGATATAGGGAATTAAACGTCTTAAATTATGTACAAAAGATACACAGATAATTATATTTTATTATTTAATATTTAATCTCATTAATTGTTCACAAAAAATTAGTATTTTAGACATATGTAACGGAGTTAGCAAAATAATATGCTTTATCTATATCAAGTTAAAAAGTTTCATTCTATTTTATATGCTTTATCTATATCAAGTTAAAAAGTTTCATTCTATTTTAAATCTATATATAATCTAACATCTATATCTATACTATATAATAAAAAGAAACCAACTTTGGGACACATGTCATTTATTGGAGTCATTTATTTTTTAGTTTTCTCATCTTTATCTCCTACTTAATTATAAATAATTAATGTTAATTAAAAGATAATTATAAAATCAAATTTAAACAATTCGTATAGGAGATAATATAATATTTTGAAATATATTAGATTTTAAAATTATTTATCTTAACATTAACAAAATATACACTAAATATAAATTAGGGAATATACCATAGAATAGTAATTAAGTTTTAGGAGTGTTCCAATTAGGTCATTAATAAAATTTATTGTTCGAATTAGATCATTCTACTTTACTTTGGTGTTCTAAGGGGACTAGGGGTGGTTCACTAGTGATAGAATCTATCACTCTCAATGTCCAATAAAATTATGCCATGTCATCAACCAAATTTCCATCACTAGTGATAGAAATGTAGGAGGGGCGGAATCACTAGTGATGAAATTCTATCACTCCCATTTATTTTTAATTTTCATTTTAAAATTATAAATTTCACTATTTTTTTTAATTTTTTATTTTAAATTAGAAATTAACAATAAAACACTAAAATTAAAAATTTCATTAATTTTAAAACATACTACTTCAATTTAACATACTAGAAACATACTATTAAAAAAAAAAAAAACCTACTCCTCGTCCGAATCCGGAAACTCCAAACCTAGAGAACCTACTAGTTCGATTAAATCAAATATCAACCGAAAGTGAGATTTTTTCCACTCGATATGTGTACAATCGATGCTACCGAGCATCCCGGGAAAATGCCATCTAGCCTCGTGTGCGGCGTAAATACGTGAGATTTCGTGGCTCGTCGGTTTACGTAAAAACTCGTTAGCATACAACTTAATGACCGCATTGCAAAAAAATTGCAAACATTCACGTGAAGTTCTTTCAGACATAGCTAGGTATTCATCATATTGATCGGGTGGGTTACCTGTCGCTAGTTGGCGAATGGCGGACGTGCATTTTTGTATCAGCGTGAAACTTGGTTTGCCCCTCGCATCGTAACGTTCTTAAAACCATTCCTCGCTTGCTTCGATGTCTCCAACAATCTTTAAAAATAATTCTTTGGGTAAACGAAACCGATCTCTAAACGTTTCGGCATTGTATAACGGGTTTTCCACAAAATAATCGTTCATCAAAACTTCGTTGGCACTTATACGATCACGGTCGACCATCTTCTTCTTTGGGCGGGACGACTCGGCATCAAGCTCGTTATACACCGACACAAAATAGTTTAGCGTGTCGTTGTCGGAAGACGACTCGGTATCGATATCGCTAGACATCGGAAACGTCGAATCCGTAGGGAATTCCATTTGAGAAAGATATAAAAATTGTGTGAAATGGGTTTAAAATGGTTTAAAAGATATAGTTTGGTGTGTGAAAAATGGTTAAAATGTAGATATATATATAGATAAAATGGATAATTTTTTTTTTGTTGAATGTTACCGTTTTAAAACGGTCAAATGATTCAAACGGTCGGATTTTTCAAATGTTTAACGCGTTGTGGGTGTAACGCGTTTTCTTTATAACGCGTGGAACTTGAACCGGCGGAGGTGTAGCATTGCACTTCAACGTGTGATACTCGTTCATCACGCTACCGCCCCGAGTGGCCTAATGCTAGATATTTTACCTGAATAGCAGGTCATAATCCTAGATGTCATTTATTTATGGTTAGTTGTTTATCTTCTTTTACGACTATAATTTAAATGTTTTTGGTGTAGGAGTAATTAGTACTTTCTTTCATTAAAAATTTACTGACATCTAACTATTTTTTCACGATTTTATAAAAATTTTGATAACTTTTTAGAGATTTTGAAAAAAAAATCACATTTTTTTTTTTTTTGCATTTTTTTAACTTTTCTACAATTTTTTAAAAAAATTTTAAATCTATTTCGCATTTTTTTCTAACCCATTTGGCATTTATATGCCATGTCAACAAATTTTTTAAATAAAAAACCTAAATAAATGTCATGTAGGATGGATGACCTTCTATTTAGGTAACATATCTAGGATTGAAACATAAAATGAAACTTGAATGACCTAATTGGAACAAAAAAAATTATGAGTGACCTGATTAGAACACTCTTGAAACTTGGTTACTATAAATTAATATAATGTAAAGATTTAAATGTCATTTTAGTCCCTGTGGTTTGGATCATTTTGTCAATTTAGTCCAAAAGTTTTATAATACACAAGTTTATAAAGATATAATAAGATATAATTTTTTAGTGATTGGTATATAAAATTACATGTGCTCAACCCATACAATACATGATGTTCTTAAAAATGTAACTTTTTTCATTAATAATATATAAAATAAAATTTACTCAACCCGTACAATACACAGAGTTCTTAAAGATATAACTTTTTATTATTTAATATATAAAATCACATTTATTTAACCAATGTAATAAATGGGATTTTAAAGATATATTTTTTTATTATTTGGTATGTAAAATTACATTTATTCAACCCGTGTAATAAACGAGGTTTCAAAAATATTTTTTTTATTATTTGATATATAAAATTACATATATTCAACCCGTGTATCACAAGAGGTTCTAACCTAGTATGATAATATTTCTTTGTTTGTAATAAATATAATAATATTTCTTTGTTTGCAATAATCAAAAGTGTTATTAAATTATATATGCAGGTAATATATTATTAACTATTGTATTGATTTGGGTTAATCGATTAAATTTGTTTTGATGCTTTTAAAAAGTAATATAGATATAATATAAGCAATTTAAAAACTTTTATAAAGTATGATCTTAAATGCATTAATATACATTATGTTATACCTTATTTGTACGAATGATTGTCTTCTTTAACTTTTGTATAGCAATAATTATCAAATTGACTAATATTACGAAAAAAAGGCAAAAAAGTTTGTTAAAGTTCGTTAATGACATGTACCTAAGCTTGGCTTGCAAATTGACCAAAAATTCAGTAGCTATTTGAATTTAGTTACAAAGTTGGCGTTTACCAAACTTACAATATCACCATTTTAGGGTGTCCAAGGGAACACTGCCGTAAATCCCATAGGATGGACTAACGCGTTCGGTCATAGGTTCGTAGGATGAGATATATTAAGCCTCGGGAACAATAAGGCTGGTGGATGTGGTTTAAAGCCCTTAGAGGCTTTATCATTCCACGTAAACGTCACGTAGATTTTAAGATAAAAATGGTACCCCCTTTAACAATGTGTGGGATAAAGCCCCACTAGCACCCCACCTAATTAAATATTAAAAAAGAAAAAAAAATAAACAAAATCTGATTGGTTAAGAGGCATGGGGCCCACTAGATGCACCCATTCACGCCCGTTAGTGGGCTGACAGACAAGGGGGTAGCGCCACTTAGTAACATGCAAGGTGTGGGGTAGGGCGCCAAGGGGCGCCAAAATTGCTGAGTTGGCGAGGTGGCACGAGGCCACACCCCTGGCCTAATATTGCCATTAAATAAAAAAAAAACTCACATAATTCATTTTGTATGTGTCCTTTTCAAACAAATTTTAATGATTCTAACTTTGACCTATTGGTTGGGGTTAGTTCCAACTAAGGAAATATTTACCAACGGTTCCAACTCTAGACATATTTTTTTAGCGATTCCACACTAGCTAAAACTCCGACATTTTTTTCTTAACACATAAGCAGTCTACGCCAATAAAAACTAATTATGTTAACTTTTAGTTAGTATAGTACGAGATCACGGGAGAAAACATGTTTAAAGTTGAGATTATCTCTAAACTTTTGGGGTGGCATATAGTATAACTAAGGTTTCAAATTCTTAAAAACTAAAAACAATAAAACAAAAATACAACATATAAAAACCAATAAATGAATATGCATTACTGAACGTTTACGAAAATAAACGAACGAACGTAGCTTCTTTTCATGTTCGTTTGTTTAACTTAACTAACAAATTTCTTATTCGTGTTCATTCATTTATTAAACGAACGGACATAAACTAACTTCCCGCCGAACGGTTCATAAACAGTTCGCTAAACGATCAGTTCATTTATAACATCAATTCTATTGGTTGGCTTTATGGGTTCAAAATTCAAATGGTTTTCAACATGGGTTCCCTGTTCACCGTTAGATTTAAACTATCTTCTGTAATCAATGTCTAAAAATGAGTAACTTGTTATGACACACGTCATAACTTTGTAAGTTAATATTGTCTTTCACGTTATTTTATTTCACCTCTTCATATCTTATGTTTTACTTTACTTTTTGTATGTATATTTTATTTTAAAGTATTGTTTTTTTTTTATTATTAGATCTTCATTACCAACTATTTAACACTTTATAATTTTTAATTATTCAAACCTATATAATACATAGGTTTTTAACATATTTTGTATATGCATGTATAAAAAATATATTATTTTATAATTTTTTATTATTTAATATGTATAATACATATGTTTATATATGTATGTATAAGAATATATTATAATTATTTTTTCAGATATAGGTACAGGTACAGGTCATTGAAATAAATGATAA
This sequence comes from Helianthus annuus, assembly GCF_002127325.2. NCBI lineage: Eukaryota > Viridiplantae > Streptophyta > Magnoliopsida > Asterales > Asteraceae > Helianthus > Helianthus annuus. The sequence continues at coordinate 51,054,334 of NC_035434.2, read as the reverse complement.
AAAACAAAACTTCATGTCAACTTCAAATATGAAAAATCATGAATATATCATTAGGTTATTTGTAATACTTTCATTTTTTTACTACGTGTTAAAAAATAAGAAAGGTTATCGTACAAGAGCAAAGAAATGTAGAAGAGAATTTTGACCATTGATTTACAAGATTAATGGTTTAGATTAAGTGGTTCCCAAATATATAATTCACATAGCTAAAATTAGGGGAAACAAATGGGAAAAATGTCAAAATAGAAAATCTAATATTGTTGACTCATAAACCCATTTCCCTCTTAATTACCAAACAGCTATAACTTTTTATACATTAAAATTTTCTTATAAAAATTACATTGTTTTAGTGAGCATTTCATGTTCTTTAATTTGAGCAGCCTATTTCTATAGTTTTCGTTAAAAAAATTGCAGGATTTTGAATATTCGTTACATGATTACGTGATTTTGAATACTCAATAAAGTGACTGCGTGATCTTCAATACCCATTACGTGATTACTTGATTTCATTATAGTATTTATGTGAAACCCCGTTAAGTGATTATGTAATTACGTAACTATAGTTAACTATGTATTATTACGTGACTACGTGATTTTGAATACACATTTCGTGATTACACGATTTCATCATTGTATTTATGTGAAACCTCACTGATTTGGGGCAAAGACATCATATTACAAGCCGTAGCATGAGCTACGGCTCAAACTCTGAAAGATAAAACGTGCAGGACTTTGAAACGTTAAGGACAAAATTCGTCAATTTTAAAGGCAAATGACAGCGCCTGCAATTTGATACAAACATAAAGGACAAAACTTGTAATTTACTCTAAGCAAAGATAGGCAGGGCCGTGGAGAGAGAGTCTTAAAAAAGTTACAAATTATTAAAGGTTTAACCTTGATAGATATATGCATCTTACATCATCCGTAATGGTTAATGTCCTTTAAAAGGTTTTTTACGTCACATCAAAATCATAACGCCTCTATAAAAGATATGTAATGGTTAACGAGAACTCAAAATCCTCGTTATCGATGTCCCCATTTATTAAAGATTTAACCTTTCTATTTCTAATTGTGTTAACTTTCAGTTAGTATAACACGAGTTCACCGGAGAAAACATGTTTAAAGTTAAGATTATCTCTAAACTTCCTGGGGTGACATGTAGTATAAGTAGGGTTTCAAATTCTTAAAAACTAAAAAACAATAAAACAAAAATACAACATATAAAAACCAATAAATGAATGAAGATAAATGAATGCATTACTAAACGTTCACGAACATAAACGAACGAACGCAACTTTTTTTCATGTTCGTTTGTTTAACTTAACGAACATAATTTCTTATTCGTGTTCATTCATTTATTAAACGAATGGACATAAACTAACTTCCCACCAAATGGTTCATGAATTGTTTGCTAAACGTTCAGTTCGTTTATAACATCAATTCTATTGGTTGGCTTTATGGGTTCAAAATTCAGATGGCTTTCAACATGGGTTCCCCTTCCACTCTTATATTTAAACTATCTTCTGTAATCAATACCTAAAAAATAAGTAACTGGTTGTATCACATGTCATAACTTTGTAAGTCAATATTGTCTTTCACGTTCTTTTATTTCATCTTTTCGTATTTTATGTCTTACTTTGTGTATGTATATTTTATCTTAAAGTATTGTTTTTTATTATTAGATCTTCATTACCAACTATTTAATACTTTATAATTTTTAATTATTCAACCTATATAATACATAGGTTTTTAAGATAGTGTGTTTATATATGTATGTATGTATAAAAATATATTATTTTATATTTTTTTATTATTCAATCAATATAATACATATATTTATATATGTATGTCTAAGAATATATTACAATTATTTTTTTAGATATAGGTAGGTCATTGAATTAAAAGATAAAAACTGTAACACCCCGTGTTTTCCAAAAGTCAAAGTCAAGTCAAGTGTTGACTGTTATTGGAATTAAAGATTAATAAAGATTAATTTCATTTTAGTTTCATTTGGTTTTTCATATTATTTGGAATAAGTGTTGTATAATCAAACTAATCGACCGATAATCGAACTGTGAATCAACGACCGACTGTGAATGATAGGAAGTAACAATGCAATAAAGCTAGTCAATCAATAATCAAGCTAATCAAATCAATCATCGAACTCAAGTGTGGATAATTTTAATGCTTTCATACGTGTGTGTGTGCCTTATGTGTTACTTGTGCATGTTACTTTATGTTAAAGTGTGTGGTGAATCAATCAAATCAATCAAGACTCAAAAGGTGAATCAAACTCAATGGAAATCGAACCCGAAATGGTTGTAAGGATGCTCGTATGTTAGATATAGTAGTTGAGACTAGAAGTAATTTGATTAGGAATTCTATCATTCTCAAATCATCGTTCATCGAAGTCGAAATATCAAAAATCGTCGCGAAACACTCAAAACCAGGCAAGCCGATCGAACAGGGCAACCTGATCGAACAGGCTAGCCGATCGAACAGGCTGTTCGATCGGGCAGCTGCTCGATCAGGGATGCTGTTCGATCAGCTGACCCTTTCCTCTTTTGGAAGCCTATAAATAGGGCTGTCCTTGTCAAACTTTCCACTTTTGGAAAAGCTCTGACCGACCAGCCTCTTCTTCTCACTAAATCTCAGATTTCTCTCAAACCGGTAAGTATTTCGCTCTAATCCTTGTACGTTTTTGTTCATTAATCGATTCTACATCTTTCTATCTTTCAAAATCTGAATTTCATCCATGAAATCACCAAGATCTAGGTGTTCTTGGGTGATGTCATCATGTGTTCTTCAAGAACACTAAGTTTTGGCATCATTCCACCATGAATAACTTAGATCTAACCGATTTCCACATAAATAACCTAAAATCTTCCAAGGATCTTAACATTTCACGGTGGAAAAGGATTGGAAGATGGGTTTTCATCTATCTTTCAACTCTTTTACACTCAAAAAGGTGAAAACGAGACTTGAACCGACTTACAAATCAATCTAAACAAACACATGGTTCAAGATTCGGGTTCTACCGAGAGATATACCGATTTCGGGTTAAACGTTAAACTTGGGTTCCAAACCGTCTCTGACCGAGTTTGGGTGATTCCTGCTCGAGTCAGTAGGCTAAGTGGGGACTTCAGTTTTATGGTTCAACTCGTAGTCAAAATATCTCTAAAACATCAACAATTAACGGGAATAACCAAGTGTTAAGTGATAGGTTAACCAAATCGAGAAGCTGGCCGAACGGCTAGGCTGTTCGATCGAACAGCCCAACCGAACGACTATGCCAGCCGATCGGCTAGGCTAACCGATCGATTAGCACTTAGTTCCCCAAACTCAAAAGTGTAGTATTGACGAGGTACTGTTCGATCGACTACGCCACTCGATTGTAATCATTACTGCTCGAATCATGAGATACTATACTTTCAAAACACTTAGACTTTTCGAAACATTGGAATGTCACCCGATCGAACATGCCAACCGATCGAGTGACATATTTGAAAACAATGAAGTGCTAGCCGATCGGTTGGGCTAACCGATCGAACAGCTGTTCGATCGGCCAACTTGAAAGGTAGTACAAACCATCATACACAAACACATCCTTCACATCAAAGGAAGAAACAATCCACTTGAAGGAACCAGCCGATCGAGCCAGCCGGCCGATCGAATGGATGTTCGAACGGACTTTCAAACCAATCGAACAGCCCACTCGATCGAACTGCTGTCCGATCGAATGGCCTACTCGATCCAAGTACATTGTTTACTTTTTCCGCGTTACTCATCGTTGTGTTATCGAACTATTCAGGCTAACCTATTCTCAGTGTTCCTCTCAATCCACGATCAACCACTGTGAGTATACTCGATCCCTTTTTGCTTTCAGCACTTTTGGGTGTTACATACGTAATCTATCAAATTCACAAACAACACAAACAATTTGAACGCTAACCTACTTGCATGTATTACTTGTCTAAATGATTGCTGTTTATTATGTTTACACGTGGAGTGCTATCTACCTGCTTTAGCAACGTAGTACTATAGTTTGGACTCAGCACCCGTTCACACGGGGGTTGCTAAGGACAATTACTTGCATGGATTACGGTGGTAATCATGTATTGCGAACTGTCGCGGACAGTCAACTTGAAGTCATTGGTATCGATGGTCCCATGTTGATAATTTACATGCATCGTTTGCCCATGTGTACGTGCTTGGTTATGCGTAAACTATTCGAACTCTATATGCTATATCAAACTTGTGTACTCACCTTTACATTATATGTATTGACTTTTATTTTAACGTATGTGACAGGTGTTTAAGCTACTAGCGTGCTAGGGAAGCGAGGCAATAATAAGCTTCTAGGAGCCAGTGACCTTAGGACAGTGTCCATATACCTGCTCCAGGGCCATAATTATCTGTAGATCTTGTACTGGCACCTGTAGTCAGTAAGATCTATAGTTAGCTGTCTAGAAGTCTTAAAACAATATTTACTTTCGGTCTGTAATAATTAAGGATTTGAGTTGTCGGAACAGTTCCCATATTGTTTAGTTGATTTCTATGATAACTTGTTATTATTTGGGACACGGTATGGGACGTGTTATATAACTGAATTGTATGATAGTTGTTGTGGAAACTTCTGAACAATCTGTTTCGCTCAGTGCCGCGCCCCGATGATTCCGCCATCGGTTGGGGTGTGACAAAAACAAAACTTCAGGTCAACTTCAAATATGAAAAATCATGAATATATCATACGGATGGGAATGAGATTTTTTACTGAAATACTGGTACCATATCTGTATCGTACAAGTAACGTACCGATGTCATACCGTACTGATCATAAACGGTACCGGTATCGGTAATAGGTTTTTCGAAATTAGGTATCGGTAAAAAACGGTATCAGTACCGGTATTTTTCGGTAAATACCGGTAGTAATACCGAATTTAATAATCAATTCCAAGGGGTTTTTAGGTTGGATTGAAGATGCGATAAATATGCAAAACAAAAGAGGAAAAGGGAAAATGCAAAGTGATTAGCAAATTAACCAATATCAAATTTCTTTTGTTTGGTTATTTTTAATCAATTATGATGCTTTTTTAGACATGTTTGAATTTGGATGTTAAAAGTCGAACCCATGGATGTTTACCTTTCGATTACATTCCTCTATATATTATTCTAGTTCAGTTAATAATGGATGGATGGGTTGCACATGATATTTTTTAGGTAAAACAATGGATGACACCAAAGCGGTACCAATGTGGTAAAGTACTGAAATACCGGTAGCGATACCGATACCGTAGTGGTACCGATCTATAAATACAGTACGGTAATCGGTATCCACATTTCCTCAATTTCGGTAATAGTATTTACGGTATCGGTACCGGTACGGTATCGGTATCATACCGATCTCATCCCTAATATATCATTAGGTTATCTATAATAGCTTCGTCTTTTTTTACTATCATGTTAAAAGATGAGAAATGTTATTGTATAAGAGGAAAGAAGGGTAGGAAGTGTAGAAGAGAATTTTGACCATTGATTTACAAGATCAATGGTTTAAATTAAGTGGTCCCCAAATATATAATTCACAAAACTAAAATTAAGGAAAACAAGTGGGGAAAATGTCAAAATAGAAAATCCAATATTGTTGACTTATTAACACATTTCCTTCTCGATTTTCAAACGGCTATAACTTTTTCATACGTTAAAATTTTCTTATAAAAATTACACCGTATTAACGAGCATTTCATTCTCTTTAATTTGAGCACCCTATTGCTATAATTTTCTTTAAAAAAATAATGGATTTTGAATATTCATTACGTGATTACGTGATTTTGAATACCGAGTAAGTGACTGCGTGATCTTCAATACCCATTACGTGATTACTTGATTTCATTATAGTATTTATGTGAAACCCCATTAAGTGATTATGTAATTACGTAACTATAGTTGACTATGTATTATTACGTGACTACGTGATTTTGAATACACATTTCGTGATTACTCGATTTCATCGTAGTATTTATGTGAAACCCCACTGATTTGGGGCATAGACATAATACGAGCCATAGCACGAGCTACGGCTCAAACTCGTATTCACAGTGTTAATTTTTTATTCTTTCGATGTTATATAAAGGATACCCCTAAAAAAATACGAGGATATCCCTAACAAAAAATAGGATACTCTTAAATCTAATTCTTTTTATAAAGTTTAAAAGTTAATTTTTGAATTATGAAGATTCTGTAAACCAAAAAATTGGATATTATTATCGATTGCAAATTTGCAATGTTTGGGTAATTAATGATATCATGATAAACCTCCTAGCCCATCATAAGCCCAAACCCAAATCAATTTTATTATTGAAACATGCCCAGTTACCATTACTCGTCTTATGGTGGAAACCGAAACACATAGTTCTTGTCATTTGGTTTATCGGGTAGTGAAGCTAGCTTTGGTTTTACCGGTTGCAACCGCAACCGTTGAAAGATGTTTTTTTTTCTAAATTGAAGCTTGTCAAGACAGATTTACGCAACTGAATGAGCCTGGATTATTTGAACAATGCTATGGTTTGTGCTGTCGAAAAAGGAACTTTTGACGACGTGATGGAACATTTCAAGCTATGAGAAAAAGAAGAGGGTAAGTCTATTAGGTATTATTATTTTTATTATTATACTTATTATCGTTTTTTATTATTATAAGAATACACCTTAAAAAAATTTGTGATACCCCTGGTTTTAAGGTCTAGCTCCGCCACTGCCACTGATTGATTATGTAATTATGTAAAAACAAAACATGTAATACATAATATTTCATATGAAATACCTAATACTTCAGATATAATCATGGATTAATGATAAATTATATACAAAACATTAGCTAAACCAACCTATAATAAAAACATAATGTCGTATATTAGAGCCAAACCAACCTATAATAACAAGTTAACAACATAATGTCGTATATTAGAGATTTAACCACGTAATAAATCATAGACAATCAAGTTCTTATTGTTGAATGTGTAATCACGTAATAAGCATTATTGTATTAACATTAGTTATAACAAATCATATTGAATGTGCAATGATTTACGTTGAATGTTTAATCACGTAATGGGTATTTAAAAATCACGTAGTCATGTCACGGGTATTCAAAATCACGTAATGGGTATTGGATATTCAAAATTCACGTAATCACGTAATGGGTATCCAAAGTTTTGTAATTTTTTTAATAAAACTATAGCAATAGGCTGCTCGAATTAAAGAGAATGAAATGCTCGTTAAAACGGTGTAATTAAAAAAAAATATTAACATATGAAAAAGTTATAGTCGTTTGAAAATCAAGTAGGAAACTAGTTCAAGGGAGAAAAATACCATTATACCTTTCCATCCTTAAATTTAGAAAGACAAATGTATGGTCATGTTCTCTCCTACATTTTCGTATGTAATTCCTCTCATATACATGATCTCTTAACGTTAAAAAATATCATGTCAACTTCAAATATGAAAATAATGAATATATCGTAATAGTTTCATTTGTTTTGACCATCATGATAAAAAAGGGTTGTATTATTGGCACACTTTGCAAAATTATATCGACACTATCAATACGGGTCGTATAGGCCCATACGACCCGTATTAGGGTAACTTAAATTTCCAAGGTCAGTCAAAGGCTGACACTGTCTTCACACGCTCCTCTAATACACATCGTATAGGGTTATACGATGCGTATTGGTAATAAGTTGTCTATCAACTATGACAGATATGGTTCACATGCAAAACCTATACGGATCGTATAGGCCTATACTATCCGTATTAAGTATGAGGTTACTTTCTGTCACTCAATAGTGACATAAAGTGATTGAAAGGAACATTACATCAGCCTTATACGGGTCATATAGGCCTATATGACCCGTATTGGTCTGTGAATTTGCATTCTGCTTGGCCTTTATAAACGAGGAAGATGAAGACGCTTTACAACAGATGGAGGGCGACTGCAGGCGCGGATAAACGACCATCATGTCCGCACTGAGGCCTTTCTCATGCGGGCGATCCATGGCGATCTACAGGCGACTATCGAGCGTGGTCGGACCCCATTGCCGATACCGACGTTGGCGCCTCGCCTTGGACAGGACCCGGGGTCGTCAGGCGCGACTCAAGATCCAGGGCCCTCAAGCACGACTCAGGAGCGTCAGGATGCGGATCTAGCGATTTAGGATTGTTGTACTTGTTTTTTGTATTTTGACTGTTTATGTAATTTGGACGATGTCATGTATAATTACAAACTTATTATGTAGTTAAATTTGCAGTTTCAGTTTATTTATATTTGTAATTGTTTATTTTGATTGTTTAGATTGGTTTGCTTGGTTACGTCACGATAAGCTATAATACGTCACGATAAAATATAATAAAGTTAAAAATGTGATATGATACGTCACGATACACAACAATACGTCACAATAAAATATTAAAAAGTTAAAAATGTGATACGATACGCTATAATACGATACATAACGATATATAAATAATAAAAATTTTAAAACTCATTAAAACAAAAATAACCAACAATAAACACCAATAACCAAACCCAAAACACAAAAAACCAAACCCAACACATCAAAATTCAAACCTCAAAAAATCAGGACCTCGATACGGATCGTATAGCCCTATACGATCCGTATAAGCCAGCCGCCAGATATTCGCTGAACATGTTAGTCTGCCATGTCTTAACTTAATCCAATACGGATCGTATAGGCCTATACGATCCGTATTGGAATGTTAAAGTGCGGGGATAGATTCCCCGACGTGCGAATAGAATCCTCTTAAAAAAATAATGTTATATCATTGTCACATACATAATAACATAAATTTTCAGTTGTTTTTTTTTTTTTTCACTTTTGGTATGTAACGGTTTTATAAGTTTTCATTTCTCACTACTCATTGAAATAATATTTAAATAAGTTAAATAAACAAGGAAGTGTGATACCATAAAATTTATTCTGAAATTTCTGAAGTTCTAACTACAGTTTTACTAAAACGATATATTGTTTAAATAATCTGAATAAAATTCATGTATTTATTATTTAACGAAAACAACATTTTACCAGTATAAATAAATAAGAGGTGGGTGGGAAAGGCAATGCTTTGTGCCTCTTTCTCAAAAAGGAATAAAGTTAATGCAACAATATGATCAATCGAATATAAAGGTTGTCAAATCAATTTTAAAACCATTAGACTTTCCGCAATGCAAGAGGCTGCATTTAGTACATGCATCCTAGTCATCACTGCCACATCAGCTTTTTACCCATCTTTTCCACATGCACTCTCTCTCCTCTATTTAACTCCAACCCATTCTTCCCACATGCATCCTCTCTCTCCTCTATTTGGACCCACTTTCTCCACTTTCTTCACTTTCTCTCTCTGCACTTAAGTGCACTTCATGAAGTGCAAAACCCATTAAGTGCACCCCACCCCAATGCATCCTTCACAAATACACCCTCCACATCATCAAGTGCACCCTCTCCAATTGAAGCATTGGAGACAGTCTTATATAACTTTACATTGTTGGATAATATGACGCTGAATGAACTAATAAACATCAAATTTGGGTACTTTTTATGTATTTTCTTGCAGTTTTTTTATTGTAAGTTATGTAAAACTAAATTCGGTTATCTGTCGGGTATGTGTACTGATTCGAATACAAATATCCACAACAAAGGTATGAGCATATCATACGGTGGTTGTGGTTCGATAAACATGACAATAGTGGCTAATGGAATGATGTTTGTGGTGTTAGCAAAAATCAGAATAAAAAGGCAAAACTTGATTTATCTTTCGCCAACTAGAGTGGTCAATGAGAACCATGTTGGCGGTGTGAACAAGAACCCAACGAGTTAAATGTCATTTTAGTTCATATGGTTTGAGCCACTTTGACAGTTTAGTCCAAAGGTTTCATTTTTCGCTTGTATGTCCAAAAAGATTTCACCATTGCCATTTTAGTCCACTGGGTTGACTTCATTCATTTTTTCTGTTAATGAGAAGTGCAATTCGGTCATTTTATATGTAATTCTGTTAACTAGAAGGGCAATTCAGCCATATAAAATGACTGAATTGCTCTTCTTGTTAACAGAAAAAATGGATAAAATTAACATAGTGGACTAAAATGATAATGGTGAAACCTTTTTGGACCTACAAACGAAAAAATGAAACAATTGAACTAAACTGTCAAAGTGACTCAAAACACAGAAACTAAAATGACAGAACCTAAATAAAGAGGCAAAACTTGATTGTTGGCATATCAGAGACAATAGCGCGTCTCATTTCACATGATAAGATTTGTGAATGTGAAAGATCATCAAAAGCTAATGTTTTGAAAATTGGACTTTTATGTGTATAAGAGGTGTACACTTCAAATCTTATAACCAGTGGCGAAGCTTGAGATTTTCGACCGGGGGTGGAAAACGTATATACCCAAAAATTTCTATAAACCTGGGGGTCGAAAACGTATATACCCAAAAAATTTTATACGAAAACTACATACTATGCACTACTGAGCGAAAAATTTGGGGGATCGGCCGCCCCCTCCTGCCCCCACTATGCTTCGCCAATGCTTATAACCTGTGTATATAAGAGGCATGGTATACTTTTTTTATGTGTTTTATAAGAGTTAAAATCCAACGTTGAATCCAGTTTACCTTGTCTTGGAATAAATCCAAGATGATGTTCTAGCAAAGAAAAAAAAAATCCAAGATATGATCATTGGCGGTGAATAAATTTTAAACACGGGGATTAGGTGATGAGATTTAAAAAACAAGAAATCTAATATTAAATTGTGATGAAGTTACCAAAAAATCATGCGTTATTAAAGATAAACATAAAAAAAATGAAAGTCATACATATATGGTATGAAACACATTGAATGCAAATCTGAACAGATTACACAATTTCTTGAATGCTGACTGTTTAAATGATGGTCAACTTATTCGTGGTACTCGAACATAGTTTAGACTTTTCAGTATAGAAAACTGACTGTTCTAATCGGAAGGAGAATACAATATTCTGATCTTTCCAAGAAATTTCCTAATTAGAAACATCAAGATATCAATTTCATTTAACATTCTTTTTATAAATATTCCAACATTTTAATGATTAGAAAAATAGGGTAGGGATATGGTAAAAAGTGTCTAAAATGTGAGAAGGGTAGTAAATGTTTTAAACCATTAGATATTTGATCTAATGGTTGAGATCAATAGGGTATAAAATGTAAATTGTGTTTTAATTAGAAGGACCTTATGTAAAATTAAAGGGCAATAGTGACTTTTCTAACGTTTCAAATATGGTAACCGTTTCAAAACCCCAATCAATCTCCTATAAATCAGCGAATTTATGGTAACTATTTCAAAACCCTCATCAATCTCCTAAAAAAATCAGCGAATTTCTCGTACTGAAATAAATTCTTCGATTTCCTTTACAACAACTTTTTATAACACTATAAAGAACAGTATATTACATGATAAAACACTATAGGAAGATATAACACTATCTGTTTACTATAAGACACTATACATAAATAAAACACTGTTGATGGGGGATCAAACACTATGAAAAGGAACAATATATTACAAGATAAAACACTATAAGAAGATATAACACTATCTGTATACTGTAAGACACTATACAGAATAAAACACTATTGACGAGGATAAAACACTATGAAAAGGAACAGTATATTACATGATAAAACACTATAGAAAGATATAACACTATCTGTTTATTGTAAGACACTATACAAAATAAAACACTATTGATGGGGATAAAACACTATGAAAAGGAGATTAAAGATACCTGTACATAATATAACACTATTGACTGGGGAATATAACACTACAACAAGAACTTACCGTAAACAATTAAATGTATAGAACAAATCGAATTCGAATCACATCCCTAATATATCGCCTGATATTTTTGGCAGTTATCTTTGGAAATCAATTAATTGATAATATTGACAATTACTAATATACCCTTTTGAATTAATTAAGATAAGGGACACTTGTCATTCCCAAATTATTTCTCACACTTCTCACAAAAGTTGGACTTTTTACAGGATCCTCTACCTATATACTAGAAAAATATACAACAAATATACGATTTCTTTGCCTTGATCACCATTCGAAAATGTGCGATTAGTTTCGTATATTATACATGAAAAGTGAGCCTGTGCTAGTAAATAACAAAGACAGTCGACAAAAGAAAATACAATCGCTTTAAGCCCCCAACTTTAAGAGCGAGCATATTGACTAGGTTAATCAACATAGTTAATTTTTTTCATGCAATAGAACTAGTAAACACCATATTTAACAAAATTTCAGGTAAGGGGCGTTACCATATAATTAAACTATTAAATCAGCCTCTCATGTTTGCAATGTGATATCATCTGTCATAAGTGCCATCCCTTTCGATTTAACTTATACCCTAACTCAGTTACGTAGCTTACTTATTGTATTACATGCCATAGCGTAAGAAAACATACTAATAAATTAAGAAGTCAGGTTTTGGGGTGTTACATAGAGTTGCGATGCGGCGGTTGTAGTGTACAAAACTACAAATGGTGGGTTTATAGTTTCAAAATGAGTTACTTTGATGATAATAAGTCATGCTAGGTTGTAATGTTATATGGGGTGATATATTGCCTAATTCACGGGCTTTATTAATTATTATTTAGTTAATTTTTGATGATGATAAGTTATGTTTGCTATAAATGAAGAGTAAAGTGCAATTTGCGTCTATGTGATATGTTGCAAAAATTAACCCAAGTCTCTGTTTTAAAAAATGGATATTTGAGTCATTGTGGTTTCCAATACATTACACCCTACATCCTTTTGTTAGTTTGAACGTTTGAAAATGGTTGAAAAGTTTATTTTACTCTGAGTTAATAGCCAAAATGGTCCCTGAGGTTTGCTCACTTTTGCCACTTTAGTCCAAAATCCAAAATTTTTAAATCTGGTTCCCTGAGGTTTGCATTTTGTTGCCATTTTAGTCCAAATTTCAAAAACCTCATTTTTTGACTGTTACAACCAGCCTATTTTGTGTCCTTTTGCGCAGGGGTATTTTGGTCATTTTTATGAGTTATTATAACAAACCCATATCAAGAACCCAGATCATGTCTCTCAAAGCAGATCAAGAACCCAGATCAACTCTCTCTCTCTCCTCTCTCTCTATAGCACCACCACCACCACCGCCACCTCCTCCCCCTTCTCACCACCGCCACCGCCACCATCAACACCCACCCCACAAGCACCACCTCTTCAGAGCACAACCACCCCCGTTCTCCCCCCTAAAACCCTAGCTTTTACCCTCTCTTTCTCTCTCTAAACCTCGCCGGAGGCGATGATGATACAACAACTCTCTGCACCTCCCCTCTCTCTCTCTAAACACACCTGACTCTCTCTCTTCTCTCTCTCTATAGCTTTTACCCTCTCTCTCTCTCTAAACCTCGCCGGAGGCGATGATGATACAACAACAACGATCAGAGGGTTTTGACTTTATATGAGGTACAACAGCAACGATCAGAGGCGATGATGATTTTTTCGTTGTCTGAGTGAATTGAGTGAAGCTTGAGACTTACCGTATTTTGGCGGGGTAATATCCGGCTATTGAAGCAGCCGCAATGTTTGCAGCCATGGCGGTTGGTTCCTCTTTGTTTTGATTATTATTAACAGATCTAGCCTCTTCTAATTCTTCTTTTTCATATTTTTGTTTTTTATTTTTATCAAGGGTTTTGACTTGATATTTTCGGTGTTAATTAGTGTTGTTGATTCGTCATAGTTGCAGGTGTTGATGTTCAGTTGTTTGAGAAGATGATGATTCAGTTGTTTGATGATCTGCTTTAGAGAGATGATCTGGGTTCTTGATCTGGGTTTATTATAATAACTCATAAAAATGACCAAAATACCCCTGCACAAAAGGACAAAATAGGCTGTTGCAACAATCAAAAAAGGGGGTTTTTTGAAATTTGGACTAAAATGGCAACAAAATGCAAACCTCAGGGACCCAGATTTAAAAATTTTGGATTTTGGACTAAAGTGGCAAAAGTGAGCTCAGGGACCATTTTGGCTATTAACTCTTTTACTCTTGATCCATTTTGTGAAAAGTCTATTTTACCCCTGATTATTATTATTACACCTTAGAGTTTGAAATCCTAAATCACATCATCGACACATCCACCACCATCTCCGATTTATCATCACTTCTGGACCACCACATATCGCCGCCACACACTACCCTCACGACCACCGTCATTGTTGGCCACATGCTACCATATCACCACGAAACCTATAAGCAAACACCTCCTTCTGAAATTAGACATGAATTTGGAAAACTGATCTTCATCACCAACACCAAACTAACACGCCTTTGAATCTATTTACCAAACTACAACTCAAATGGTAATGGTGATGGTGATGAACAACATACACCTTGGAATCTGATATGTGCGGTGGCGGTTGTGGCTGAAGGGTGGCGGCACCATTGATGGATGGACGAATGATGATGACGTGTCACACCCCGATTTCCACGTGTCTCACCGGTGGGCCCGGTGGGGGATTACTGTGACGTAGTTGGCAACAATATAGTCAAACCACACAATATAAACGAATGCACAGCGGAAGCATAAAGATAAATATATTTCAACATTAAGTGTAATATCAAGGTATCACCATTGTTGAAATAAAATCCACAGGGGATCTATAATAATAACAAAAGTATTGTTCAACAGACATCAGGCATCTTAAGCTTGCGAGACTTCTAATGATGCCAAGGAGAAATCCCAGCCAATTACGCATAGTACCTGCATTTAGTCTTTTTAGGAAAATACGTCAGTTTACACTGGTAAGTACATTCAACTGACACTTTTGTAAAATGTTTGATAAAATTGGTTTAAATGCTCAAGGCACAAACTCTTTATAACTTGGGATAATTTATAATCAAATCTTGTAAAGAATTACATGTTACCATGCGTTCGGTCGCCCGGGTCGTGCCGGGTTAAAGTTTAATAGACACGCCACATAGCATAAAACCATGGCGGGTAACCAACGGCTACACTTTTATAGTCATGGACATAATGCCGGGTGTACGCCTACACCCGGATGTCGAGGTCGTGGCCATTCGTAAATGCTGCCAAGTATATCCGGGACATGGTCATTAAGCCCCCAAAGGCGTAAAGCCAACAAAACAAGTTTTTAAACGGGTCACATTGATAATACCCAACTACTAATGAGTTGGGGTAAATTGCCCGACCAAGCGGTATTTTAAACACCGTAACCCAAGCCCGTATAACGGAAAATAAGTTAAAAGTATTTACCTTTGCAAGTATAATTCCTTAGTTGAAATAAATTGCAGATAGCTTTTACTGGTCCCCTAATCTGGAACGAAGGTTTAAATTAACCTATTAGAATCCTAACGGGTCTTTAATTTAGCCGTAGCTTAGACCGGTCAGTTTAAATGGATAGTTACGGTTTAATCGCGTGAAAGGCGAAAACCGTGAATGGAGTGTGATTTTGACCCAACAAGTTTGAAGACTTGTTTTATATGGGTATAATAATCATACTCTGGATTTTGGGGTCAAAACAATATGGTTTGACCCGTTTCGGCTAGTTTATGTAAACTAGTTACATAAGCCGAACCATGCGCGCGAAAGGCGCAACGGGTAACCGTTAGAGTCCTACATTGTTTTTCCTAAGTCAATATGCCCTAAAGAGGTTGTGGTATCAGTAGGATACCTTCCATAATGCCCGTAACAAGTTTAAGTTCATATTATGCCCCGTAGGGGTATTTCGGTCTTTTTTAAAGATTATAAAAGAGGTTTATGAGTTCTACAGGAAATCTGAGTTTCCTGAACAGTTTATAAAGCCTAAAATACTTTATTTATTAATTAAAATCAGTAGCAACTGGAATCGGGTCAAAAGACCTTGTAGAACTCAAGTTATGGCCGAAAAGGGTATATTCGGTATTTACCGAACCGTTGCCATAACCGCAGGTTATGAGCAGGTTAAAAATATTTAAAAATCTTTAAAAATCCCAAAATATTATTTTAAATCAGTGAGTAAAAGGTTTGGTGTCGAAATCCGGGTTTAGATAGGCGTTATGCTAATTGCGCTATTTAATTACTAAAGTTTCGCAATTTGCGCTATTTAGCATAACTCCTATTCTGGACCTTGGATTGACATGAAATTTTAGGGACATGCTTAGAAATCAGTAACCAAGGTTATGATCCTTTCCCATGTCCGAAATTCTCGTTTTAATTTAAAAAGGGCGTTACGGTCAACTTTTAAGCATTTAACGGAAATGTGTAAAAGACTCGGACAAACAACGAACCGGTCACAGAGGGTTATACCATCATGTAACCTGGTCCTAAGAGAGTCCTAAGGCATATCTAAATCAAACTTTAACGGGTCAGAACTGAAGTCAATGCAAAAGTCAAACTCTTGCGACTTTCGGATCCGAACCAGGTCTAAACAGAAAATGGTCGGATCAAACAAGCTTAGACTAGTTTATATACTTATTATCATGTTTTATGAGTGTTCAAACACGTTACATATCATCTACATTACAGATTATGCAAGAAATCGCAAAATAACATTTCTGTTGACTTTTTCTAAGCACGTTTGACTCGACATTCGGACTAGTTAGAGTGGGAATCAGAGGGTGCCCTTTTAGGGGTTTAATGTCCACATGATTACCATCATAAAACTATCTTTGATTCGACAAACCACTGGACCATTCGTGATTTATCGCAAAGTCAATCGTTAATTACGACGGATTGACTTTTAAGCTAAACTAAGCAAAAACTAAGCCATAAAAGGGTTGGCATACTTACAGAAGCTTGGTGCACGACTTAGAATGTTAGAAGAGTGCTTGAGAGCTCCAGAGATGGCCAAGAGAGCAGGTTTGAGGTGTGCTTCACTTATGCACAATGCCTTGCCTTTTATAGTGAAAAATGAGGCTTAGGATCATTACACATCAACCTACAAGGCATCATGGATGTTCAGCAGGTGGCCCTGGGTGCTAGTGGGCATGTAGAGGGCGCCCATGCTTCATTTATTGCTCAAATGATCGTTCACAACTTCAAACAGCAAGTCTGTCCAAGAATTCTGCATCTGGGACTTGTACGCGGCCCGCATTAGGATCAAGCAACTCACACGCGGGCCGCATGGATCGTAATGTCAGAAAACGTATCTTCCTCTGGCGCGCGGCCTGCATTAGCTCTACCTTATACATAACGCGGCCCGCCTGAGGGTTAATTATCAAGATTTTCAAATCTTTTGTAATGATTAGCCTGACCTTTCGGTTTCGAAAGGGTAACTTTGCGATTTGGCCCTCGATTATTTACGATTAAGGGCCTCGTGACTTTTACCCACATTGTTAAGCCCCCGGTTAGTTTAATTACTATCCGAAAAGCCTTAACTTTCATTGTTGACGCTTTTAACCCCTCGCATACGAATTTGATCATAACTTTCTCGTTTTAAAACGGAACTTCACGAAATTTATATAGTATATTCTAGTGAGTATATTTTACTGTTACAAAGCCTCGGGTTCGTCAAAGGGTCACTCAGAGGTATAAATTAAACATGTTGACACAATTAACCCCTGTAGCTTGTAATCTCTCACTTTCTCCCGCGTTTCGCTCCGTACGATCCATGATTTATTCGTTTGAAGGCACGAGCATCATTTAGGGTTACTATACAGTATATTTACCCTTCGTTAACATTTATAACCCTCAAATTTAAATACTTTCAAGGTTTGTCAACTTTAGTCCTTTATTTAATAATTAATGCCACGTGTAAACTCATGACACGTGTTAACACATTATTGGACACAAAATTTCGAGGTGTTACATCCTCACCCCCTTAAAATAAATCTCGACCCGAGATTTACTCAAACAAATAAGGGTATTTTTCTTTCATTGTGGCTTCAACCTCCCACGTGAATTCGGGACCTCTACGGGCATCCCACTTGACCTTTACTATAGGTACATGCTTCCTTCGAAGCTTCTTTACCTGTCGATCTTCAATCGACAAAGGTTTTCCCACAAATTTCAAGCTCTCATCTATATGCACATCTGTATGGGGTATTACCAGTGATTCGTCAGCGAAGCACTTTTTCAGATTGCAGATGTGGAACACATTGTGAATTCCATTGAGCTCTTCTGGTAAGTTTAACTTATAGGCAACGGACCCGACACGTTCGATAACCTCGAAAGGTCCTATGTATCTCGGGCTTAGTTTGCCTTTCTTACCGAAACGCATCACCCCCTTCCAGGGTGATACTTTAAGTAACACTTTTTCACCTACTTCGAAGTGAAAATCTTTACGCTTTGGATCCGCGTAACTCTTCTGCCTATCTCGGGCAGCTTTGAGACGGTCTCGAATCTGGACAATCTTGTCCGTCGTTTCGAAGACTATCTCTGGTCCTGATAATTGGACATCTCCAACTTCCGCCCAACAAACAGGCGATCTACACTTTCTACCGTATAATGCCTCGAAAGGCGCAACCTTAATGCTGGTATGGTAGCTATTGTTGTAGGAGAATTCGATTAGTGGTAGGTTCTTATCCCAACTACCACCCAAATCGATAGCACATGCACGTAGCATGTCTTCCAACATTTGAATAGTACGCTCACTCTGACCGTCTGTCTGAGGATGGTAAGCCGTACTAAAGTTCAAGCGCGTGCCCAAAGATTGCTGGAAACTTTTCCAGAAATGAGACGTGTATCTAGTATCTCGGTCGGAGATAATAGACACAGGTATGCCATGTAAGGATACAATCTTATCAACGTATAACTGGGCCAACATATCGGAGCTATAAGTCTCCTTGATGGGTAAGAAATGAGCTGACTTAGTCAGTCTATCGACTATAACCCATATTGTGTCATTTCCTTTCCTCGTCTTGGGTAACTTGGTAATAAAATCCATAGTTACACATTCCCACTTCCATTCGGGAAGTTCAGGCTGTTGTAGCAAGCCAGACGGCTTTTGATGCTCAGCTTTGACTTGCGCACAAGTCAAGCATTTGGCTACATAAGCGGCCACAGACTTTTTCAAGCCTATCCACCAATAATTTGCCTTTAGATCCTGATACATCTTATCAGCTCCAGGATGAACGGAATATTTGGAACTATGGGCTTCCTGGAGGATAACATCTCGTAGTCCTCCATAAATTGGAACCCATATTCGTCCATTTAATCGCAAGATTCCGTCCTTGCTAAGAGTTAACTGCTCCTCAGTTACTCCCAGCTTCTCTTTAGGATAGTTAGCTTCCAACACAGCTTCTCTCTGTGCAGCTAACAACCTTTCAATCAAATTATTCTTGACTTCAATGCTCTTGGCATTGATCCGGATAGGTTTCACCCTTTCCTTTCGACTTAAGGCATCAGCGACTACATTCGCTTTGCCGGGATGATATTTGATTTCACAATCATAATCATTTAAAGTCTCCATCCAACGGCGTTGCCTCATGTTTAGCTCCTTCTGATTAAACAGATGTTGAAGGCTCTTATGATCCGAATAGATCACAAACTTGATACCATACAGGTAATGCCTCCACAGCTCCAAGTCATGGGTGGTGTAATTCTTTTCGTGCACCTTTAACTGTCTCGAAGCATAGGCAATAACCTTGCCCTTCTACATGAGCACACACCCCATGCCAGTGTGTGACGCGTCGCAGTAAACTACGAACTCTTCGGTACCTTCAGGCAATGTCAGCACAGGAGCGTTGCTCAGCTTTTGCTTTAGGATATCAAAGGACTCTTGCTGCTTAGGGCCCCAAACAAATTTTATCTTCTTCTTGGTCAGGGAAGTTAAGGGCGCAGCAATCCTTGAAAAGTTTTCAATGAAACGCCTGTAGTATCCGGCTAACCCCAGGAAACTACGAATCTCTGTAGGCGTCTTTGGCTCTTGCCAATTCATTACGGCTTCTACCTTAGCGGGATCCACCTGGATACCACGCTCGCTGACAACATGTCCTAGAAATTGGACTTCTCGTAGCCAGAATTCGCACTTGGAGAATTTGGCATAGAGTTTCTCATGATGTAGAAGTTTGAGAATACAGCGAAGGTGTTTCTCATGGTCAGCTTGGTTCTTCGAGTATATAAGAATATCGTCGATGAAGACGATGACGAATTTGTCCAAGTACGGCTTGCAGACGCGATTCATGAGATCCATGAACGCAGCCGGTGCATTAGTGAGCCCAAAAGGCATCACTAGGAACTCGTAGTGACCGTAACGAGTCCTAAATGCGGTTTTATGTACGTCTTCATCTCTGACTTTCAGTTGATGGTAGCCTGACCTCAAGTCAATCTTCGAAAAATAACTTGCCCCTTGTAACTGATCGAACAAATCGTCGATCCTCAGCAAGGGATATCTATTCTTTATCGTGACTTTATTAAGCTCGCGATAATCGATGCACAGACGCATCGATCCGTCCTTCTTCTTAACAAACAGGACAGGTGCTCCCCAGGGAGACGAACTAGGTTTGATGAAACCTTTAGCTAGTAGTTCATCCAGCTGGGTCCTCAACTCCTTCATTTCGGTTGGTGCTAGCCTGTAAGGTGCTCTAGCAATAGGTGCTGCTCCAGGGATGATATCGATCCTGAATTCCACTTGCCTATCTGGTGGCAAACCAGGTAGATCTTCAGGGAAAACTTCTGGATATTCCGAAATGACGGGAATGTCTTCTATCTTCAGTTTAGGCTCTTCAGTAATCACCTGTGCCATGTAGATGACACAACCCTTCTTTAGACATTTTGAAGCCTTGAGCATAGTCACTTGCTCAGGCAATCCGTACTGGGTATCTCCCCGAATGGTAAGCGATTCACCAGACGGAGTCTTTATCACCACTTGCTTTCTGTTGCAGACGATTTGGGCCTGGTTGTGAGATAACCAGTCCATACCCAATACTAGGTCAAAACCGGCCAATTTAAAGGGAAGTAGAGATAGAGGAAAAGAGTGGTTCTTAATGGATATCACACATCCATCTAACACAGTGGAGACGATTTCTATGGTGCCATCTGCTAGCTCTACCTCGTAATTCACATTTAAGGTTTTGACAGGCATATTCAGCAATTTGCAAAATTTATGATCTACGAAAGACTTATCAGCGCCCGAATCAAAAAGTACTCTTGCAAAGATATCATTTACGAGGAAAGTACCTGTGATCACGTTATCGTCTAGCACTGCTTCTTTCGCCTCCATCCTGAAGACTCTTGCATTGGTCTTTTTGGCTTCTTCAGGCTTCTTGGCATATTTAGGGCAGTTGCTTTTAATGTGCCCTTTCTCGCTGCAGCCGTAGCAGGTTGCATCTTTTATCTTTTTGCAATCCACGGTCTTGTGGTCCTTGGACTTGCATAACCCGCAAGCATACGACTTCGACTGAGTCTGCAAGTTCGATTCGAGCCTACACTTTCCAAAGTGATGTCTCTTGCAATTCTTGCACTTGGGCTTCTCACCAGACTGTTGCCCATCCTTCCTTGACTCCGACCCTCTCTTGTTATCACCGTTTCCACGGTGCTTCTTGCCCGACCTCCGTGAAGTATCATCTTCACGCTTTCTCTTTTCAGCCTCTTTGTTCCTTAGCGATCTTTGTCGGACCGCATCAAGAGTAAGGGACAAAGATATGTCGGCTACAGATCTAAAGGTCGTTGGCCGAGAGGCCTTCACGCTTGCCTTTATCTCGGGGGCTAACCCACCGATAAAACGAGCTATTCTCTTTGGCTCCGGGGTTACCAGATATGTAACCAACCGGGACATCGTGTTGAAGCTCGTGAGGTAAGCTTGACATTCAAGGTTTGTCATGACCAACGATAGAAAGTCGGTCTCGATCTTTTCAGCCTCATGTTGAGGGCAGTAATTCTCCTTGATGAGAGAAATGAATTCCTCCCATGTCATGCTGTATAGAACAGCCTTTCCCGAGGCCTGAACCAACGACCTCCACCAAGCCAGGGCCTCGCCCTTGAATGATTGTGACACATACTTTACCACGTCTCTTTCTGCACAGCCGCTGATGTCTACCACGGTGTCCATCTCGTCAAGCCACGTCATACAATCGACCGCTCCTTTCTCCCCAGTGAAGTCTCGGGGTTTGCATGATACAAAGTACTTGTAGGTGCAGCCTCTGGCGCGAGATGCATCGGTATACACTCTTTTTTGACGGACACTGTTTTCATTGGACGAGTGATTATCATCGTCCCTTTTAGGCTTGGACGGTGGTTTGCTGTGAGATTTTGAGTGGGTTTTCGGCTTCGAGTGTGGTTTGGATATGGTTCTGCTCCGGGATTCAGTATACTCCTCGTATTGTCGATCCAGGGCTGCCTTAACAGCATTGTCGACAAGAGCTTTCAGTTCTGCGCCCGTCAAATGAACCTGGGCGTTATCATATTCGTCCTCTTTCGAGTGGCTATTTTCTCCACTAGGATCAGCCATGGTAACTTGAATCTGTTACAGAAGATAACGAAAATTTTTATTTAGGAGTTTATTATGGAATTTTCTTTTATGGCAATTCATTAACCATGGTAACAGAGACCATATCTGGTTAATTTGTTACTCACTTTTATTTAGGATTTGAACATACTTATCCTAATCACAAACAATATTGTTATTGGCATAAAAGCCTAGTCACGAGGACGTTTTTATAATATTAGCCGGGATTACAGAGAATCAAGGCATGAAGGTTTGAACCATAGTCCTTTTACCTATCTGACAGGGAGTCATAGACCACCACTGTCTTTTGTCTTATATGACAATAATTATGGCCCGTAGGCACTACACCACTAATGGATGTTTTAATAATTTGGCCCGTAGGCACTACATCACTAATGGATGTTTATAAGTTTGGCCCGTAGGCACTACATCTCTAATGGATGTTTAATAAATGATCATCTTTATTGATGATTTAACCCATGATTTATAACTCATTAATTTGGGCCTTGGAATCCTTAGAAGGATTCTTACACAAGAATGACGCGTGCGATTTTAACGAATCACATCTGCCATGAATGTTAACATGATTACAAAGGTTAACTGGGAATCTGAATCTTTTAATCAAGTCTTACCATCTTGGCCGGATCTTATAAAGACACTTGGCTAGGTTTCACTCTTAAGATTCTTTATTTAGGCAGATTTAATTTAAAAGGAATGATTTTTGATTTATTTCATATATAATACTAACAAAAATGAAATTTATAACATAACATTCCATAAACTTCAAATACGATTACACGCTGCCCTAAACGGGACTTTTTAATTAAATAAGTACCTACGCAAAGGTTTATAGAAAAACAAGTCCACGTAGGGACCAATACAAGATAGATGTCCTCGTAGGGACTAAAAGATAAGTCCACGTAGGGACTGAAATACGATAAATGTCCACGCAGGGACTAAATTGCAAATTCAACATTACATAAGGAGACTAATGGTCTCGTTTCTTCCTTCCCTTCAGTAGGTTTGCTAAGCCTTTGAGAAATCCGCGATTACTCTTACGTTCTTGTTCGAAGTCTCGTTCCACACGGTTTAAGCGGTGGAGTATTTCTTCTTGCTCCGGTGGAGAAAAACGTGGCTGTTGCGACGGTTGCTGAACCGGAGGTCTAGGAGGTATTGGATACCCATGAGCTGAGTAATCTGGTCTCCAAGAGGTTCCATGAAGCGCATTATAATTAGCCGCTACCACATATGGATCGGCATCATAGTTATAGTTGTAGTGCGTGTGAGTCGGCTGCTCAAACGGATTGTACGTCGTGGAAGCGCCGTACGCTGGTATCGGATTGTCATATCCGAATGGTGGCGGAGGTGGTGCAACTGGTGCAGAATTCACCTCTGCAGGGTGACCAGAAGGTTCCCCTAATTGTGGTTCTTCTTCAGGTACTGACGGAAAGTGACTAGCACTCGAGTGGCGAGGGGTGCTGAAATGAAATTCCCCTCCTCGGGTAGACATCCGTGCTCCTGATCTTCTACGCCTTGGTGGATCTGGAATTACTGGTTGAACCGGTGGCGGTGGTGGTGGCGTAACGGCCACAAACCGCGAATCCTCAGAAGGATCCTGTTGTTGCTGTTGGTCGTGAGGCGAGAAATGATGTGAAGGTGTAAAGTACCAATTATATTGGTCAAACCTTGCCTGGTAGCTATCGGGACCTTGATAGGGCGTTCCATGGAAGGATGACCCATCCGAGATCTCGATTGGATGATTGGGAGTACCCCTTGCAGGCTCGACGGGGTCTGTATCCTCGTCCATATCCACTGCATTATCTTCAGAAAAGTGATCCTCTGGTCCTAAAGGGTTATACCCTATGGGTTCTTGGACATAATCCGCCGGGTTAAACTGTCCTACGAAGAAAGGTGAAGGATCGCCATAAGAACGGTGCGAAGCGGATCGCTGGAGAGGTATAAAGGATGGTTGAGGGTTATTGGGATTATTTTCCGAATCTGGTCCAAATGAATGGCGGTATGAGGGTGTTGAGCTATGCGAGGTAGAATGTCTCGCAGGTTCAAAAAGGTTTCTTCTTCGTCTCTGTGGTTCCTCACTTCTTGTACTGGAAGGAGCTCGCATGTTCGAAGGTCCAGCCTCGTGATCATTGTGAGTAATGATCATTCCTCTGCCTCTTCCTCCTCTTCCTCGTCTGATTGCAGGTGGCATATTCCTGCTTTCAAAACTTTAAATAACAATAAACAATAAAAAGACAAACTGGAATAACAATTCGAATTTGTCCTATGTTCTTGTCTAGACTCAAGTATGTGCAATTGTGTCATTGAGATTAAACACATAAGGATAGTGTTTAATTCACTCAATGTTGGCTCTGATACCAACCTGTCACACCCCGATTTCCACGTGTCTCAACGGTGGGCCCGGTGGGGGATTACCGTGACGTAGTTGGCAACAATATAGTCAAACCACACAATATAAATGAATGCACAGCGGAAGCATAAAGATAAATATATTTCAACATTAAGTGTAATATCAAGGTATCACCATTGTTGAAATAAAATCCACAGGGGATCTATAATAATAACAAAAGTATTGTTCAACAGACTTCAGGCATCCTAAGCTTGCGAGACTTCTAATGATGCCAAGGAGAAATCCCAGCCAATTACGCATAGTACCTGCATTTAGTCTTTTTGGGAAAATACGTCAGTTTACACTGGTAAATACATTCAACTGACACTTTTGTAAAATGTTTGATAAAATTGGTTTAAATGCTCAAGGCACAAACTCTTTATAACTTGGGATAATTTATAATCAAATCTTGTAAAGAATTACATGTTACTATGCGTTCGGTCGCCCGGGTCGTGCCGGGTTAAAGTTTAATAGACACGCCACATAGCATAAAACCGTGGCGGGTAACCAACGGCTACACTTTTATAGTCATGGACATAATGTCGGGGGTACGCCTACACCCGGATGTCGAGGTCATGGCCATTCGTTAATGCTGCCAAGGATATCCGGGACATGGTCATTAAGCCCCCAAAGGCGTAAAGCCAACAAAACAAGTTTTTAAATGGGTCACATTGATAATACCCAACTACTAATGAGTTGGGGTCAATTGCCCGACCAAGCGGTATTTTAAATACCGTAACCCAAGCCCGTATAACGGAAAATAAGTTAAAAGTATTTACCTTTGCAAGTATAATTCCTTAATTGAAATAAATTGCAGATAGCTTTTACTGGTCCCCTAATCTGGAACGAAGGTTTAAATTAACCTATTAGAATCCTAACGGGTCTTTAATTTAGCCGTAGCTTAGACCGGTCAGTTTCAATGGATAGTTACGGTTTAATCGCGTGAAAGGCGAAAACCGTGAATGGAGTGTGATTTTGACCCAACAAGTTTGAAGACTTGTTTTATATGGGTATAATAATCATACTCTGGATTTTGGGGTCAAAACAATATGGTTTGACCCGTTTCGGCTAGTTTATGTAAACTAGTTACATAAGCCGAACCGTGCGCGCGAAAGGCGCAACGGGTAACTGTTAGAGTCCTACACTGTTTTTCCTAAGTCAATATGCCCTAAAGAGGTTGTGGTATCAGTAGGATACCTTCCATAATGCCCGTAACGAGTTTAAGTTCATATTATGCCCCGTAGGGGTATTTCGGTCTTTTTTAAAGATTATAAAAGAGGTTTATGAGTTCTACAGGAAATCTGAGTTTCCCGAACAGTTTATAAAGCCTAAAATACTTTATTTATTAATTAAAATCAGTAGCAACTGGAATCGGGTCAAAAGACCTTGTAGAACTCAAGTTATGGCCTAAAAGGGTATATTCGGTATTTACCGAACCGTTGCCATAACCGCAGGTTATGAGCAGGTTAAAAATATTTAAAAATATTTAAAAATCCCAAAGTATTATTTTACATCAGTGAGTAAAGGGTTTGGTGTCGAAATCCGGGTTTAGATAGGCGTTATGCTAATTGCGCTATTTAATTACTAAAGTTTCGCAATTTGCGCTATTTAGCATAACTCCTATTCTGGACCTTGGATTGACATGAAATTTTAGGGACATGCTTAGAAATTAGTAACCAAGGTTATGATCCTTTCCCATGTCCGAAATTCTCGTTTTAATTTAAAAAGGGCGTTACGGTCAACTTTTAAGCATTTTAACGGAAATGTGTAAAAGACTCGGACAAACAACGAACCGGTCACAGAGGGTTATACCATCATGTAACCTGGTCCTAAGAGAGTCCTAAGGCATATCTAAATCAAACTTTAACAGGTCAGAACTGAAGTCAATGCAAAAGTCAAACTCTTGCGACTTTCGGCTCCGAACCGGGTCTAAACAGAAAATGGTCGGATCAAACAAGCTTAGACTAGTTTATATACTTATTATCATGTTTTATGAGTGTTCAAACAGGTTACATATCATCTACATTACAGATTATGCAAGAAATCGCAAAATGACATTTCTGTTGACTTTTTCTAAGCACGTTTGACTCGACATTCGGACTAGTTAGAGTGGGAATCAGAGGGTGCCCTTTTAGGGGTTTAATGCCCACATGATTACCATCATAAAACTATCTTTGATTCGACAAACCACTGGACCATTCGTGATTTATCGCAAAGTCAATCGTTAATTACGACGGATTGACTTTTAAGCTAAACTAAGCAAAAACTAAGCCATAAAAGGGTTGGCATACTTACAGAAGCTTGGTGCACGACTTAGAATGTTAGAAGAGTGCTTGAGAGCTCCAGAGATGGCCAAGAGAGCAGGTTTGAGGTGTGTTTCACTTATGCACAATGCCTTGCCTTTTATAGTGAAAAATGAGGCTTAGGATCATTACACATCAACCTACAAGGCATCATGGATGTTCAGCAGGTGGCCCTGGGTGCTAGGGGGCATGTAGAGGGCGCCATGCTTCATTTATTGCTCAAATGATCGTTCACAACTTCAAACAGCAAGTCTGTCCAAGAATTCTGCATCTGGGACTTGTACGCGGCCCGCATTAGGATCAAGCAACTCACATGCGGGCCGCATGGATCCTAATGTCAGAAAACGTATCTTCCTCTGGCGCGCGGCCCGCATTAGCTCTACCTTATACATAACGCGGCCCGCCTGAGGGTTAATTATCAAGATTTTCAAATCTTTTGTAATGATTAGCCTGACCTTTCGGTTTCGAAGGGGTAACTTTGCGATTTGGCCCTCGATTATTTACGATTAAGGGCCTCGTGACTTTTACCCGCATTGTTAAGCCCCCGGTTAGTTTAATTACTATCCGAAAAGCCTTAACTTTCATTGTTGACGCTTTTAACCCCTCGCATACGAATTTGATCATAAATTTCTCGTTTTAAAACGGAACTTCGCGAAATTTATATAGTATATTCTAGTGAGTATATTTTACTGTTACAAAGCCTCGGGTTCGTCAAAGGGTCACTCAGAGGTATAAATTAAACATGTTGACACAATTAACCTCTGTAGCTTGTAATCTCTCACTTTCTCCCGCGTTTCGCTCCGTACGATCCATGATTTATTCGTTTGAAGGCACGAGCATCATTTAAGGTTACTATACAGTATATTTACCCTTTGTTGACATTTTTAACCCTCGAATTTAAATACTTTCAAGGTTTGTCAACTTTAGTCCTTTATTTAATAATTAATGCCACGTGTAAACTCATGACACGTGTTAACACATTATTGGACACAAAATTTCGAGGTGTTACATGACGGCACCGTCAGTATCTTACGTTCGCTATACTAATCCAACAATGTGTGTAGTTGCCCCTGTGTATCGTAGTGAGTGATAGAATCTTATCGTGTTATAAATTAATACTTGAAATTATGTTATAACTATCTAAAATTAGATATTATTATACAGTACACAATACACGTCAATAATCTAAATTTAAATTTGAATCGAATTGAAATCCAGAAATTCATATTCGCTTCGAATTTAAAATTTTGAAATCCGAATTCGAACCTTGAATTGAACTTGAATCGAGTCATATTTCAAGTTTTTCAAATCTGAATCAATTACTAAACACCCCTAGTACGGAGGCAAAACTTGATTGTACTATGATCATTGCTAGTGATTTAATTTGAACATAGGGATTTGTAAATCAGATTTTAAAACAAGAAATCTAATAATAAAATTGTGCTAAAGATAGCAAGAATACATCCTTTATTTTAAAAATAAAAGTCTTAAATTTATGATACAATACCATTAGATGAAAATCTGAATAAAGTATACAATATCTTTGTTGTTGATTCTTTTTCATGAGGCCAGCTGAATGCAGGTTCTCGAATATAATTTTGACTTTTGAGTATAGATCCTTTGACTTTTTTATTGAAGGAAGAAGACAACATCCTGATCTTTCCAAGTACCTTTGTTTACGTGGTTTATTTGTTACCTCACCCCTAGAAAAAAACACTCACTGGTATTAAAATAGTTATATATTATATAAAACCACACATGGTTTTAGAAAATAATAAAATTATCATCATTTTATGATTAGTAATTTTAGTTTGACGAAAACTCTAACCAAATATATTAATATATAACTAAGTTTGGCTTTTGTTATTGATTAAAATTATAGTTTTAGAAAACAATAAAAATTATATCGTTTTGTGGCTTGCAATATTAGTTTGACGAAAACTTTAACCAAATATATTAATATGTAACCAAGTTTAGTGTTTCTTTTTTATTGATTAAAATTAGTAATAACAAAACTTAGTAATGTCTTTGTAATAGGTAAGTGTAACCATTAAGACAAATGGTAAGAACACCTGAAACTGTAACTAGGGGTGTTTAGTATTCGAATCGTATTTAAAAATGGTTTTGAATTGAATTCAAATTTCAAGGTTTGAATTCGAATTTCAAGGTTTGAATTCGGTTTTCTAAAATTCGAATGCAATCCAAAAAAGTTTAATCATGTTTAGGGTCACATAAACAAATTACACATCTAATTTCAACTTTAAATAAGTCTAAAATCACGTAAACACACCTAATATCAACTTTAATTATGTCTAGTCTCAATTTTAAAGTTTGAATGACAATAAAAACTAACCTTTACATGACATCCGACATTTTTAAGTTAACACAACTTTGTTATCTTTAACGCTATCACAAACATTCATTTATGCATTACACTTGATTAGGGTTAGTTAAGTGTGTTAGTGATTACACTAACACTCACATAACGGTAATTCAGAGAAATACCGAACCACACACGAGTTTGTCCCCGAACATTGGTGATTAAGTGAAATAATAATTCTGGAAAAAATTAAATAATTATAAATTATGTGATATTATAAGTTTTTCGGTATTTACGTGCATTATGTCTAACTGCGTGAACTTTCGTGAAATAGTGTGTTTTTACACGTAATTACTTGGTTTCGTGTTTTATGATATTGTGAGATTTTTATAAAAACGAAATTATGGCGAATTCTTGTTAAAAGAGTGTATTTATTAGAAAAGGGGTCATGAAAGCCCATTTTAAAGCCCATGGACTTCCCTTAGAGTTTAAAAAAATAATAATAAAACCCAACCCACCACCCCATACCCCACGTCGCAACCCACACACCTCACGGCTTCTCTCCCTCTCTTCAAAATCACGACACACACAAACCCCAAACCCCAAACCCTAATCCACCATTTTTGAGCTTCGATCTTGTAGTTTCTAGCATTCTTGATCAACTCAAAGCATTCTAAAGGCAATCGATCAAAAAGTTTTAACCATTGATATCGTCTTTTTATTCATTCTTGATGATTCTTAATAAAACCCTAGTTTATCCAAACATGACTTTTGTGAATCAATACAAGTGTCTAGTGATTAATCTTGTATTTGTATGATGTGTAGATGCAATTTTAATGATAGAAACCCTAGTTTGATCTCTAGTTCAGACCTTGTCTAAAGAGGAAACTTTGTTGATAATGAGTTTTGTTTAGCCAATTCTAGGTATGTATGATGTTTGGTGTTGATTGTTATGATGTTTGTAAGTATAGTTAGGCATATTAACATGTTAAAAACAACAGATTCGATAATTGACCATAGTGTTTATAACTTGCCATTAATGGAAACTTTTGTGATACTAGTATGTGTAGGATCGCATGCTAGATACAATTGATGATCAAACTTGGTTTATATGTGTTAGTTAGGACGTATGAAACTATTTGGTGCGATTTACCTAGGGTTTCCTAAAAGGAAAACTTTATTGAACTCGCATGTTGTTACTTGAGTGTTAGACTTGCATGAACTTACAGGATGATACTAATGTGTTACATGAATTGTATAAGCAAGATTGACATGTGAAAAGTTGTAAACTTGTGTTTTAGTTCATGGATTGCCAAAAGTGGAAATTTTATTATCCTAGACGTGTAGGATTGGTGAAATTGACATGCATGATCATGTGAAGTGTTCTAGAAGTGTTATATAGGATATAATAACATGTATAGAAGTGTTGATGTGTAGAGTTCATGGGGATTAGAGTTCCACGCACAACTTGTTAAAATGGAAACTTTATTGGTAATAAAGTTTAGATATAAATCCTACGTGCAATGTGATGTATGCTATTGTTCGATTATGATTGCATGAACATGAATAAACCCAAATTCACTTAATGAGTCACTAACGGGTCGCCGGGTTAACTTGGTCAAACGTGTGAGTCTCTATTTGAAACTCAAACAATGGGATTGTTTGGATCCAAAGGTCCCATGACCAACATGAACACACACTTATAGAATATCATATTGTAATTGTCACGGCTCCCCAACCCACCCTGGACGGAGTCGGGGGACCGCGAAACAGTTCCCGTGGTATTTAATTAATGCGGCAGCGGAAGTCTTTTTATAACAGGATCTTTTATCCGTGAAATATGCTCGTTTAATATATTATACAAAGTTTAAGGGATAAATCCCATAATTTACAATAAGTTGATTTCACATAGAAATCTTTATTTTTCAAAACACGTTTTATTCCTTTATTTACACTGAGCCACTTCTCTGAGCTTGATAGTGCTTTACTGCACTTTTCCTGGATCACACAGATCACCTGAAACATGTTTGAAAAAGGTTTTGTCAGCAGGGAAATACTGAGTGAATCATTCTGTTTTCTAAAACGACACGTTAGTTATAATTTACAGTATTAAGAGCGATTACAATGTTTCTATCAACCAATTATCAAGAATGGGTATTTGTCACTCGATTCATTTCTGTGACTGTGGTCATACCACTATTGGTCCCGTTGCCCAAATAGTGACGGTATACTCACACAGAGTAATAATAACTCACATAGAGTAATATTCACTCACATAGAGTGATAATAACAGTAATGTGCACAATACCCCACATACCAGCTGTAATTTGGTGATTACAAAGACTTAACCCCTGTAATTATAATCTTGAAAATAATTTGAGGTATTGTAATACTTACTCACAAACTGTGAGAAAACAGTTTAAAAAGAAGAATGACTCACATTGCAGATTAACGAGCAATAGATATAAGCCTACTGATTAGCCTTGCTTAAACCTAATTTAACACAATGCATACACACAGGTTAGTAACTAATACAGCAGTTACGTCAATTCACGAGATTAAACCTTCACAACGATTAATCAGTGCGATGCTCGATAATTCAATCGGATTTACAAAGAATAACAGAGCATAGTCCGAATTCGAACAGCACTCTAATATTCAAGTCGAAATCACGACGAATAATCAAAGTACAAGCTCAATTGAGCAGCACCCGGACTATCGTTGGATAGTTATAATCGATCGGACGTTGAATCGTAATAGCGATCGAGTTATTACCCTGATTGCGGCAGCGTTTCGATAATCGTGTGTGTTTGTGAACTGTTTTGCTTATAACTCGACGTATATTAGGAATTTTAACGTCGTTCAAGTGCCAGATTTCAAGTCCCAACCCCTGCTATTTATACTGAAAATTTGTCACCGTCGCGTAGCGCGAGGGGGTACCCCTTTAGGCGTCGCGCTACGCGAGTGACCACCCTACTTTCATAGACTAGGTTTTTGCGTGTGTAGGCTTGCTGAGTCGTTAGATTTTTAAAATTCTATTTCGACAGAGAGTTATGATGATAATCGTAACTAGGGTTTTGCCCCCCCTGAGTTTTAGGGGCCCTGATCCTGATTCCGATTATTCTGGAAATTTTAGGGTTAGTGCAGAATTACTTGGGTTTCTTAATTAGGGTTTCCTTACTAGCTAATTATCATTCTAATTATGGATTTTAGTGGCAGTTGTTACATCCTCCCCACCTTAAGAAAAATCTCGTCCTCGAGATTTACTGAAATAGATGAGGGTACTTTCGCTTCATTTCCGATTCCAGTTCCCAAGTGTATTCTGGTCCTCTTCTTGAATTCCATTTGACTTTTACTAGCACTAATCGTTTGTGCTTTGAGAAATTTGATTTTTCTATCTTCAATCTGTAGTGGTTTCTCTATAAATTTTAAATTTTCGTTCACCTCTACATCTTGAAGAGGTACTACCAGGGATTCGTCTGCTAAACATTTCTTAAGATTGGATACATGAAATACGTCATGTATTCCAGCCAATTCTTCTGGTAGTTGTAAACGATAAGCAACTGGTCCTATTCGTTGAATCACGGGGAATGGTCCAACGTATCTTGGACTTAGCTTTCCTTTCTTACCGAATCGTACTACTCCTTTCCAAGGAGAAACTTTTAAAAGTACTTTATCTCCTACTTGAAATTCTAAAGGCTTACGACGATTGTCTGCATAGCTTTTCTGACGATCTCGAGCTGTTTTCAGTCTTTCCTTGATCTGAGTTATCTTATCAGTAGTTTCTTGTATTATTTCAGGACCTGATAATTGACTTTCTCCGATTTCTGCCCAACATACTGGAGTTCTGCACTTACGTCCGTATAGTGCTTCAAATGGTGCAGCTTCGATGCTTGAATGATAACTATTGTTATAGGAGAATTCAATTAATGGCAAGTGGCTATCCCAATTACCACCAAAGTCAATTACACATGCTCGGAGCATGTCCTCTAGAGTTTGTATTGTTCTTTCACTCTGTCCGTCTGTTTGTGGATGATAAGCAGTACTTAGATTTAGTCGAGTTCCCATTGCTTTCTGAAAACTTTTCCAGAAATGCGAAGTAAATCGACTATCTCTATCCGATACAATGGAGAGCGGGACTCCATGTAGGGATACTACTTCGTCCACGTAGAGTTGTGCTAACCTTTCCATACTAAAGGTTTCTTTCATTGGTAGGAAATGAGCTGACTTGGTTAATCGGTCTACGATTACCCAAATCGCATCATTACCTTTCTTGGTTTTGGGTAACTTTGTAACAAAATCCATTGTTATAAGTTCCCATTTCCATACAGGCATTTCTAACTGTTGTAGTAGTCCTGAAGGTTTCTGGTGTTCAGCTTTAACTTGTGAACAAGTTAAGCACTTGGATACGTATTCGGCTATATTCTTTTTCATTCCTATCCACCAGAAATTATTTCTTAAATCTTGGTACATCTTATTGTTTCCTGGGTGCATAGTATACCTAGATTTATGAGCTTCTTCTAAAATCTTATTTTTTAACTCTCCTTGCTTAGGTACCCAAATTCGTTTCTTATGAAATTTCCAAATTCCATCATTTCCTTGTTCTAATTCTTTTAGGTAACCTTTCATTCCTTCAGCATCGTCTTGGATTGCTGTTTTCTGGACTTCTTTAATTTGTGCCATTAAATCTACTTGTAGATTTAACCTCAGAGCACGGACTTGTTTCTGTTTCTCATGATACTTACGACTTAAGGCATCTGCAACTACATTTGCCTTTCCTTCGTGATATTGGATATCACAGTCGTAATCGCTTAGCATCTCCATCCATCTTCTTTGCCTCATGTTTAATTCTTTTTGCCCAAATATATATCTTAAACTTTTATGATCTGTATAAATAGTAAACTTACTTCCATACAGATAATGTCTCCATATCTTAAGGGCAAAGATTATGGCTCCTAATTCTAGATCATGAGTCGTATAATTTTCTTCGTGCTTTTTCAATTGTCTAGAGGCATACGCAATTACCTTCTTGCGTTGCATTAATACACATCCGTATCCTAATTTTGAAGCATCACAGTATACTTCAAAGTCTTCTGTTCCTTCGGGTAAGGCTAAGATTGGTGTATTCGTCAACCTATGCTTTAGAATCTTAAAGGCTTCTTCTTGTCTAGGTCCCCATTCAAACTTAGCAGCTTTACAGGTTAACTTAGTTAATGGTATGGCTATCTTAGAAAAATCTTTGATAAATCGTCTATAGTATCCAGCTAAGCCTAGAAAACTTCTTATCTCCATAGCTGTTTGTGGAACTTTCCACTTTGTAATTGCGTCTATCTTAGCAGGATCTACATGGATACCTTCGTGATTTACCACATGACCTAAGAATTGTACTTCTTGTAGCCAGAATTCACATTTCGAGAATTTGGCATAAAGCCTTTCGTTTCTTAACAAAGTTAAGAGAACATGTAAATGCTCACAATGTTCTTTTTGGCTTTTGGAGTAAATAAGTATATCGTCGATGAAAACGATCACAAATTTATCCAAGTATGGTTTACAGATTCGATTCATCATGTCCATGAATGCTGCTGGGGCATTCGTTAATCCAAAGGGCATGACTGTAAACTCATAATGACCATACCTAGTTCTGAAAGCAGTTTTAGGTATGTCTTCTTCTTGTACTTTCAACTGATGATATCCAGATCTTAAATCTATCTTAGAGAAATACCTAGCTCCTTGCAATTGATCAAAAAGATCATCAATCCTAGGTAGTGGGTATCGATTCTTAATCGTAACCTTATTCAATTCTCTATAATCGATACACATTCTCATCGATCCATCTTTCTTTTTCACAAACAGTACCGGTGCACCCCAAGGGGATGAACTAGGTTGTATGAATCCTTTGCTTAATAATTCATCTAATTGCTTTTTCAATTCTAGCATTTCGGTAGGTGCTAATCTATATGGTGCTTTAGCTATTGGTGCAGTACCTGGAATTAAATGGATTCTAAACTCTACTTCTCTATCAGGTGGTAATCCAGGTAATTCTTCTGGAAAAACGTCTGGGTATTCTGACACTACCGGGATGTCCTGAAGTTCCTTATCCTTAGTGTTAATGATTACTGAAATTATATACACCATTTCCTGTTTTCTCGAATAACTAGCCAACTTCATTACTGAGATGAATTTTAGTGGCTTTCGAGGTCTATTTCCAGTAATTAAAATTACTTCTCCTGTAGGTGTTTGAATTTCTACTGCATTTTTGTCACATAGGATTCGTGCATGGTTGGCTATTAACCAATCCATTCCTAATACTACATCGAATCCTGCTAAATTCATTGGTAACAAATTTGCAGAAAACTTATGGCCTAATAGTTCTATTTTTCCTTCTTGCCAGATTTTATCTATTTTCACAGAATTTCCTTCTGCGGTTTCTACTGTGAAGATTTGCCTAAGAGTGGTTAATGGTAACTTAAGATCTTGGCAAAATAAAGTATTTATAAAACTTTGGTTCGCACCAGAGTCAAATAATACTTTTGCAAATACGTTGTGAACTAAGAACGTACCAGCTATCACATCTGGAATGAGTTCGGCCTCTTGAGTGGTCAACTGGAATGCTCGCGCATTTCTCTTGGTTGTTCCTTCAGCTGGTTTGGTTTGGTTAACTACAGGTTTAGCTAACTTAGGACATTCAGATTGAAAGTGTCCCCTTTCTCTGCAATTATAACAAACTTTTGTTTTCTTCCTGCAGTCTTCTTCCCGATGTCCTCTCATTTTGCAAAAATTGCAAACCATATTGCATTGTCCATAATGCTTCTTTTTGCAAATTTTGCAGAAAGGAGATGATGAGGATTGTCCGGTTCCTCTCTTCTTGGCATTACCCACACGAAATCCTTGGGTAATCTTGTGAGCTAATTCCTTCTTGCGATCTTCCTCTCTTGTGCGTACCAATTCATCTGTTAGGGTATTAGCTAATTCTACAGCATCGTCAATAGTACGAGGTCTCGCAGCTTTAACGATGTTTCGGATTTCACTAATTAACCCCCAGATGTAACGAGAGATAAGTACCGGTTCTGGCGAAGCCAGTGATGGCACTACCCTTGCGTATTCAAAGAATGTCGAAGTATAACCCCGACAATCTACACCTAACATACGATGACTTAGGAACTTGTTTGCCATTTGTTCCTTCTCGTATTCGGGACAGAATTTTCTTTCTACCAAACTCTTAAATTCTTCCCAACTCATTGCATAGGCTATCCTTCTCCCTTTTGCCTGGAGGACCGTGTTCCACCATTCGAGTGCTCCTTCTTTGAACAGATTTGATGCATACATCACCTGGTCTCCATCGGCACATTTGCTTATTGCAATTACTGCCTCGGTTTTCTCTAACCAACGCAGTGTTGCAGTTGCCCCTTCGTTACCTGCAAATTCAGCGGGTTTGCAAGCAAGAAATTCTTTGTAAGTGCAACCAGGCGTTGCAGCTTTCATTCTTTTAGGGAGTGGGGCCTGCTGCGGATCATGATCGTCATGATTACCGCCTCCATTTATGCTGTTACTGCCGTTATCTTCTGGAATACGTTTACTAGGAATTAATTGTGGTTCGGCAGGTTTTCGAACAGCAGCTACAATTTCTGGAATAGCATGAGCTATCCCTTGGGCGATAAAAATGCTCGATATCTTGTCGAGTTATATATTGATCTTCCTGTTCTTGCTCAGATTGATTTTCTTCATTAATTGGTTCATTGTTAACGTTTTCCATCTGTTAATTGGTAAACTTATTAGTGTCTAACTTATCAATTGACAAAATTCACATAGATACACATAGATTATCACAATATACAAGTATCACCAAAATTGTCGATTTCTCGACTTTTACTTTGTTAGTATATTGTATATGCATCCATACACACCATATCTTACAGAGTTTTATTGCCCATTTTACAGAATTTTAAGTTACTATCATACAATAGGGTTTTCTGTGGTTTAACTGACTGTTCTAGTAATGATGCTCCCTCTCATCGTACTTCCAAGTTAGATGCTCCCCCATTTCCCTGATCCTATTACCTGTACCTATCAGTTCTTCACCGAACTGACGGAGTTCAGCTAGGTTTTCATTACTCATGGGAGGATTTGGGAGTGGTTCTGGGTCAAATTGTGGAAGGAAGCTATAAGGACTGCTAACTATATTTTGGAATTGCCAGTCATTGGTCCACCATTCCTCCATTTGGCCTAATGGTCTGGTATGAATTAGTGGGTCTGGAATAGCTGGTCCTAGGTTTAGTGGGAATTGAACTGTAGCCGGGTAAGAAAAGAGATTATCGTTGATAGGCTCTAAAACATCACAGTTCTCCAATAGGCGATCTATTTCGTCCTGGAACGTGATTTCCTCAGACTGTTTAGAGCTTTCGCCATTCTCTATTCCCTTTTGCTTCAGATCTATTCCTATTTCTTTTTCAGGTGATTTCGAACCTTCTCCAGTTTCTATTTCCTTTCCCTTGTTCATGATCACAAGATTTTCTATTTTAGGGAGTTTCCTAGTGGCATTTTTCCTACGGCGCACTTTCCTCCACCCTACATATCTTCTCTTCTTTTTAGGTTTGGCTTTTTCCAGCGGTGGGGCTTGGAATTCCACAGGTTCTTCTATGTCAGCAATGTAACCAGTAAAGTCGTGAGAGACTTCGATAGGCACTGGATATAAGTTGAGATTCTGGAATGTTTCCGACATCTCATTCATGCTGCATAGCATATATGCAAAATGCAATGTTAAAACTTTGGAACAAAGTTTAACAAACAAAACACTGAAGTTTTATTGCATACTAATTTATACAAAGAACAACAGAAATAAACACACTTAGGACTTTATTTATTTACGGGATTGTGATTTCTCTTATTAGACCCGACTTATCGGATATTTAGAGATTAGCATTTTCTGCTACAGTAGCTAGCATATAGAGATTTGCCCATTTCCCGTCTATTTTATCTTCCCAAGGTGTACTATTACCCAACTCTTGGACTTCTGGGTTAAACCTAACTCTCTTGGTTCGGGGTTTCTTTGTCTCCTGACTCTTTTTAAGTATCGAATCCCTTTTCTCTGGGGAAAGTGGATTCTCATAGTTTGCCTTGCGGACAAAGATTCCTTCTTCTAGGTTTACTGGGTTTTTAGAAGAAGATGCCACATCTAGTTTGTGGTAGATAGCAGACAACTTTTGTTTACCCATACTGTGACTACCAAATAATCAGTTAATAAAACAAATAATCACAGAATACAATTTAGTAAAATTAAGTATTTTGAACATAATACTTAGTTTAGGCTTAATCAGTGGCTCGATCAGTGGCTCAATTTAATTATTAGCTCTGATACCACCTTCGCTGTCACGGCTCCCCAACCCACCCTGGACGGAGTCGGGGGACCGCGAAACAGTTCCCGTGGTATTTAATTAATGCGGCAGCGGAAGTCTTTTTATAACAGGATCTTTTATCCGTGAAATATGCTCGTTTAATATATTATACAAAGTTTAAGGGATAAATCCCATAATTTACAATAAGTTGATTTCACATAGAAATCTTTATTTTTCAAAACACGTTTTATTCCTTTATTTACACTGAGCCACTTCTCTGAGCTTGATAGTGCTTTACTGCACTTTTCCTGGATCACACAGATCACCTGAAACATGTTTGAAAAAGGTTTTGTCAGCAGGGAAATACTGAGTGAATCATTCTGTTTTCTAAAACGACCCGTTAGTTATAATTTACAGTATTAAGAGCGATTACAATGTTTCTATCAACCAATTATCAAGAATGGGTATTTGTCACTCGATTCATTTCTGTGACTGTGGTCATACCACTATTGGTCCCGTTGCCCAAATAGTGACGGTATACTCACACAGAGTAATAATAACTCACATAGAGTAATATTCACTCACATAGAGTGATAATAACAGTAATGTGCACAATACCCCACATACCAGCTGTAATTTGGTGATTACAAAGACTTAACCCCTGTAATTATAATCTTGAAAATAATTTGAGGTATTGTAATACTTACTCACAAACTGTGAGAAAACAGTTTAAAAAGAAGAATGACTCACATTGCAGATTAACGAGCAATAGATATAAGCCTACTGATTAGCCTTGCTTAAACCTAATTTAACACAATGCATACACACAGGTTAGTAACTAATACAGCAGTTACGTCAATTCACGAGATTAAACCTTCACAACGATTAATCAGTGCGATGCTCGATAATTCAATCGGATTTACAAAGAATAACAGAGCATAGTCCGAATTCGAACAGCACTCTAATATTCAAGTCGAAATCACGACGAATAATCAAAGTACAAGCTCAATTGAGCAGCACCCGGACTATCGTTGGATAGTTATAATCGATCGGACGTTGAATCGTAATAGCGATCGAGTTATTACCCTGATTGCGGCAGCGTTTCGATAATCGTGTGTGTTTGTGAACTGTTTTGCTTATAACTCGACGTATATTAGGAATTTTAACGTCGTTCAAGTGCCAGATTTCAAGTCCCAACCCCTGCTATTTATACTGAAAATTTGTCACCGTCGCGTAGCGCGAGGGGGTACCCCTTTAGGCGTCGCGCTACGCGAGTGACCACCCTACTTTCATAGACTAGGTTTTTGCGTGTGTAGGCTTGCTGAGTCGTTAGATTTTTAAAATTCTATTTCGACAGAGAGTTATGATGATAATCGTAACTAGGGTTTTGCCCCCCTGAGTTTTAGGGGCCCTGATCCTGATTCCGATTATTCTGGAAATTTTAGGGTTAGTGCAGAATTACTTGGGTTTCTTAATTAGGGTTTCCTTACTAGCTAATTATCATTCTAATTATGGATTTTAGTGGCAGTTGTTACAGTAATAGGTAGCCGTTAGTGGGGCACTTATTCTTTATTGCTTTTGTTCGATATTCTTACACGCACCGACTCTTTAGTTTACCTATCTCTGATCATAACTCGCGAGGGACTAAGGTTGTATTAGGTGGTCTTTTTATATTTAGGTTAAACAATTGGAATTCATTAATTAGGCCTTTAATTGGTTATTGGGTTACAAACTTATAAATAAGACATGAGACTTTTGTGAGTAAAGTAGATTGTATGTTAGATGAAATTTTGAAATTGTGCTTAATTATTAAACTATAATAATTTTTTTATTAGGTAAAACGTTAATATAAATTATATATATATATATATACATATATATATATATATATATATATATATATATATATAGGGGACCGCTAAAATGAAAACCAACTTCAGTTGTAAGAACCAGGAGAACTACACCGTACGGGGCGAGTTGGACCAAATTTTTTTTCATAAACGTAGATGCGTGTATTATAAACACATTTGTAAAAAAAAATCAAAAAAATGTCGTGTGTGTAGTTTTGAGCACCACAAGTTTGTATTTACGGGTACCGTAAATTTTTATTATAAACACATTTGTAAAAAAAATGTCGTGTGTGTAGTTCTGAGCACCACAAGTTTGTGTTTACGGGTACCGGGTACCGTAAATTTTATTTAAACGCAAACATTAAATACACACACGACATATTTTTTTTGAATTTTTTTTACGGTACCCGGTACCCGTAAACACAAACTTGTGGTGCTCAGAACTACACACACGACATTTTTTTTTGAATTTTTTTTTTTTTTTACAAATGTGTTTATAATACACGCATCTACGTTTATGAAAATTTTTTTTGGTCCAACTCGCCCTAGATCAAAAAGTTCTCATGGTTCTTACAACTTGAGGTAGTTTTCATTTTAGCGGTCCCGTATATATATATATATAGGAGAAGGTTCATTTGAGAAGAAAATTTAGTTGAGAAGAAAAAGAACAAAGGTTACAATTGTAAAACATTAAATACTTTTTAACTTATCTCATATTATCTTCTTTGACTAATTAATTAGTCATAAAAACTATTATTCTTCACACTAATGTTTTTTTTACTACACACATCAAAAGTTACCTTACACATTTCGAAATTTACCCTACACATGTTGAAATTTATCCTACACAACCCCTGTAATTTATTATATACACATTGTAATTTATCCTACACTCTAAACTATTTTATTTTATTTTTTGAAAAAATATATATTTTGAAGATAAGTTACAAATTTTTATGTAGTTAGCTAATAAAGAGGAATACTACTAATTAATGATCTTTGTAGGTTAACATATTACCCTTATAGTAACATTAAAGACTTATATTAAATGAAGTAAAACCAAGCATTCTTATTGGTTGAAATTTTTTCTTTTTTCTTCAAACAAAAATTTTCTTCTCATTTGAACTCTCCACTATATATATATATATATATATATATATATATATATATATATATATATATATATATATATAGGGTAGGGTTCTAGAGTGAACACTAGGTTGAGGGTGAACTGTGTGAACTAATCTGGGCCATTGGATTACATCATCTAGAGATTTTTAAACAATAACAAAATTGTAATTCTAATGTTGTAATTCCTTTTAAAATAAATGACCGAAGGGTATTTATGTCTTTTGTAAATTGTATTTATTAACAATATAATCAAAATCCCTAAAATCTCGCTAGTTTCCGTATATACAAGATACATAGTTGTTAGTATATACATATGTGTACAGTCTCGCTAGTATCAGTTTATACAATATACACAGCTGTTAGTTTATACATATGTGTACACTCTCACTAACTATCCGTTTATACAAGATACACAGCTGTTAGTTTATACACATGTGTACAGTATTTATACATCTGCGTATTGTATTCAGAAATGGTTACATATGTGTATATTAACAACATATAGTATATTAGGTAAGCACACGAGTAGATTCATATAAAAATTATGAAATTAATGAAAATGAAGCATATCACATGTATGCAAAAATAAATAACTTCATCACATATTAAAATAAAAATTAATGCCCAAAAATAATTACATTTTCAATCTCAGAGAAATTTTTTTTAATGTTTATTGAAAATTATAAAAAGTTAAAAATAATGTATTATGATATCTATATATACGGATAATAAAAGAAAAAAAATATTCAAGTTAAAACTAAAACAAAATCTATGGATAAAGAAATAATGAAGAAATAATCAAAAATGTGAGAGAGAGAGAGAGAGAGAGAGAGAGAGAGAGAGAGAGAGAGAGAGAGAGAGAGAGAGAGAGAGAGAGAGAGAGAGAGAGAGAGTGAGAGTGAGAGAGAAAGAGAGTTAAGAGATAAGAAAATTAAGGGATTTTAATTAAACATACTTGGGTAATGTCAATCTTACCCTTTTAATCTAAAAAATGATCAAGGACCAAGATTAGTTCACTCAGTTCACTCTCAAGAAGTTGTTCACTCTTGATGCTAATCTTATATATATATAGGAAGCCGCTAAAATGAAAACCACCCCCTGTTGTAAAAACCGCGAGAACCACTTTCCACCAATCAGACTTTGCCAACCTAAAGGGTATTTTGGTCATTTACCCCAAATGTCAAATCTCTCCCTCTCTCTTCATTTAAAGTCAGCAGACTTTTATACCTCTCTCATCTTTCTCTCTCTTGATATTTAAAACCCTCATATCTCTTTAAAATCATTCACCCCTAATATCCCTCTTCTCTACATTTTTACTCCGGCAATTCCCATGTGATGTTTTCTTTGGTAGAGAGCTGGACTCCGGCGACTAAGTCAACCTGTTCTTGCTCCGACGAGA
Source organism: Helianthus annuus (assembly GCF_002127325.2). NCBI lineage: Eukaryota > Viridiplantae > Streptophyta > Magnoliopsida > Asterales > Asteraceae > Helianthus > Helianthus annuus. Next base: position 51,011,126 of record NC_035434.2, on the reverse strand, counting down.
GAGATCGAGGAGAAAGAAAGTTGCGGAAAGAGAGAGAGGGAAAGACGCCGCCGCCGGCAACGGTTCCGGTGTTGTTCTAACTTCCGGCCGGGGTCACCCACACCCCTGTCTTGAAAGTTGCAGACCACCATCAGGGGCTGACCCCATCGTTTCTGACCTCCGGCCGGTAGGTGAGGGGGGGGGGTGTGAACCGGTGATGATGCCAAAACAGGGGCTGACCCCGTCGTTTCTCCGGTGACACCGCTGCCGCCGTCACTTGGATGATTGATCTGTAAAATGGGTGTGTGACAATAACCATTTCTTCTTGTGTTTGTTCTCCATTTTTTTGGTTTCTAATTTTATAAAAAATGGGTGATGGAAATGGTGCTAGAGTCACCAATTGTTAATTTGTTAAAGTGGTTAGTTTTTTTTTTCTTGATTCTGTTGATAGGTTGGGAATCAACTGTGTGTTGATATTGAAATTTTGAAGTGTGGTTTTGTTGTAGGTGGGGTTATGGGGGTTTCGGGGAAAGTGTGCTTTCTTGTATTCGATGATAAGTTTCAATCTATTTTGGGGAGGTTGATTTGTGTTCTTGGATTGGGCCGGTGATCAATTCGAAACCAATGGGCAAGCCATGATGGATTCGGCCACTCCCCAATATAAACCGGTACCTAACCCTTTTGAGGGTTTGTTCCCTCATTATTTGCGAATCACACAAGACATACAAAAACCCTAGCTCTCTCCTTCTCTTCTCTCTTTCTTGTTCGGCGACTACCCTTCTTCCTCTCGAAGCTTTCTTCGTTTCATCATCGATCCGGTTAGTGTCTCACAATGGTTTATGTAATACATGATACTACAATTGCTATATGTTGATCGATACTATGATTGTTTGCATGATAATCTAGGGTTCTTGTTAATAGATCATTGGTAATGTATGTTCATGAGAGTTATACAAACGATTAGATGTAATAATAAAGTTGTATGATGAACTAGGCGTGGTAATCATGCGAATCGGCTCACATGCATATTGTAATTAACCAGACTATAACGTGTACAGTGCTCAACGATCCAGACTATAACCTGTACAGTGCTCAACGATCCACAACGACACTTCGCTCCACGTGCAAGACTCAACACTATAGGTAATATGGTTTATGTTCGTATTGCCTGCCTGTTAGTTTAAGTAGTGCATTTGATCATGGTATGCTTAGTTAGCGTAACAACTATTGCTTGAAACCCTGTGTGTTTGCTCTCTTCTGTCACTCCACACTTACGCACTTTCGCGACACCTTTCTTACTTGTGTTTCCTTCGATGTGAAGATCATGAGTGGACGCCTGAACTTGACTCAAGCCCAGCTGACGGCTTTAATCAACGAACGAGTTGCTGAGGCACTCGCTGTGACACCCCAGGAAAACCAGTAAACGATACAACTTACCTAGCTTCCTCAGTAACCGCATGCTAAATTTCGGGACGGAATTTCTTTCAAGTTGGGGATAATGTGACAACTCGAGTTTCCGACTTTCACTTTCGCATTTATTGCGCGTTAACTTTGACTGTTGACTTTGACTGTTTAGTTGTTTGACTTGTAATGTACACATTGTGATATGATAAAGCGTATTGTGTTCGCATGAGTATGTGTTATTGTGTTTGCATGAGTATGTGTTTGGTTGTATAAGTATAACACGAGAACTTAACTGATTAAGCCCATTACGGACCTAAGCCCTAGAAAGGACCCGACGAATCAAACCAATCCGCCATAAACAAGTTTGACGAAACAGGTGTTCGTTTCGTCATGCTCCAGCCGACGAAACAAGTTGTCTCGTCAAGATTAAGCCATTTCGCCGAGCCCATGATTACCCGAAGCCCAGTTAGGGCCCAATGCATTGTTTCGTGTTATATAACGTGAAACGGTTCCAGTTTCACATCTCTAACATCTGTAAACCCTAGAACCCCTCTCTTGTTGACGGCAATCACCTCTTCCATCCTCAGAAGTCCTCGCATACCCGTCTTGCTCTCGGTTAGTGTGTGTGTGCTCGTTAAATCCGTTTCATGATGCTTTGATCATTCGATATATGTTGTGTAGTATGCTTGTTGATTGTTAGATTAAAAATATGAGTATAATGGTATGATGACTCTGATTTTATTTAAGCATGAGTGACTGGTTATATGAAATTATGTGAAACATGATTAAGGCTCCATGAATCGTACGTGTTATCAATCGTTTGCGCACCCGATTAAACTGCTAGAATGTAGCCTTGTGATGATTCCTTAAATCGATAAATCTGCACTAGGGTTAGTCGTGTTAACGCTTAATATTGTTGCGGATTTCATATCCATTCGGTAACTGTTATGTAGAGGGTACGGGTTTCTAGTATGTTACTCAATGATTTGGTTGAATGCTTGATGTATGTTGATGATTGCATGATTCTGTATGACGGCTGCTAGGGTTTACCTGTGATATTCCGTAACTGATATGTTGACGTAACTGATTTGGGTCACGAAATGGAATGTGCGGCGAAACAGAATTTGTGTTTCGCCAAGGGTAATTGACGAAACAACAATGTGTTTCGCCAAGAATGTGATCGACGAAAGGGAAGTGTTTCGTCAAAGGGTTTCACGGCGAAACAGGGGTGTTTCGCCGATTGGGTAAACTGTTTGGTAATTTGATTCTGTTAAGACTTAACTGAGTTAACTAACTGCTGTTAGATGCTACGCCTGATCATGAATACGTGAAATGTGCTACTTGGTGATTATTGATGCGTTGTCCACTATGATTATACTTACGTGTCAACTTCGTGAATACAAACTGATTGTGCATACATGCATACTTTAGGACGTGACTGATTTACCTTGAGCACATACCTAGCATACCGAGCAAACCAAGGTGAGTTCACATAGCCAAGGCATGGGGTTCCCAGGGTGGGAATGGGTTTTGATTATTTACTTGTACTTACATAGCTTATGGAATTTAGTTATATGGTCCTCGGGTGAGGAAGGGTTATTGATAAGATACGACTAGACTAGTGATACTTATAAAACTGATCTTCGCACACACGCCGGGGTTGGCCGCGATAATATGACTAATCTTCGCACACATGCGTAGGAAGGCCGCGAACTATACATTAAACTTCGCACACATGCCGGGTGGCCGCGATACGAATATACCTAGTCTAGAATACTTGGGAACTTTCCCCTAATCTTCGCATACATGCCTAGAGGACCGCGATACGAACTAATATGACACATGACTTAATGAACGAACACAAGGCTTATTATACTATTACAATTACTGAACTATTAACTGTGAACTCGCTCAACTAGTTGTTGATCCTCTGCTGCATGCCTTGCAGGACCTTAGGTACATATGGAGCTTGCACAGGGAGGAGCAGGTCGTTGTGGGACATGGATCGTGGATGCCATGTTAAGATACTTAAACATTTGAACTTATGTTACTTATTGGGTTTTCATACTTATGCTTTCGCTACACTTTGAGACTATACTTACGTTTTGAACACCTATCGTATTGAATGAATGGTTTGCACTTTCTATTACTTGTTATTATTTAAATGTTCGATATGATTGGTGGCTTGATCCTGGTCATGTCACGCCTCCAAGCAGTGGTACTCCGCGTGTGGATTTTTGGGGCTGTGACAGATTGGTATAAGAGCCATTGGTTATAGAGAACTTGGTTTTAATATGGGAAAAATGTTTTTATTAAAACCAGACTATAACCAGAACAGTGCTCTCAACGATCCACAACGACGCTTCGCTCCACGTGCAAGACTCAACATCCTAGGTAATAAGGTTTATGTTTATTACCTGCTTGCTAGAAATACATAGAACTTTGCTCGTAGTATGCTTAGATTACATTACTTGCTATTCGTTATTACTTGGGAATACCTATGTGCTTACACTCTTCTGTCATCGCACTACTCGTGAACCTTTCTCACTTATGTTGCCTCTGATGTGAAGATCAATGGCCGGACGTATTAACATGACCCAAGCCCAGTTGACGGCTCTTATCAACGAACAAGTAGCTGCGGCACTTGCAGCTGCACAAGCAGGTAGTATACCCTGCGGATGGGATACACACTAGGATCTTTGAATCCTACATTCCTAAATCAACCCTTGTATTTAATATTGTCCTATTCTATGCATAATAGGTCAACATGCTCAACAACCTGTCTGCACATTCAAGAACTTCATGGACTGTCGTCCTAGCACATTCAGTGGCACAGAGGGAGCAGTGGGACTCCTTCATTGGTTCGAAAAGCTCGAGTCAGTATTTGAAATGTGTGAATGCCCTGAGGCTCGCAGGGTCAAGTACGCCACTGGCACGTTGGAAGGAATTGCGCTAACTTGGTGGAATGCGCAAGTTCAGCTCTTAGGGTTGGCAGCTGCTAACGCCACCCCTTGGAACGAATTCAAAGAACTGATCAAAAGGGAATACTGCACACGCGATAACATCCACAAGTTGGAAGTAGAGCTTTATCATTTGAAAATGACGGGGTCAGAGATTGAAGCTTATACGAAACGGTCGAACGAACTGGCCATCTTGTGTCCAACCATGGTGGACCCCCCAATCAAGCGTATCGAATTGTACCTCAAGGGTCTAGCCTCAGAGATTCAGAGCCATGTGACATCGGCTAACCTCGACAATATCCAAGACATCCAGCGTCTTGCTCATCGCCTCACGGATCAGGCGGTGGAACAGAACAAGCTGCCCAAACGCATCAGTGCTACCACTCCAGCTGCTACTTCTGCTACACCCAGCGACAACAAAAGAAAGTGGGATGGGGATTCCAGTAAAGGTTCAGTCTCAAGCACAGCAGCGCAAGATAAATGACTACCAGAATCCGAGCCAGCAATCATCAGGCAGTCAGGGGCAGGGTGGATATCGGGGATTTCACACACTATGTAACAGGTGCAACAGACACCACAGTGGACGGTGTCGCAAAGAACGTTGTCAGAGATGCCTCAAGTTAGGGCATGAAGCTAAAGACTGTAGGAGTGCGCGACCTGCGAATCAGAATCAGCAACTCCCACTACCAGCTCCACAGAACCAGCAACAGCAGCCACAGCGAGGAAACCGGGGGTGTTTCCAGTGTGGGGCTGAAGGTCATTTCAAACATGATTGCCCTCAATTGAACCAATACCAGAATCGCAACAACAATCACCAGGGCAATGGGAACAACAACAATGGGGGAAACAACAACAATGGCAACGAAGCTCGGGGACGTGCTTTCGTGCTGGGTCAGGGCGACGCAAGGAATGATCCTAATGTGGTTATGGGTAAGTTTCTTCTCGACGATATTTATGTTACTGTTTTGTTCGATTCGGGTGCAGATACAAGTTATATATCTTTGAAAGTGAGTAAATTGTTAAAACGTACACCAACACCCCTAAACACCAAACATGTCGTAGAATTAGCTAATGGTAAGAGTCTAGAAGTCACACATGTAGTCAGGGGTTGTAATATTGTCTTAGCCGGTCAAGCGTTCTCCATCGATCTTATTCCCATAGTCTTGGGAAGCTTCGACATCGTTATTGGGATGGATTGGCTGTCCTGACAGCAGGTAGAAATCTTATGCAAGGAAAAGATAGTACGCATTCCTCGTTCGGGCAAGGAACCTCTCGAAATTCAAGGCGACAAGAGTGGTGCTATGGTTGGCATCATCTCCTTCATGAAGGCCCAGAAATGTTTACGAAAGGGGCACACTGCTATTTTGGCACTTGTCACTGATGCATCAGCGAAGGAAAAGAAATTGGAAGATATCCCAGTTGTACGCGACTTTCCTCAGGTGTTCCCTGAAGATTTACCTGGTCTACCGCCTCATCGCCAGGTCGAGTTTCAAATCGAGCTAGCACTAGGAGCAGCACCAATAGCTCGAGCACCATATCGTTTAGCTCCAACTGAACTAGAAGAACTATCAAAGCAACTATAAGAGCTCTTGGAAAAGGGCTTTATTCGTCCTAGCTCTTCGCCTTGGGGAGCTCCAGTGTTATTCGTGAAAAAGAAAGACGGTACTTTCAGGATGTGCATAGACTACCGGGAACTCAACAAGGTGACGGTGAAGAACCGCTATCCTCTTCCGCGTATAGACGACGTATTCGACCAGTTGCAAGGGTCGAGTTACTACTCCAAGATAGACTTGAGGTCAGGTTACCATCAGCTGAGAGTCCGGGATCAGGACGTCTCCAAAACCGCATTCAGAACTCGCTACGGTCACTACAAGTTTCTTGTTATGCCATTCGGACTAACGCACGTGCCTGCCGTATTCATGGATCTTATGAACAGGGTGTGTAAACCCCACTTAGACAAGTTTATGATTGTCTTCATCGACGATATCCTGATCTATTCCAAGAGTCAGGAGGAACACGAGCAGCATTTACGATTGATTTTGGAACTCCTTCGAACGGAACAACTGTACGCCAAGTTTTCAAAATGCGACTTCTGGCTTCGTGAAGTCCACTTCTTAGGCCACGTGGTAAACAAGGATGGGATTCATGTTGATCCATCCAAGGGTAGATTCGATCAGGAACTGGCCTGCACCGCGTACACCAACGGAAATACGCCAATTCTTGGGTTTGGCGGGTTACTACAGACGGTTTATCAAAGACTTCTCAAAGATCGCACAGCCGCTTACACTACTGACACAGAAGGGTGTCACCTACCGTTGGGGAGAATCCCAGGAAACCGCTTTCCAGTACTTAAAGGATAGGCTTTGCAGCGCACCTATTCTCTCATTGCCAGAGGGCACGGAGGATTTTGTGGTTTATTGTGACGCATCGATACAGGGGCTTGGTTGTGTATTGATGCAATGGGATAAAGTTATTGCTTACGCTTATCGCCAGCTCAAGGTTCATGAACGGAACTACACGACGCACGATTTAGAGCTGGGAGCTGTTGTTTTCGCGCTTAAGATATGGCGACACTACCTGTACGGTACTAAGTGCACTATTTACACCGATCACAGGAGTCTCGAGCATATCCTTAAGCAAAAGGATTTGAACATGCGTCAACGAAGATGGGTCGAACTTTTGAACGATTACGAATGTGCTATCAAGTACCATCCAGGCAAAGCCAATGTTGTGGCTGACGCCCTCAGTCGGAAAGACACTACACCTAAGCGCGTACGAGCATTGCAGCTCACCATTCAGTCTAGTCTTCCTGCACAAATACGAGATGCTCAGGTAGAAGCATTGAAACCAGAAAACGTAAGGGCTGAAGCCTTACGTGGCTCAAGGAAACGATTGGAACAGAAGGAAGACGGCGCCTACTATGTAACAGGGCGTATTTGGGTCCCACTTTATGGCAATTTACGCGAGCTGGTAATGGATGAAGCTCACAAGTCTCGCTACTCGGTACATCCAGGGTCGGATAAAATGTACCACGACATCAGAACTACTTATTGGTGGCCAAGCATGAAGGCCCACATCGCACCTATGTCAGCAAGTGCTTGACTTGTGCAAGAGTCAAGGCAGAGTATCAAAAACCAGCGGGCCTACTCCAGCAACCAAAGATACCACAGTGGAAATGGGAGGAAATTTCCATGGATTTTGTTACAAGCCTACCTAGATCCCAGCGTGGGAACGATACTATTTGGGTGATCGTGGATCGACTTACCAAGTCTGCTCATTTCCTGGCAATCAAAGAAACAGACAAATTTTCCACACTAGCAGACATATACTTGAAGGAAGTAGTCCCAAGGCACGGGGTGCCCACCTCCATCATTTCGGATCGCGATGCACGATTCACATCAGAAGTATGGCAAGCAATGCATAAGTCTTTTGGCTCTCGGTTAGACATGAGCACGGCTTATCACCCTCAGACGGATGGGCAGTCTGAGCGCACGATTCAAACACTAGAAGACATGCTTCGGGCATGTGTTATTGATTTCGGCAACAGCTGGGAAAAGCATCTCCCTTTGGTGGAGTTCTCGTATAATAACAGTTACCACAACAGCATATAAGCCGCTCCATTTGAAGCATTGTACGGGCGTAAATGCCGGTCACCCCTCTGTTGGGCAGAGGTGGGGGATAGTCAGATCACGGGTCCAGAACTCATAGTGGACACCACAGAAAAGATTGCACAAATACGACAACGCATGGCGGCAGCTCGCGACCGTCAGAAAAGCTACGCGGATAAGCGTAGGAAGCCATTGGAATTTCAGGTCGGGGACCGGGTTTTACTTAAAGTCTCACCCTGGAAGGGTGTGGTTCGTTTTGGCAAACAGGTTAAACTCAATCCGCGGTATGTCGGACCATTCGAAATTGCAGAAAGAATAGGCAAAGTGGCCTACAGACTAAACTTACCAGCTGAACTCGGGGCAGTTCACAATGTTTTTCACGTGTCGAATCTGAAGAAGTGCCTGTCAGATGAGACCCTCATAGTTCCCTTGAAGGAGCTCACTATCGACGAGCGGTTGCAGTTCGTCGAGGAACCGGTTGAAATCACGGACCAGGATGTTAAGGTCCTCAAGAACACGAGAATCCCTCTTGTTCGAGTTCGTTGGAACTCCCGTCGCGGCCCAGAGTTCACCTGGGAGCGTGAAGATCAAATGAAACTCAAGTGTCCCCAGTTATTCGAAACCAATGCAACCACTACTGAGGCTGAAGCTACTACTGCAGAATTTCGGGACGAAATTCCAAATCAACGGGGGGATGATGTGACACCCCTGGAAAACCAGTAAACGATACAACTTACCTAGCTTCCTCAGTAACCGCATGCTAAATTTCGGGATGAAATTTCTTTCAAGTTGGGGATAATGTGACAACTCGAGTTTCCGACTTTCACTTTCGCATTTATTGCGCATTGACTTTGACTGTTTAGTTGTTTGACTTGTAATGTACACATTGTGATATGATAAAGCGTATTGTGTTCGCATGAGTATGTGTTATTGTGTTTGCATGAGTATGTGTTTGGTTGTATAAGTATAACACGAGAACTTAACTGATTAAGCCCATTACGGACCTAAGCCCTAGAAAGGACCCGACGAATCAAACCAATCCGCCATAAACAAGTTTGACGAAACAGGTGTTCGTTTTGTCATGCTCCAGCCGACGAAACAAGTTGTCTCGTCAAGATTAAGCCGTTTCGCCGACCCCATGATTACCCGAAGCCCAGTTAGGGCCCAATGCATTGTTTCGTGTTATATAACGTGAAACGGTTCCAGTTTCACATCTCTAACTAAACCCTAGAACCCCTCTCCTGTTGACGGCAATCACCTCTTCCATCCTCAGAAGTCCTCGCATACCCGTCTTGCTCTCGGTTAGTGTGTGTGTGCTCGTTAAATCCGTTTCATGATGCTTTGATCATTCGATATATGTTGTGTAGTATGCTTGTTGATTGTTAGATTAAAAATATGAGTATAATGGTATGATGACTCTGATTTTATTTAAGCATGAGTGACTGGTTATATGAAATTATGTGAAACATGATTAAGGCTCCATGAATCGTACGTGTTATCAATCGTTTGCGCACCCGATTAAACTGCTAGAATGTAGCCTTGTGATGATTCCTTAAATCGATAAATCTGCACTAGGGTTAGTCGTGTTAACGCTTAATATTGTTGCGGATTTCATATCCATTCGGTAACTGTTATGTAGAGGGTACGGGTTTCTAGTATGTTACTCAATGATTTGGTTGAATGCTTGATGTATGTTGATGATTGCATGATTCTGTATAACGGCTGCTAGGGTTTACCTGTGATATTCCGTAACTGATATGTTGACGTAACTGATTTGGGTCACGAAATGGAATGTGCGGCGAAACAGAATTTGTGTTTCGCCAAGGGTAATTGACGAAACAATAGTGTGTTTCACCAAGAATCTGATCGATGAAAGGGAAGTGTTTCGTCAAAGGGTTTCACGGCGAAACAGGGGTGTTTCGCCGATTGGGTAAACTGTTTGGTAATTTGATTCTGTTAAGACTTAACTGAGTTAACTAACTGCTGTTAGATGCTACGCCTGATCATGAATACGTGCAATGTGCTACTTGGTGATTATTGATGCGTTGTCCACTATGATTATACTTACGTGTCAACTTCGTGAATACAAACTGATTGTGCATACGTGCATACTTTAGGACGTGACTGATTTACCTTGAGCACATACCTAGCATACCGAGCAAACCAAGGTGAGTTCACACAGCGAAGGCATGGGGTTCCCAGGGTGGGAATGGGTTTGGATTATTTACTTGTACTTACCTAGCTTATGGAACTTAGTTATATGGTCCTCGGGTGAGGAAGGGTTATTGATAAGATACGACTAGACTAGTGATACTTATAGAACTGATCTTCGCACACACGTTGGGGTTGGCCGCGATAATATGACTAATCTTCGCACACATGCCTAGGAAGGCCGCGAACTATACACTAAACTTCGCACACATGCCGGGTGGCCGCGATACAAATATACCTAGTCTAGAATACTTGGGAACTTTCCCCTAATCTTCGCATACATGCCTAGAGGGCCGCGATACGAACTAATACGACACATGACTTAATGAACGAACACAAGGCTTATTATACTATTACAATTACTGAACTATTAACTGTGAACTCGCTCAACTAGTTGTTGATCCTCTGCTGCATGCCTTGCAGGACCTTAGGTACATATGGAGCTTGCACAGGGAGGAGCAGGTCGTTGTGGGACATGGATCGTGGATGCCATGTTAAGATACTTAAACATTTGAACTTATGTTACTTATTGGGTTTTCATACTTATGCTTCCGCTACACTTTGAGACTATACTTACGTTTTGAACACCTATCGTATTGAATGAATGGTTTGGACTTTCTATTACTTGTTATTATTTAAATGTTCGATATGATTGGTGGCTTGATCCTGGTCATGTCACGCCTCCAAGCGGTGGTACTCCGCGTGTGGATTTTTGGGGGTGTGACACTTGCAGCAGTTCCAGCAGGAGGTATAACCTGCCATTTCGACCTATCTTAGGATGTTTAGATCCTACTCTCGCGAACCAACTCTCGTGTTTAATCTTGTCTTTTCGTTCTCGCGCGACAGGTCAGCATGCTCAACCTCCCGTGTGTACATTTAAGACCTTTATGGACTGTCGACCTAGTACCTTCAGTGGTACAGAAGGAGCTATAGGTCTTCTCCACTTGTTCGAGAAGATCGAATCTGTTTTTGAGATGTGTGAATGCCCTGAGGCTCGTAGGGTGAAATTTACTACTGGAACACTCGAGGGTGCTGCATTAACTTGGTGGAACGCACAGGTTCAAATGCTAGGGTTGGCAGCTGCTAATGCCACCCCATGGAACGACTTCAAAGAGCTGATCAAGGAGGAGTACTGTCATCGCGACGACATTCACAAGCTAGAGGTGGAGTTTTATAATCTGAATATTACAGGGTCTGAAATCGAATCATATACGAAAAGGTCGAACGAATTGGCTGTATTATGCCCTACTATGGTGGATCCTCCTATCAAACGTATCGAGCTGTACCTCAAGGGTCTAGTGCCAGAGATTCAAAGCCATGTGACTGTGGCTAACCTTGCTACTATCCAGAAAGTCATTCGACTATCCCATCGCCTCACTGATCAGGCAGTTGAGCAGAACAAGTTGCGTAAGCGTATTAGTGCTACTACCACTTCTGATACTCCTAACGACAACAAGCGCAAGTGGGATGGAAACTCAAGCAAAGGTTCTACTTCCGTTCAGTCTCAGTCTCAGCAGCGAAGGACTGACGACTTCAAGAGCCCTGCTCAGCAATCCTCAAGTAATCAGAGTCAAGGTCAGAGTGGATACAAGGGAAGTCACCCCAAATGCAATCGTTGTGGCTTTCACCACAGCGGACCGTGCACTAAGGGCAACTGTCATAGATGTAACAAACATGGTCATGCGGCCAAGGATTGCAGGAGCCTCTATCCTGCGAATCAGCGACGACAACAACAGCAGCAGACTCCACAGAACCAACAGCAACAGAGGGGTAACAACAAGGGATGCTTTCAGTGTGGTGCTGAAGGCCACTTCAAGAAAGACTGTCCCCAGCTGAACCAGAATCAGAACAACAACAACAACAACAACCAGGGGAATGGGAACAACAATGGGGGTAACAATGATGGCAACGGTGCCAGGGGACGTGTTTTCATGATTGGTCAGGGTGAAGCGAGGAATGATCCCAACGTTGTGACAGGTAAGTTCCTACTGGATGACTACTTTGTTACTGTTTTATTTGATTCGGGTGCCGATACTAGTTATGTGTCCCTAAAAGTTAGTCAGATGCTTAAACGTGCCCCAATCCCCTTAGACACCAAGCGTGTTGTAGAACTAGCAAATGGTAAAAGTCTTGAGGCCACGCATATAGTTAAGGGTTGTAATCTCGTTCTAGCTGGTCAGACCTTCTCTATCAACCTTATTCCTATCGTTCTTGGTAGCTTCGACATCGTCATTGGGATGGATTGGTTATCCCAACATCGAGCAGAGATTCTTTGCAAGGAGAAAATCGTCCGTTTTCCCCGTTCAGGTGATGAAACTCTCGTTGTTCGTGGTGATAAGAGTGGTGCTGTCGTAGGCATCATCTCTTTTCTTAAGGCCCAGAAGTGTTTGCGAAAGGGCCACACAGCTATTCTAGCCCTCGTTACTGACACCTCAACGAAAGAGAAGAAGTTAGAAGACATTCCTATTGTACGCGACTTCCCTGAGGTATTTCCTGAGGAATTACCTGCTTTTCCGCCTCATCGCCAAGTCGAGTTTCAAATCGAGCTAGCTCCTGGAGCAGCGCCCATAGCTCGTGCACCTTATCGTTTAGCCCCATCAGAGTTAGAAGAACTGTCTGCGCAACTACAAGAACTCTTGGATAAGGGTTTCATACGTCCTAGCTCTTCGCCCTGGGGAGCTCCAGTCTTGTTTGTGAAGAAGAAGGATGGTACCTTTCGAATGTGTATTGATTATCGCGAACTCAACAAGGTAACCGTGAAGAATCGCTATCCTCTCCCGCGTATCGATGACCTATTCGACCAGCTGCAAGGGTCGAGCTACTACTCTAAGATCGATCTGAGATCGGGCTATCATCAACTGAGAGTCAGAGACGACGACATCTCTAAGACAGCATTCAGAACTCGTTACGGGCACTACGAGTTTCTAGTTATGCCTTTCGGATGGACAAACGCACCGGCGGTCTTCATGGATCTCATGAATCGAGTGTGCAAACCTTACCTGGATAAGTTCATTATTGTTTTCATCAACGACATCCTGATTTATTCTAAGAGTCAGGAGGAACACGAGCATCATCTGCGACTTATTCTGGAAATTCTTCGAGCAGAGCAGCTTTATGCTAAGTTTTCAAAATGCGACTTTTGGCTTCGTGAAGTCCATTTCCTAGGTCACGTGGTAAATAAGGATGGGATTCCTGTTGAAGACTCAATCAGAAATTGGCCTACACCTAAAACTCCAACAGAAATCCGTCAATTCTTGGGTTTGGCGGGTTACTACAGAAGGTTTATAAAAGATTTCTCGAAGATTGCGCAGCCTCTGACTGTTCTAACTCAGAAGGGTGTCACCTACCGTTGGGGTGATGCTCAGGAATCCGCATTTCAACAGCTGACGTTGAAGCTTTGTAGCGCACCTATCCTCTCGTTACCTGAGGGCACATAAGATTTCGTGGTTTATTGTGACGCGTCAATCCAAGGACTTGGTTGCGTGTTGATGCAACGTGAAAAAGTCATTGCTTATGCATCACGCCAACTTAAAGTTCACGAAAAGAACTACACTACTCATGACTTGGAGTTGGGAGCAGTGGTGTTTGCTCTTAAGATTTGGAGACATTACTTGTACGGTACCAAGTGCACCATTTACACCGATCACAAGAGTCTCCAGCATATCTTTGATCAGAAGGAGTTGAACATGCGAGAGCGTCGGTGGGTCGAACTTCTGAATGATTATGAATGCGCGATCAAGTATCATCCTGTTAGTGCATTTAATGTCTATCGCCTTCGTCAATCCGAGCAGTAGCGAGAAACCGAAGAAATCTAGACTTGATGATGTTATTAGTTAGTAAAGGCAAGGTGGCAATTGTGTAATTAATGAGAAATCTCATTAAAAGCCTTGGCCTATAAATAGGAACTTTAGAATTAAAGTTTAAGACTTTTGAAGACTTTAGCTCCATTTTGTGTTTTTGGTGATTCAAGTCTAGAGAGAGAGTCTAGAGAGAGAAAGTCTCTCCACACATGGTTTTTGTATCGTACTTGTCATATCTTGCAATAAAATCATGGTTCTAGTACGTTATTGTGTGTTCGGTCACGCACGTTCACGGATTCCGCACGTCGAACGTTCGTTACGCAATCGAACGGTGTCAAAACCGGTCCTACAAGTGGTATCAGAGCTAGGAGCTCGATTGCACGATCAAACGCATTGTTTCGTACCAGATTTCAGCGAATTTCAGATCCGATTTCATCTATTTCTTCATCTTCTACCCATTTTTCACGTTTTTTACTGAAAAACATCAAATTGAACAGGTTTTTACGGTCCGATTCAGCTGAATTTTTGACATGTTGTGCGAAAATCATTGATTTACAACCCTACCAAGTTTCAGATCAAAACTCCTAGCCGTTTAGGAGAAATCGAAGTTTTTCGGTTCGTTTTTGCGTCAAAAATTCAGGTAGGTTCGCTTTTTCGAACAACACAGGTCCGCTTATACGTTCAATACACAGGTTCGCTTATTGGTAGAGGAGATTCGCTCATTGGGGTTTGTTTGAATGAATAAAGTTTAGGTCCGCTCTTAGTCATTTTGTTGGTCCGTTTATTTGACACCATAAGGTCCGCTTATTCGAACATTTTAGTAGGTTCGCTCATATTGTCCAATAGTGGGTTCGCTTATTTGTCATCACTTAGAACTGTCATCAGTGTGTCTTTAATATTCAACTCAATCAATGTTAAAGGTCAAATCAGTGAACGTTTAATGTTGACGGTTCTTTAATAAATTGTCAAACTATTATCGATACAAGTGAGAACTCAGAAATTGTTACGGTCCAATCAGGTTATGTAACAGTTGTCGGCCCATGTATGTTGTCGGTTAAGTGGATTGGGTGGCCAAATTAAAGTTTCTAGTGATTGTATTTGTCAGCACATGTAATCATACAACTACAGTTCAATTGGCCCAACCATAGTTGACGGCAAGATTTGAGGCCCAATCACAAAAAGATCAATATCAATTGTCGACATATTAAAGTAATCACAGTGAAGTACAATCCACTTTAATGTTGGCCCAATGAGAATTGTCTTGATAAATGATATTGTCGGCTACTGATTAGGGAATTGCTATTAAAAATAGTCATTCAAACATTTACGGCCAGTGAGATAAAAGCAGGTTGATGGTTCATCATTGCATGTGATATTTGTTGTTTTTGAAGATAAGTGCATGTGAGCTGAAGTTAGATTGAATTTTGGTCCAATCAACCTTTAAAGTTTTTTGTTGTTTGCCCACTACCTTTAAAGGCCCAATCACTAATGATGACAATTTGAGTGAAATTGTATTTGTGTCAGTTTAGTGCAAGTTTGGAGGTCCAATAACAACAAAGTGATTCAAGGTGATTTGTTGAGCATCGGATACACTTACAAGCAAATCTTCACTCGATCTGTTGTCACCGGTTTATCAGATATTCACCTGATTCATTTGTTTTGAAAAAGAGATTGAACGGATTTTAGATTGTGTGAATTTCAGAATTATTTGAAAATCTGTTTTTGTGAATCTTTTCATTACCGAATCATGGATACGAATTTCTTTAATATGACTAAAGAAACATTTGATAGAATAAAAGTATTAAAGAAAGAATTTGATTCGTTTTCAGGTTATCCATGAGAAAACACAAAGTCTATCATTGAGAGGTATAGCCATCTTGTTCACTCAATGTCTGAGAAGGGTATTCAGAAAAGTCCAAATGAATGGGTTGACAGATTAGCCAATTCCATATCTCAACAGGAATGGGGTACATATCTTTTGGACTTAAAAAGGACTGGAGAATACTCTAGATTGACAATTTGTCAATTCACTGAGAGACTTGAAGAACAGATAGAGAGAAATGCTGAGAAGAAGAAAAGTCAAAGTTTAAAATCAATACTAAAGAAAAGCAAGAGTGTTCAAGTGGGAGAGGAACAAACGGAAGAAATTCTGTTTTGAAAAAGGAAAAGAAAGCTGATGAGAAACAAATTCTTGTGTTGAAGACAAATTGTGAGAGGTTGAAATCAGAAAATGACAAACTGTTAAGTAATTTGAACAATTTGACATTAGGAAATAAGAGTTTGAAAGAGAAAGAAAAGGATTCTGAAAACAAAAAGAAATCTTCAGAAAATGAAGATTTCTGGATAAAACTGGAGAACAAAAATTTGAAAGCTAATGAAACAAAATTTCAAGAACAGTTAAAAGTTTTGGAAAATGAAAAATCTGTTCTTGAAAATATTAAGAATGAGAATGAAAAATCAATCAAGTCTCATCTTGAAAGAATATCTCATCTTGAAAACGAAGCTGAGAATTCAAGAAACAAGATTGATGAACTCGAAAAGAAATTGAAAGGTTTTGTGACTTCTTCAGAGTTTTTGAATATTCCCTGTCCAAAACCAATCAATTCTGTTCCAATAAGTGACGATGTCACAAACTTTGATAATGTCAAAGTTGAAGATTGTGATGAGAAATCTGATGATGAAGATGACAAAATTGAAAAACAAAAATTGTTTTTGAAATTGAAAGAAAAATTTCAGAAAACTGTTCTACAATCGACTGAAAAGGGAGAATGCTCTAAGCAAAAACCTTTGAAGAAGAAAGTGGTACAAAAACAAAAAATTAAAACTGAGAAAATTGTTCAAAAAGAAAATAAAAGCTCATCAGATCAATCATCCAATCGCAATCAAAAATCACAAAAATTGAAAAATGAAAACTCAAAAATTATTGGTAATAAGTAGTGCAGGTCGGACCACAGTGCTCAAAAGTCAAATCCAGCAATCAAGAGGAGAAAGGAATATCACCAAGCCAAACAATGCTATGATCTGAGCATTTGGTGTGAAAATGGTGATTGGTACGATAACAGGATGTGTTACCGATGCGGCTATCAAGGACACATTGCTGTTAACTGCCAGAATTGGAGCTATGAGACGAGAAGATGCTATAATTGTCAAATCAAAGGTCACATTGCCAGGGATTGCCCAAGGAAATCAAGTGAAAGATTGAGGGTTAATTCTCAGAAAGTGGCAAAGAAAACAGTCAATGTCAAGCCCAAAGAGCAGAAGGTTCAAGAACCTAAAGTTCAAGAAAAGAAAGTAAAGCTTTCTCAAGGGCAGAAAGACAGACTGAGAAAGAAGAGGAAGAAG
Organism: Helianthus annuus; assembly: GCF_002127325.2. NCBI lineage: Eukaryota > Viridiplantae > Streptophyta > Magnoliopsida > Asterales > Asteraceae > Helianthus > Helianthus annuus. Next base: position 50,993,822 of record NC_035434.2, on the reverse strand, counting down.
GCCAGAGAATATCTGGAGAAGATTTTGTCCTCGGGTTCACCGGACAGATCGAATAAGAGTTCTGATGAATCAACTTCCTCGATTGCAAAGTCAAGCAAGACGAATTCATCAGATACAAATCTAAGGACGAAGGAAGAAAAGAAGAAGAAGAAAATGGTCTGCGATGAATCTGACGTGTCAAAGTCAGACAAGCCACCTTCAGGCGATGAATCTGACAGATCAAAGTCAGACAAGCCATGTGTAGGCAATGATTCTGGTTCGTCAAAGCCAGAAGAGCCAGTTATTGAGGTAAAAACTGAGAATTCGGGTTTAACAATGGATGATGCAAACTTTCCACCATTGTTGAACAAGAATTCAAAATCACCCAAGGACAGTCAGGCTTGGGTGAAATTGTTCAAATGAAAAAACCTGACTTGCCGGAGTTCCCAGGTTGGTAAGCGTGGAACATGAAACGTCACATTTCTTGAGAAATTTCATTCTGGTGATTTTTCGCCTTACATGTGGTAAAGCAGGGACATTAAGTTGTACTTGATTTTCTACAAATGTTGTTTGGGATTTAAAACTGAAATTGTAAAATCTGTCATGTGTATGAAGAAAACAATGTGATGAAGTAACCCCGAACCTACAAATGTTTGGTAAACAAACTAAATTTTCCGGAAAAACCATTTTGATTAAAACAAACTTAAGTGTTTTGAAATCATAATGGGAAAATAGTTTGTTGTCAGGGGGAGTTCTGATTGTTTATGCCAAGTGGATGGAGAATTGAAGTGATTCTCATCAAGTTGTCAAGTTTGTACAGTTTGTTTTCAAATTTCCCCAGAAAATCAAAATTGAAACATATTTTGATTTTAGGGGGAGAAAAATTTTAAAAAAATTAGAAAATTTGAAAATGTCAAAAACATCGAAAAAACCAAAAACGAGTTTCGTTGCGAAAAAGAGGAAATGATAGTAAATCAGTGGACTATCACAACATGCTAAAGATATGAAATGTCAAATGTGATAAACGGTCTCCCTAAAGATGTGACGATAGGCTCAGCTAGACTAGTAGATTTGCGATAACGATACAAACTTAAATGTAAAAGCCTAGTTCTAGTGGGAAACATGGTTGAAAGCATAGTACTTAGTTTTGTCCTTCTTGACTGTGTGCCTGCTCAGTAATCGCTGATTGTCGAAAGACATAAAACCGGTTAAGTTTGTGAACTTTCACTACTTCGCTGAAAAATCGTTGTGATTGTGCATTTCATTTTGCAAAGATTTAAACTTGTTTGATTTCTTTATTTGTTTAAGCATCGGACATCCTCTGCGTATACGTGAGTATCGACCTGGATGTTGTTGCCTAAACGTTCTGCTTTATTTTCTTTGGTGTTTCATTTAAGCTTTGGACCTCCTCTGCGTATACGGAAGTATCGACCTGGTGGTTAAAGCCTAAACAACTTCAACTTGTTTTATTTTCTTATTTTGTTTAAACATTGGACTTTCTCTGCGTATACGGAAGTATCGACCTGATTGTTAATGTTTAAACATTCTGCTTTATTTTCGCACATATCACAGTTGATGAAAGTTTAAAGGCATTACTTGAGTTAGTGTATTGCATGATGAGGGGATATGCTGAGATCGTGGGGTCCATAAGAACTTAGTGCAAAATTAATATACCTTAACGTATCAGTAAGCATTTCGAAAGTTTTTAGATTGAGCTTAAGAGGACAGTTATATCGTCAATCTATGTGAATCGTTTAGAACTTAAAACGATTAAAAGCTTAACGGTGTTGGTGATATGTCTCAAAAACTGATATGATCCTCTTGCACAAACTCACAAAAATATGTTTGTATATATTTCATTTCTGCATTTAATTTCTGTCTTTGCATTTATGTTTCTTATTTTGAAAAAATCCAAAAAGATTTTCGACAACTGATGGTGAAAAGCTGATATTCAAAATCTCAAAGGCTAAACATGATGAACAGACAGGTTGGTTAAATGGTTTGAAATGTTTAAGATGATTCATTAATTTGAATCAGAATTTGGAATGTTTCAAAATTTTGATCAATTTTAAATGTAAATGAGTTTCAAATGTTTAGTTGATTCATTAAGTTGAATCACAACTTTATTGGTTTGTAATAGAGAGTTTGAGATGTGCAGGCTTCTGATTTTGTTGATACGGAAAGCCAGGCGTCGATCCCAAAAGCACGGAAGCTTGACGAAAGGGGGAGTCTGAAGAAAGAGAGCAACGGAAGCTGAAGACAGATCCACCGGGATTCTGTTCGAGCAAGAGAGAGTTTGTGTTTGCTGAAGACGTTAAATCTTAAAGAAGACTCAAGAGAGAGAGAAAGATACGTCGCTACGAGTTTCACTACAGATTGACTGCGGCAATATCCAAGGGGGAGATTGTTAGTGCATTTAATGTCTATTGCCTTCGTCAATCCGAGCAGTAGCGAGTAACCGAAGAAATCTAGACTTGATGATGTTATTAGTTAGTAAAGGCAAGGTGGCAATTGTGTAATTAATGAGAAATCTCATTAAAAGCCTTGGCCTATAAATAGGAACTTTAGAATTAAAGTTTAAGACTTTTGAAGACTTTAGCTCCATTTTGTGTTTTTGGTGATTCAAGTCTAGAGAGAGAGTCTAGAGAGAGAAAGTCTCTCAACACGTGGTTTTGTATCGTACTTGTCATATCTTGCAATAAAATCACGGTTCTAGTACGTTATTGTGTGTTCGGTCACGCACGTTCACGGATTCCGTGTGACAACCCTCACTAAACCAGGTATCCGTACGACTTAATTAATAATTAATTGCTGCTTAATTACTGTGCTTAACTGAAATTGCTGATGAACTGCTACTTGATTTCTAGTACTTGTATATTCCTGCATCATACTTTACATACTGTCACTACATTATTTACATGCTGTACTCTAGTGACAAACATGATGCACAAAAGCACAGTAGCATTAGAACGGATAACCTATTGAACGTGCTGACAAAGCCAGCATCAGGCAGACACTGCCTCTAAGGCCTGTATGAGCCAGAAATATTTTACTACACCCATAGTGAGTGTAGGGATACAAGGGTTGTAGAACTGCGTCTCTAGGAATAAGATATAATGACTGGATGTGCCTAAAACGTACTCTAAGCACCAGACACAGCACTTTAATTAACATACCAGCTTCTGGCTAACTAATAAAGTGCCAAAACATGAGGAAAATATTCCTGACACTTTGAGAAATAAGTTGTGTCACTAAAAATATTATTAACGACACTTTAAAGCTTATTTAAGCACTTTAACGGATTACTATCCAACCGAACAACCGGACTATACCCGGAACATGAAAATATTGACATTAACAATATTGGTCTTTTTCTGAGCCAGTTAGGGTCCCTGAATACCCTAACACCCGCTATAGAACACATCACACCACTAACCGAGTTAACCCCTAAATCTAACCTACTTAACTAAACTTTAATCCAACTAAACTTGTTGGAATCGAACTAGACCCCTCCCCCTCATGTAAACGGCCCCAACTAGGGGGAAACACCATGGTACACATCTTGATTATTTAATTGTTTGTTGCCTAATATCTTGAAGACATAGTAACCAAAGGATTAAGGGACTTGCTTTTGTCTATAAATACCTTGTGATTGCATGAAAGTTCATTCACACAATTCATCACCACAAAACTCTCTCTTTCCCTCTCTACATAGCTACGGCCGAACACCCCCCTTGGCACCCACCCATTTTCGGCTCTTGATCCATTCATTCCAACATCATACAAGTGTTCAAGGTCACGCATAAGGAGTCTTGGAGCTAACGGAAGGCGAAGGACCTCGTTATCTTGCTTTTATCCACCACTTCTTCGCATAGATTCTTCCCTAGCCTCGAGCTAGAGGTATAACACTTAAAACACCCTCTCGAACTAATCTAAGGTGGTTAATAAGATTTGTAATGGTTAAAACTCGGAAACTTGCATTTTGAATCTTTAAAGTCTACTAAATACATGAATCTTGTTGGTTAAAAGCTTAATAATTGTGTAAAAGTTGTAGTATTTGTAAGTTGTGATTATTTAGGCCCGATCTACGTTATGGTAGCTCGGATCACCATTTAACCCGGTTTGGTTAAGATCATGGATCTTGACATAAGCTTGTTTCGGACGGTACAAGGGTTAAGATCATGGATCTTGACATAAGCTTGTGTAAAAGTATTTTTACTTGTAAAATAGTGTTTAAAACTAGCAGATCTACGTATCTGCAAGTGGTATTTTCAAAGGACCAAGTGTCGAGAAAATCATGTTTTCTAAAAGTCGGATAACACACTAACAAGTGTGATTTTACAAACCACAAGCGTATAAACACTTGTGAAATGAAAGATTCGACAAAATAACAATCTTTGTGAAAGATGACGGGAAGTTGTAAAGATGGATTTATTCTAAAAACGAGGTTTTTACAAGATTAAGTTACTTTATACAAAGATCCACAAAATATAACGGGATCTACACTATAGTTTTCGGAAAAACTACAAGTTCATACGATTATGCAATTTACATACTTATCGACTAGTTTAATGTGTCGAAAATTGATTGATTGATTAAAGAAGTGTTGAAGTGATTTTGTAAAAGAAAATGATACGCTTGAAAGCGTGGCCACCTCCAGTTACAGGGGAAACTCTGGCGAAATTTTTCTAAAAACATAACACTTAGAATTATTTACAGGTGTTAGAATTATTTTTGATATGTTTTCAAAACATATTTCGCCATGACTTTATTTACAAATATTCGGAGGTGGGATTTTCACAAAATTAAACGTGATAAATATATATTTGGTAAATATAATTTTTCACAACACTGTTTATGATTATTTTGTGAAAATACATAAATATTATTTTTAGAGTAAAAATAATATTTACGAACGTTGACAGATCCAAAATAATACGAACGCTTTCACGATAAACATATAAGTTACAACGGTAATTATTATTACCACACGATTACTAAAACGTAACTTACTCATTATACGGAAATGATTATGAACGTATATTTTATCAACGTATTATTTTTGGGAAAAATTATGTGAAATGGAAATATAATATTTTTGAGAAAAATATTTATATTTGGAATTAGAAATGAAAATATATTAAGTGAGACTTAATATTATAATTTGAACGCACATGTATTAAATCCCCCATCCTTGGGAAGGAGATTAACTACCAAGTACATGCAAAATATAAACACGGAATAGTTGTCTAACTATTTCCCAAAAACCTAAACTATAAAGCTAAGGCACGGCCATCCGTCTAATAGAATTAGTACATGTAGGTCGTCGCGCAGCTGACATTCGGAGTACTTGGTAGAGACGCACTGACTGTGAGTTCATGTCCCCCTTTTCTCTTAACTGTTTTCAGTTTTCTAAACTGCGGGGGTGAAATACATGTTACTATTTACGAGTACTTTATACATGGTATGGTTAGCGTAAGGAGGGTTACTACTTAGATCATGTGAGTGGGTAGGCGCAACTTGAGGCCATTAATCCTCATTGTAGGACCGAGGGACAGTAGCGGTAGATCTATCTGGGTGTAGCGAGCCCAGCCCCAGGCCCAGCATAACGGACCTCGGGGTGACTTTGTGCCCAACGCATAAATCCGCTAGGTTTGAGTCTTCCTACTTGCACTTCACACATATCAATGGCCTTGCAAACCATTGGTGATCTCTTTTTCCTTATTTGCTACATACCAGGATTTTTGATAAATACAAAGGTTTATTTACTCACTTACACATGAACTCGCTCAACATTATTGTTGATTTTTCAACTTACATGTATTTCAGGGAATTAAAGATCTGGCACGGTATGGCACGTTTTCCCGCTGCACTAGTTTCCCAGGTCATCCGGGGTTTAGGGAATGTGACTCTTTCCTGGACAAGTCACAGTCCTTAAACTGTGTTTATGTTATGTTTAAGTTGTAATGTTTATTGAACTAGATTATGGTTGTTAGGGTGTTTCCCGTTAAAACAATGTTATGGTATTTTCGGTTTTAACTTAATGGATGATCCTTGCATGTTTTTAATTTATATAGCTTTGGTATGATTAAGCTATGGTATTAAGAAGTCACACCAAATTAACCACGCTTCCGCAAAGCCAGGGTGTGACAGCTTGGTATCAGAGCTCTGATCATAGCGAACTAGGATTCCTTCTCGAGTCTAGACTATGATCACTAGGGCTCTCACGAAAACATTTTTGCTGCATACCACTTAAGTCCAGATCCAAAACGTTTTTACAAACAAATGTTGAGCACATTTTATTTATTATTTTTAGGCTCAGTCTGGGAGGCTGAGGCTCGGTCTGGGAGGCCGAGGCTCGATCTAATAGATCGAGGTAGTTGTCTAGTGGGACTAGGGAGTCAGTCTGGGAGGCTGGGAGAATTGGCTAGTGGGACTAGGGAGTCAGTCTGGGAGGCTGGGAGAATTGGCTAGTGGGACTAGGAAGAGCAGTCTGGGAGGCTGGGAGGCTAGTGGGACTAGGAGAATTATGTGATATCTTACTTGGTAACTTATGTGATTATTTGATTGTATGACTGATTATTTGTGCATACTTGTGTCTATGTTACAGACTCATGGACTCAGCCGGTACTGGTGACTCGGACACCACCGGACCCAAACCTATCGTATCTGATGACCTCCCATCTTCGGAGCATGAGGTGTATACATCTGATTTTACCAGCACGGAAGATGATGATTTCCAGCCCTTCGCACTACCCGAGGGTGCTGATGAGCCTGCAGATGGCCCTCCTGCTGAGTACCTACCTCTAGTAGTGATTCCGGCTCCTATACCTTTAGCCGTCTATCCCGTATATGACTTACTACTTGATGCCGAGGCTGACGGCGATATCGATCTGTTTAAGGATGAGCCTATCGAGGATGAGATCCCGGACGCAGCCCTACTTCTTGCTGGCGATCTTCTGATGATCGCTGATGCCCCTGCCGAGGACTCACCCGCACATTCACCGGTCCCAGACTCCTTTGAGTCTGTGGCATCCGCACCTTCTCACGAGGTGAGCGCACAACACTTTGCACACGACTCGGATCCTGACCAGGCATCCTCTGCTGCACCTATTCCTAGCTTCGCATTTGACCATGATGACATAGAGGATTCTGATCCCATTTTTCCTCCGGGATTCGACCCGGATCATGATATTGAGTTTATCCCGATGGACCAGCCCATGGAGGATCCCGCTGATCCAGTTGATCCTATTGATCCCGAGTTTGATTTCGAGATGGCTTTTGATGACCATGAGCCTGTCTTGGCTCCTGAGCAGGCAGCTGCTCTAGACCCTATGCCCGAGCATGACCCCGTACATGCTGGCATCCCAGTTGAGCCTGTTCTAGCTGACCCGCCTGTCGATGATCATCTGGAGGATGATCATGTTGTTGGTGTCGATCCTGTTGTTCCTCCACCTTTTGTTGCTGATATACCAGTTGACCATCCTGTTGATCACGTTGCACCGGTTCACCCTGTTGTTGCTCCCCCATTTGATCCCATTCCACTTGAGCCTGAGCACGCACTGTTTGCAGACCACATGGATCCACCGGATGAGCATGCACAGCACGGTTGGATACCTGCTGATGAGGACGTTCCACCTTTGCCCCCTCAGATCCCTGTTACACGACATGTTGATTTCACTTTTCAGGTTCCTCAGTTTGTACCTCCAGCGAGGCCTGGAGAGGGTTCTTCAGCCCATCCTTTTGGGCACGTACCGATGTCTAGCCCCTTCATGCCCCAGATGTCATCTGTTCCACCCTCTACTTCACCGTTTCATGTGGCACCGTTTGACCCCACCAGTGAGCCTTTGCTTTGGTCGACACCACCAGTCATGCCACCTACTGATCCTTACCATCCATTTCATGTGGGACACACTATAGAGGACGTTTTGATGTCCTTCGTTTATCAGCACGAGTCACATACGAAGCGTCTCCAGGAGCTTGAGAGAGCTCAGCTGCCACCATGTTCATGCCATGGTCAGATACACTCTCCTCTTCAGCCATGTCGATCATTACCCCCAGATTATGCTGCTCGCCTCTTTACACTAGAGCAGCAGGTTGCTTCTGTCATCCGTACTCAGCGAGCTATGGAGGAGGACTGGCTCCAGTTACGTCGCTTGCTTTACACTTACTTTCCCCCTCCTCCACCGCCATCTGTATAGAGCTCATCAGTACTGCTTGTGTAGACGTTGGTGAGAGGACCGCGATTGCTTTTGGTTGCATAGCATTTTGGAGACTACATGATGATACTGACTTTTGACACATACTTGATGTATTTGATGTATTTGACACTGATTTGATATAGCTTTTGGACAGGGGTGATGTAGCCCCTAGTTGATAGATGATTGTATGACACAGTGATGTACTGATACACTTATGTTGTGGTCTCGATATATATGGCAATCGCAGTATTCTCATCATATTTGATTCGCTAGATTGCTTATTTACATTATTATGACACGGGATGTTGTGTGTATATTTTTATGACATGGGATGTTGTGTGTATAATATTTGTAACATGGGATGTTGTGTGATTAGTATTTGTGAAGTATTGATAACATGAGATGTTATGTGCTATTACTATTACTATATACGTACTCTTTACTATGGCCTGACCGACGTAAACACATCTTTAGAAGATGCCGCCAAGACGTCAACAACAGCAAATGCCTACGACACAGGCCGAACTACAGCAAGTCATTGCTGCTGCTATTGCTCAAAATGTTGCCTCTCAAGGAGGAATGAGTGGAAGCAACTCTGGCAACACTGGCAACAACAACAATCCACCTCATGCTAACCCTAAGTCATTAAGACATACCATGACCTAAATGGATTCCCTTAGCAAGAGTGCTAATGCCAATCATGTGTTATAATGTATGTGCAGGGTGCACCTACAAACAGTTCTTGGACTGCAAGCCCGTAAACTTTGATGGCACCGGAGGTGCCGTCGCTTTTGTCCGCTGGGCTGAGAAAACAGAATCCGTTCTTCGCATGAGCAAATGCGCATTGGATCAGCAAGTCACTTATATCTCTGGGCTATTTTTGGATGGAGCCCTATCCTGGTGGAACTTGCAAGTACAGACACTTGGCGAAGCTGCTGCTTACGCGCTGACATGGACCGAATTGAAGGAACTCATGCGCAAAAAGTACTGTTCTCGCGCCGAAATCCAGAGATTGGAGACCGAGTTCTGGCATCTAAAAATGGAAGGCCCAAAGATAGCAGAGTATGTTCAGAGATTCCACGACTTGTCGCATGTGGTACCTTACATGGTCACTCCTGAGTTCAAGAGAATTGAACGCTTCATTTGGGGATTAGCTCCTCAAATCATAAGCATGGTGACCTCCTCCAAACCTGCGACTATCACTGAAGCCATCAATTTGAGCGTGGCTCTTACAGAGGAGGCAATTCGTTTGAACAAGTTTGATGAAGTGGAGCCTAAGAAGAAGGAGACTCATGTGGAGTCATCTGGAGGGAACAAACGGAAGTTTTCAAACTTCAAGCAGGGCACCGGGGTGGTGGTTAAGAAAGGAGAGCAGAACGCGCCAGCTCAGGATACAGCTGGTGGTAGAAGGAAAGGTAAGGGATATATGGGTACACATCCCAAGTGCAACTCATGCCAACGACATTACTCTGGTCGTTGCGGGCTAAAAGTATGTGAAGCTTGCGGAAAGACTGGCCATTCAAAGGATTCTTGTTGGGCTAGTGCTGGCCGGGGAGGCCAAGGAGGATTTGGGAATAGAAATAACCGTGGTGGTACTGGGAACCGCCCACAAGGAAACAATGGAGGTGATGGGAATCGGGCCAATAATGCAAACCAAGCGGGCGCCATGAATCGTAATCAGAGAAACAACCAAGCTGGAAACGATGGTGGAAACGGGCAGAGGCCCGGATGTTTCAATTGTGGTGATCTTGGGCATTACAAAAGAAATTGCCCGGAGTTGAACCAAGCCCGCGGAAGGGTTTTCAACATAGAAGCGAGGGAAGCGCGCCAGGATCCCAATGTTGTCACTGGTATGTTCCCTGTAAACCAACGCTATGCATCCGTTTTATTTGATACTGGCGCAGATTATAGCTTCGTGTCGTTAGAATTTAAGAATATGCTTGGTTTAGCCGCTAGTAAGTTAGATATTCCGTACTCGATTGAATTGGCGAATGGGAAGTTAGTAGAAGCTAATGAGGTGATTCGAGGTTGCGTAATCGAGTTGGGAGAACGCGAGTTCGCTCTAGATCTACTACCAGTCCAGTTGGGAAGCTTCGACGTGGTAGTAGGGATGGATTGGTTATCGAGTAACAAGGCCGAGATAGTTTGTCATGAGAAGGTCGTTCGTATCCCGACCGATGATGGTGAGACCATTGTTGTTCACGGAGAGAAGCGTGAGACGCCGTTGAGGATTATTAGCTGCCTGAAGGCAAGAAAGTGTTTGCAGAAGGGATGTGATGCCTTTCTGGCACACATTGTAGATAAGAAGGCTGCTGAGCCAAAGATCGAAAACATCCCCTTCGTGAGGGAGTACCCAGAAGTCTTCCCAGAAGATTTGCCTGGCTTGCCGCCACAAAGGCAAGTGGAGTTTCGCATTGACTTAGTTCCAGGCGCCGCGCCTGTGGCTAAGGCACCCTACAGACTTGCTCCGTCTGAGATGCAAGAACTGTCGACGCAACTTCAAGAGTTGTTAGACAAGGGATTTATCCGACTGAGCTTCTCGCCTTGGGGAGCTCCAGTTTTGTTTGTCAAGAAGAAGGACGGTAGTTTCCGTATGTGTATTGACTACAGAGAGTTGAACAAGCTGACGATCAAGAATAGGTATCCCCTGCCAAGAATCGATGATCTGTTTGACCAACTACAAGGTTCAAGCTTTTATTCAAAGATCGATCTTCGATCTGGATACCATCAGCTACGGATACAGGAGGAGAGTATCCCAAAGACAGCCTTCAGAACTCGATATGGACACTACGAGTTCCTCGTTATGCTGTTTGGGTTGACAAACGCACCTGCAGTGTTCATGGATTTGATGAATCGAGTTTGTAAGCCGTACTTGGATAAGTTCGTGATTGTATTCATCAATGATATTTTGATTTATTCAAAGACGAAGGCTGAGCACGAGCAGCACTTAAGAGCTATTCTTGAGCTGCTAAAGAAGGAACAGTTGTACGCCAAGTTCTCTAAGTGCGAGTTTTGGCTACGAGAAGTGCAATTCCTTGGGCACGTGGTAAACGGAGATGGAATCCACGTGGATCCAACCAAGATCGAGGCGATCAAAGATTGGGAAACGCCAAAGACGCCAACCGAGATTCGGCAATTCTTGGGTTTGGCTGGCTATTATCGAAGGTTCATCGAGAACTTTTCAAAGATCGCTCAACCATTGATGCTCCTCACTCAGAAGGACAAGAAGTTTGATTGGGGAATCAAACAGGAGGAAGCATTTCAGATATTGAAAGATAAGCTTTGCAACGCGCCAATCTTAGCCCTACCGGAAGGTACATATGATTTTGTGGTATACTGCGACGCATCGCGTCAAGGATTGAGTTGTGTGTTGATGCAACGCCAAAAGGTTATTGCCTACGCGTCACGCCAGCTGAAGGTACATGAAAAGAACTATACCACACACGATTTGGAACTTGGCGCAGTGGTTTTTGCTTTAAAGATCTGGAGACACTACCTTTATGGTACGAAGTGCACAATCTTCACAGATCACAAGAGCCTCCAACACATATTCAACCAGAAGGAGTTGAATATGAGGCAAAGACGATGGGTAGAACTGTTGAATGACTACGACTGCGAGATTAACTATCATCCAGGGAAGGCGAATGTGGTCGCCGATGCCCTAAGTCGAAAAGAGAGGATCAAGCCCAAAAGGGTTAGGGCTTTGGAGATGGTTATTCGAACCGATTTTCCTCTGCGCATTCGTGCCGCGCAGAAAGAAGCTCTCAAGGAAAGAAACCTTGAAGAAGAGTATCTCCGTGGGATGGAGAAGTTATTGGTACCAAACAGGGAAGGAACGTTGTGTTTTGAGAAAAGGATTTGGGTTCCTCTGTTTGGTGGTTTAAGGAAGGTTATTTTCGATGAAGCTCACAAATCGCGGTACTCTATCCATCCTGGAGCGGATAAGATGTACCAGGATCTTAAAGATTACTATTGGTGGCCTAGGATGAAAGGCGATGTGGCTATTTATGTGAGCCAATGTTTAACATGCGCCAAGGTTAAGGCAGAATAACAGAAGCCTTCGGGGCTTCTGCAGCAACCAGAGATTCCCAAGTGGAAATGGGAACAAATCTCCATGGATTTCGTTACAAAATTGCCAAGAACGCCTAGAGGCCATGACACTATCTGGGTGATAGTGGACCGATTAACGAAGTCTGCACACTTCCTACCTATCCGAGAAAAGGATAATACGAGCAAATTGGCTGAAATTTACATGAGATAGATTGTTACACGCCATGGAGTACCTCTCTCGATTATCTCCGATAGAGACGGAAGGTTCGTGTCAAGGATATGGCAATCCTTCCAAGAAGCTTTTGGCTCGAAGTTGAATATGAGCACCGCGTTTCACCCGCAGACCGACGGTCAAAGCGAGCGGACGATTCAGACGTTGGAGGACATGCTGAGAGCATGTGATATGGATTTAGGCGGTAGCTGGGACAAGCATTTGCCCCTGGTTGAGTTTTCCTACAACAACAGCTACCATACCAGCATTGGTGCCGCGCCATTCGAAGCTTTATATGGGCGCAAATGCAGATCACCGCTCTGTTGGTCTGACGCTGGTAATAGACAGTTGGTTGGTCCTGATGTAGTCCAGGAACCACTAATAAGATCGCACAGATACGAGATCGCATCAGTGCGGCTCGTGACCGACAGAAAGCCTACGCGGATCGAAGCAGGAAACCCCTAGAGTTCGAGGTTGGTGATATGGTTTTGTTGAAGGTATCACCCTGGAAGGGTGTGGCACGCTTTGGGAAGCGTGGAAAGTTGAATCCGAGGTATATTGGACTGTTCAAGATCTTGGAAAGAATCGGGTTAGTAGCATACAAGTTGGATTTACCTGCTGAACTAAATGGTGTTCACGATACATTCCATGTATCCAATCTGAAGAAGAGTCCAACACAAGTTACCGTTGCCATTCCCACCGACGAAATTCATGTCGACGACACGCTCCATTTCGTTGAAGAACCTGTTGAGGTCATGGATTGGAAAGTAAACAAGACCCGCCGGAGCAGTGTCAAGCTCGTCAAAGTTCGTTGGAATGCTAGACATGGTCCTGAATTCACCTGGGAGCGTGAGGACCGAATGAAAGAGAAATACCCCCACCTATTTCCTGAGAACCCTGCTTCTACAAGCAGAACTTAAAATTTCGGGACAAATTTTTTCTAACGGGGGGAGAATGTGACAACCCTCACTAAACCAGGTATCCGTACGACTTAATTAATATTTAATTGCTGCTTAATTACTGTGCTTAACTGAAATTGCTGATGAACTGCTACTTGATTTCTAGTACTTGTATATTCCTGCATCATACTTTACATACTGTCACTACATTATTTACATGCTGTACTCTAGTGACAAACATGATGCACAAAAGCACAGTAGCATTAGAACGGATAACCTATTGAACGTGCTGACAAAGCCAGCATCAGGCAGACACTGCCTCTAAGGCCTGTATGAGCCAGAAATATTTTACTACACCCATAGTGAGTGTAGGGATACAAGGGTTGTAGAACTGCGTCTCTAGGAATAAGATATAATGACTGGATGTGCCTAAAACGTACTCTAAGCACCAGACACAGCACTTTAATTAACATACCAGCTTCTGGCTAACTAATAAAGTACCAAAACATGAGGAAAATATTCCCGACACTTTGAGAAATAAGTTGTGTCACTAAAAATATTATTAACGACACTTTAAAGCTTATTTAAGCACTTTAACGGATTACTATCCAACCGAACAACCGGACTATACCCGAAACATGAAAATGTTGACATTAACAATATTGGTCTTTTTCTGAGCCAGTTAGGGTCCCTGAATACCCTAACACCCGCTATAGAACACATCACACCACTAACCGAGTTAACCCCTAAATCTAACCTACTTAACTAAACTTTAATCCAACTAAACTTGTTGGAATCGAACTAGACCCCCCCCCCTCATGTAACTGGCCCCAACTAGGGGGAAACACCATGGTACACATCTTGATTATTTAATTGTTTGTTGCCTAATATCTTGAAGACATAGTAACCAAAGGATTAAGGGACTTGCTTTTGTCTATAAATACCTTGTGATTGCATGAGAGTTCATTCACACAATTCATCACCACAAAACTCTCTCTTTCCCTCTCTACATAGCTACGGCCGAACACCCCCCTTGGCACCCACCCATTTTCGGCTCTTGATCCATTCATTCCAACATCATACAAGTGTTCAAGGTCACGCATAAGGAGTCTTGGAGCTAACGGAAGGCGAAGGACCTCGTTATCTTGCTTTTATCCACCACTTCTTCGCATAGATTCTTCCCTAGCCTCGAGCTAGAGGTATAACACTTAAAACACCCTCTCGAACTAATCTAAGGTGGTTAATAAGATTTGTAACGGTTAAAACTCGGAAACTTGCATTTTGAATCTTTAAAGTCTACTAAATACATGAATCTTGTTGGTTAAAAGCTTAATAATTGTGTAAAAGTTGTAGTATTTGTAAGTTGTGATTATTTAGGCCCGATCTACGTTGTGGTAGCTCGGATCACCATTTAACCCGGTTTGGTTAAGATCATGGATCTTGACATAAGCTTGTTTCGGACGGTACAAGGGTTAAAAGGTGAAACTCTACCACACGAGAAACATGAACTTGTGTAAAAGTATTTTTACTTGTAAAATAGTGTTTAAAACTAGCAGATCTACGTATCTGCAAGTGGTATTTTCAAAGGACCAAGTGTTGAGAAAATCATGTTTTCTAAAAGTCGGATAACACACTAACAAGTGTGATTTTACAAACCACAAGCGTATAAACACTTGTGAAATGAAAGATCCGACAAAATAACAATCTTTGTGAAAGATGACGGGAAGTTGTAAAGATGGATTTATTCTAAAAACGAGGTTTTTACAAGATTAAGTTACTTTATACAAAGATCCACAAAATATAACGGGATCTACACTATAGTTTTCGGAAAAACTACAAGTTCATACGATTATGCAATTTACATACTTATCGACTAGTTTGATGTGTCGGAAATTGATTGATTGATTAAAGAAGTGTTGAAGTGATTTTGTAAAAGAAAATGATACGCTTGAAAGCGTGGCCACCTCCAGTTACAGGGGAAACTCTGGCGAAATTTTTCTAAAAACATAACACTTAGAATTATTTACAGGTGTTAGAATTATTTTTGATATGTTTTCAAAACATATTTCGGCATGTCTTTATTTACAAATATTCGGAGGTGGGATTTTCACAAAATTAAACGTGATAAATATATATTTGGTAAATATAATTTTTCACAACACTGTTTATGATTATTTTGTGAAAATACATAAATATTATTTTTAGAGTAAAAATAATATTTACGAACGTTGTCAGATCCAAAATAATACGAACGCTTTCACGATAAACATATAAGTTACAACGGTAATTATTATTACCACACGATTACTAAAACGTAACTTACTCATTATACGGAAATGATTATGAACGTATATTTTATCAACGTATTATTTTTGGGAAAAATTATGTGAAATGGAAATATAATATTTTTGAGAAAAATATTTATATTTGGAATTAGAAATGAAAATATATTAAGTGAGACTTAATATTATAATTTGAACGCACATGTATTAAATCCCCCATCCTTGGGAAGGAGATTAACTACCAAGTACATGCAAAATATAAACACGGAATAGTTGTCTAACTATTTCCCAAAAACCTAAACTATAAAGCTAAGGCACGGCCATCCGTCTAATAGAATTAGTACATGTAGGTCGTCGCGCAGCTGACATTCGGAGTACTTGGTAGAGACGCACTGACTGTGAGTTCATGTCCCCCTTTTCTCTTAACTGTTTTCAGTTTTCTAAACTGCGGGGGTGAAATACATGTTACTATTTACGAGTACTTTATTCATGGTATGGTTAGCGTAAAGAGGGTTACTACTTATATCATGTGAGTGGGTAGGCGCAACTTGAGGCCATTAATCCTCATTGTAGGACCGAGGGACAGTAGCGGTAGATCTATCTGGGTGTAGCGAGCCCAGCCCCAGGCCCAGCATAACGGACCTCGGGGTGACTTTGTGCCCAACGCATAAATCCGCTAGGTTTGAGTCTTCCTACTTGCACTTCACACATATCAATGGCCTTGCAAACCATTGGTGATCTCTTTTTCCTTATTTGCTACATACCAGGATTTTTGATAAATACAAAGGTTTATTTACTCACTTACACATGAACTCGCTCAACATTATTGTTGATTTTTCAACTTACATGTATTTCAGGGAATTAAAGATCTGGCACGGTATGGCACGTTTTCCCGCTGCACTAGTTTCCAAGGTCATCCGGGGTTTAGGGAATGTGACTCTTTCCTGGACAAGTCACAGTCCTTAAACTGTGTTTATGTTATGTTTAAGTTGTAATGTTTGTTGAACAAGATTATGGTTGTTAGGGTGTTTCCCGTTAAAACAATGTTATGGTATTTTTGGTTTTAACTTAATGGATGATCCTTGCATGTTTTTAATTCATATAGCTTTGGTATGATTAAGCTATGGTATTAAGAAGTCACACCAAATTAACCACGCTTACACAAAGCCAGGGTGTGACATTCCGCACGTCGAACGTTCGTTACGCAATCGAACGGCGTCAAAACCGGTCCTATACATCCAGGCAAGGCCAATGTGGTGGCTGACGCCCTCAGTCGAAAGGAGACTAAACCTAAGCGTGTACGTGCGTTACAGCTTACCATCCACTCTAGTCTTCCCGCTTAGATTCGTGATGCTCAGGTCGAAGCATTGAAAGCAGAGAACATCAGGGCTGAGTCCTTACGAGGATCGTAGAAACGGTTAGAACAAAAGGAAGACGGCGCTTACTACGTAACAGGGCGCATTTGGGTTCCATTTTATGGTAATCTACGTGAGCTTGTGATGGATGAAGCTCACAAATCTCGTTACTCAGTACATCCTGGTTCAGATAAGATGTACCACGATCTCAAGACTACGTACTGGTGGCCCCATATGAAAGCTAACATAGCGACCTATGTTAGTAAGTGTTTGAATTGTGCTAGGGTCAAGGTCGAATACCAGAAGCCATTAGGTTTACTTCAACAACCAGAGATCCTGACATGGAAGTGGGAGCAAATTTCCATGGACTTCGTTACTGGTTTACCTAGATCTCAACGAGGAAATGATTCCATTTGGGTGATCGTGGATCGACTGACCAAGTCTGCACATTTCCTGGCTATCAAAGAAACAGATAAGTTTTCCACTCTAGCAGACGTCTACCTGAGGAAAGTAGTTTCAATGCACGGGGTGCCAACCTCCATCATATCCGATCGTGACGTGCATTTTACCTCTGAGTTGTGGCAAGCGATGCACAAATCCTTTGGCTCTCGATTAGACATGAGCATGGCATATCATCCTCAGACGGATGGGCAGTCTGAACGCACCATTCAAATCCTTGAAGACATGCTTCGAGCATGTGTAATCGACTTTGGTAAGGGCTGGGAAAGACACCTCCCATTAGTGGAGTTTTCGTATAACAACAGTTACCACACCAGCATCCAGGCTGCTCCATGCGAGGCATAGTACGGACAGAAGTGCCGATCACCTCTTTGTTGGGCAGAGGTTGGCGACAGCCAAATCACTGGCCCAGAACTCGTCGTAGACACAACAGAGAAGATTGCTCAAATACGACAACGAATGGCGACAGCTCGTGACCGTCAGAAAAGCTACGCTGATAAGCGTAGGAAACCACTCGAATTCCAGGTTGGGGACCGAGTGCTACTTAAAGTCTCACCTTGGAAAGGTGTAGTTCGCTTTGGCAAGCGAGGCAAGCTGAATCCACGCTATGTTGGACCTTTCGAAATCATTGAGAAAATAGGCAAGGTGGCCTACAAACTAAACCTACCTGAAGAACTCCTTGGAGTTCACAACGTATTCCATGTGTCGAATCTGAAGAAGTGTCTGTCAGATGAGACCCTCATAGTTCCTCTCAAAGAACTTACCATCGATGATTAGCTGCGATTCGTCGAGGAACCAGTAAATATTACAGACCGAGATGTTAAGGTTCTCAAGCGTACCAGAATACCCCTTGTTCGAGTTCGTTGGAACTCCCGTCGTGGCCCAGAGTTCACCTGGGAATGAGAAGACCAAATGAAACACAAGTATCCCCAGTTGTTCAAGAAAAGTGAAACCACTACTGAGGCTGAAGCTACTGCGGAATTTCGGGACGAAATTCTAAACCAACGGGGGAAGGATGTGACCCCCCAGGAAATGATGCAACCTAACTAGCTTCCTCAGTAACCACGTGCTAAATTTCGGGACGAAATTTCTTTCAACTTGGGGATGATGTGACAACTCGTATTTCAGAACCTTTCTTTATACTTGGATGTGACCAGTGTGGACGCTATGTGATTTACTAATGTGATTGTTTGCAGTAAAACGTTATGCTTTATTATGTGGTATGTGATACAAGATTGTGGTATGTGATGTATATGTGTATAACTTATGTGAATCATACAAGATTAGTCTAATCGCACAAAAACCCATTTGGGCCGTACACGTTAAACCCAACCGCACAAGACTGTTCGGTCGCACAAGATCGTTGGGCCGGGCATGTCGCACAACAAGCTTCTCCCTCTCGGCCCATTATGATCAATTCGAAACCAATTGGCAAGCCATGATGGATTCGGCCACTCCCCTATATAAACTGGTACCTAACCCTTTTGAGGGTTTGTTCCCTCATTAGTTGCGAATCACACAAGACATACAAAAACCCTAGCTCTCTCCTTCTCTGCTCTCTTTCTTGTTCGACGGCTGCCCTTCTTCCTCTCGAAACTTTCTTCATTTCATCATCGATTCGCTTAGTGTCTCACAATGGTTTATGTAATACATGATACTACAATTGCTATATGTTGATCGATACCATGATTGTTTGCATGATAATCTAGGGTTCTTGTTAATAGATCATTGGTAATGTGTGTTCATGAGAATTATACAAACGATTAGATGTAATAATAAAGTTGTATGATGAACTAGACGTGGTAATAATGCGAATCAGCTCACATGCATATTGTAATTAACCAAATATATGATAACCGATTGTTAAGTACGGATGTTGACGTATGTTTTAGCTTGATGTATTGTATGATGAACTAGGGGTTCCTAATGATTCGATGTTGATGATAATGCGTTGATGTTAATGATGATGAACTGTTGTTATTCATGATTGTAGGATTAATTAGGGTTCACGATTAGGGAATTCTTTGATTAGATCGATTATAGGCATAAATGGAAACTGTTGGAATTAATTGGAAATAAGGTAACTGAATTCCATGTTTTATGGAATTTTAAACTAATCGCACAAGCCCTCTCGGTCGCACAAGAGCGGGTCACACAAGACCTGATCTGATCGCACAAGCAGGGTGCAACCACATAAAGCACATTGTACAACCTAGGATTTCATGATCGCACAAGCCTTGGGCCACACACAATTGCCATGATTTGGGCCACGTGACCCAACTCCGTCGCACAAGTATGTTTCAATCGCACAAGCTTTATTCAGTCGGACAAGCTCTATTGCATCGCACAAGATTATTAAACTGTCTAATTGTTTGGGCCACACAAGTTGTTGGGCTTATTTATAAACTGGGCCGGGTGAACATTGGATCGTACAACATGATGTGGGTCGCACAAGGTTGTGCTGACCGCACAACATGTTTTGTCGGGTAGTTGTTTGGGTTTCAACTACCCAATCGCACAAGATGTTATTGGGCTTACACTGCTACTTCAGCCCAATACATCCTGACGCATAAATTTGGGTTTTATGTGTTTAACTGATTTGTTTAACATGATCTATATGTGTGCCATGATCGTTATGTGCTCGTAAGTTGTTAGTTGTGTGTAAACATACGTGCACTACTTGAACCTAGACCTGACTTGTATGGCAACCATGTTAGGACGTGGTTAACCTCAGCCAACTCGATTGACCTTTTGCTTATCTGCCGAGCTAACCTAAGGTGAGTTCACACTTTCTACTAGGCATGGGATTCCCGGTGGTTGGGAATGGGTAAAGGATTTAATCGGAAACTGTGTGATCTCCTCGTTTGGAACACGTACCACATCCTCTTTATTAAAGGGTGATAATGTCACACCCCCAAAATCCACCTGCGGAGTATCACCGCTTGGGAGCGTGGCTGACCAGGATCAAGCCACCAATCATACAGAACATTGTATAAAGTAAAAGTAATTGCAATATAATCCAAACCAATTCCATATGAAAGGTGTTTCCAAAACATAAGTAAGTTAACATCGTTTAGCGGAAGCGTATTATCGTAAAACCCATAGCAAATAAGTATCAATTATCAAAAGTGTTTAACAAGATAATCAAGATCCAAGTCCCACAACGACCAGCTCCTCCGTGTGCAAGCTCCATATACCTAACGTCCTGCAAGGCATGTAACAGAGGGTCAACAACTAGTTGAGCGAGTTCACAGAAAGTAAATGCGTAATAGTAAGTTCGTTTGTAATAGGTGGCTCTACTGGGCCGTTATTACGTTCTATTGGTGGGGGCTTCCCATGTTGTATAACCACTAGACTATTCGTAACTATAAGTATCCTTCACAACCGAGGATAGTGATCAGTATGAGTATCCTGCACAACCGAGGATAGTGATCAGTATAAGTATCCTTCACAACCGAGGATAGTGATCAGTATAAGTATCCTTCACAACCGAGGATAGTGATCAGTATAAGTATCCTTCACAACCGAGGATAGTAGTAAGTATAAGTATCCTTCACAATCGAGGATAGTAGTAAGTATAAGTCTACGTAGAGGGTAAGTATGTGTCCTTCACAACCGAGGACAGTGAATAGCATAAGCATGTGTCCTGCACATCCGAGGACAGTGGTATGGTAGTCTAGTAACATTGTATCTAGTCAATCTCATTCCTTTAATCCCATTCCCAAGCCCTTGGGAATCCCATGCCTTAGTAAGGGTGTGAACTCACCTTGGTTTGCTCGGTATGTTATTGCTTCTAGGGTTTATAAATCTCTAAGTCCGTTACACACGACCTAGGATATATTGCACATGATTCGTTCCATTAGGGTTTACAAATCCTCGATATTCAAACAACGGTGCTTTGTGTGTGTTTGTTGTGTACACGACGATATTACATATAATGTTCACACACGCCGAATCATACCGTTGCACACAATTATTCACATAGAATCATACGTCACACAGGCTTAACAGAACTAACATAATATCATGTAGCTACTTGTTTCAATTTGACAATTACACAGCATCAAACAGTTACACAATGTCAGACAAGTGTGTGTGGGGGGGTTTCCCCTGTTTGAAACTCGGGTAACACATGACATAGCATACAACCTCGGTCATATAATTAACATACAAATTCGGACATGGATGATCATGTTTTAAACTCGGTCCAATAGATAATCATTTAAACTCGGTCTATTAGATAGTCATTTAAACTCGGTCCACTTAGATAGTCATTTAAACTCGGTCATTCATATATCAATAAACTCGGACATATTAGATTCAATAAACTCGGTCACCTTAACTTAATATACTCGGACATATTAGATTCAATAAACTCGGTCACCTTAACTTAATATACTCGGACATGATGAGATCATTAAACTCGGACATGGGGAGTGAATTAAACTCGGACAACATGATGGGGGGTTAAACTCGGACATGTAATCAAACTCGGACCATTTGCTTTTCATTAAACTCGGACCAAAAGACACTATATTAAACTCGGTCCAAGACAATCACATTAAACTCGGACCATATGTGATTTTAATAAACTCGGACCACCATACATTAACAAACTCGGTCCATTTAATTATTCACAAACAAGAAACTCAGACATGTGCTTCAATAATATACTCGGATCCCATATAAAACATTAAACTCGGATCATGCTCGATAATTTAACCTCAGACAACTATCATCCAAATACTTCTGACTAACGAATAATCATGTGCGATCAAAGCAGTTACGTATATCATTCAAACAAACCCTAATTCCAATCGTATCGACGGCAGATAACAAGTTTATTCGATCGATGTTAAACCACAACAATCATCACAATGATAACCTATCAAGCATGCATCTAATCATCATCGTAATCTCAACTATCCAGGATTAATTCACAGAATATCACATGAGAAACTAGGGTTTTCCATGAACACAAGAATCAAGAAATCAATAAACAATCAACGCACAAATCATTAACAATTACCTTGAATGATTCTAGAGAAAGAGGAATCAAGTGTGATGATTATCTAGTGCCAATGATGATGGTGATGATTGCTAGGAAGCCAAAGAAATGAGAGTACGTGCTTGGATTCTTGTGAAAAGTGATTAGTGAAGTTGAGATTAGGGTTAAGTATCTAGGGTTTCACTAATTACTATTTACATCCCTAAGTATTATATTTTACACATGCACACAATCTCATAACCATTTCCTAACTTTACCACCAAGTTCATATATTTACCAATTTCACAAATAACAAACAACTATGCACAA
Organism: Helianthus annuus; assembly: GCF_002127325.2. Classification (NCBI taxonomy): domain Eukaryota; kingdom Viridiplantae; phylum Streptophyta; class Magnoliopsida; order Asterales; family Asteraceae; genus Helianthus; species Helianthus annuus. The sequence continues at coordinate 50,971,069 of NC_035434.2, read as the reverse complement.
TCCAACCACCAAGTTCATATATTTACCAATTTCACAAATAACAAACAACTATGCACAATCCAATAATCAAAACATATATAATCCCATGGAAATCAATTGTGCAACTACACGACTAATCAATACATGAACGTGCAATAAATACGAAATAGAATCTTGGAAATTCGAGTTGTCACATTATCCCCAACTTAAAAGAAATTTCGTCCCGAAATTTGGTACGCACTCACTGAGGAAGCTAGGTAAGCTGTATTGTTCACTGTTTTTCCTGGGGTGTCACATCATCCCCCCCGTTGATTTGGAATTTCGTCCCGAAATTCAGTAGTAGTAGCTTCAGCCTCAGTAGTGGATGCATTGGTTTCGAATAACTGGGGGTACTTTTCTTTCATTTGATCTTCGCGTTCCCAGGTGTACTCTGGGCCACGTTGGGAGTTCCAACGAACTCGAACAAGAGGGATTCTCTTGTGTTTGAGGACCTTAACATCCCGGTCCGTGATTTCAACTGATTCCTCGACGAACTGCAACCGCTCGTCGATAGTGAGTTCCTTAAAAGGAACTATGAGGGTCTCATCTGACAGGCACTTCTTCAGATTCGACACGTGAAATACATTGTGAACTGCACCGAGTTCAGCTGGTAGGTTTAGTCTGTAGGCTACCTGGTCTATTCTTTCAGTGATTTCGAACGGTCCAACATACCGTGGATTGAGTTTGCCTCGTTTACCAAATCGAACCACACCCTTCCAGGGTGAGACTTTCAGTAAAACCCGGTCCCCGACCTGAAATTCCAATGGCTTCTTACGCTTATCCGCGTAGGCTTTCTGACGGTCGCGTGATGCCGCCATACGTTGTCGTATTTGTGCGATCTTTTCCGTGGCGTCCACTACAACCTCTGGACCCGTGATCTGACTATCCCCCACCTCTGCCCAACAGAGAGGTGACCGGCATTTACGTCCGTACAATGCCTCGAATGGAGCGGCTTGTATGCTGGTGTGATAACTGCTATTATACGAGAACTCCACTAACGGGAGATGCTTTTTTCCAGCCGTTGCCGAAATCGATAACACATGCCCGAAGCATGTCTTCAAGAGTCTGGATCGTTCGCTTAGACTGCTCATCCGTCTGAGGATGATATGCCGTGCTCATGTCTAATCGTGAGCCAAAAGATTTGTGCATCGCTTGCCATAGTTCTGACGTGAATCGTGCATCCCGATCCGAAATGATGGAGGTGGGCACCCCGTGCCTTGAATTTACTTCTTTAAGATAGACGTCTGCGAGAGTGGAGAACTTATCCGTTTCCTTTATCGCTAGGAAGTGTGCAGACTTGGTGAGTCGATCCACGATCACCCATATGGTATCATTCCCACGCTGGGATCTAGGTAAGCCCGTAACAAAATCCATGGAAATTTCTTCCCATTTCCACTGTGGTATCCTGGGTTGTTGAAGTAGGCCTGCGGGTTTCTGGTACTCTGTCTCGACTCTCGCACAAGTCAAACATTTGCCGACGTAAGTTGCAATGTGGGCCTTCATGCTAGGCCACCAGTATGTAGTTCTGATGTCGTGGTACATGTTATCCGACCCTAGATGTACCGAGTAGCAGGACTTGTGAGCTTCGTCCATTACCAGCTCTCGCAAGCCGCCATAAAGTGGGACCCAAATACGCCCCGTTACATAGTAGGCGCCGTCTTCCTTTTGTTCCATTCGTTGCCTTGAACCGCGTAAGGCTTCATCCATAACGTTTTCAGGTTTCAATGCTTCTATCTGAGCAGCCCGTATCTGTGCAGGAAGACTGGACTGAATAGTAAGCTGTAGCGCTCGCACACGCTTAGGTAGGGTGTCCTTTCGACTGAGGGTGTCGGCCACGACATTGGCCTTGCCTGGATGATACTTGATGGCGCATTCGTAGTCGTTCAGTAGTTCAACCCATCTCCGTTGACGCATGTTTAAATCCTTCTGCTTAAGGATATGCTCGAGACTCCTGTGATCGGTGTAAATCGTGCACCTGGTACCGTACAGGTAGTGTCGCCATATCTTAAGCGCGAAAACAACAGCTCCCAGCTCTAAATCGTGCCTCGTGTAGTTCCGTTCGTGAACCTTGAGTTGACGAGAGGCGTAGGCAATAACTTTATCCCGCTGCATCAATACGCAACCAAGACCCTGTATTAATGCGTCACAATATACTACGAAGTCATCCGTGCCCTCTGGTAATGAGAGAATAGGCGCGCTGCAAAGCCTATCCTTTAGGTACTGAAAAGCGGTTTCCTGGGACTCTCCCCAGCGATAGGTGACACCCTTCTGTGTCAGCATAGCAAGCGGCTGCGCGATCTTCGAAAAGTCTTTAATGAAGCGTCTGTAATACCCCGCCAAACCCAAGAGTTGGCGTATTTCCGTTGGTGTATGCGGTACAGGCCAGTTCCTGATCGAATCTACCTTGGATGGATCGACATGAATCCCATCCCTGTTCACTACGTGGCCTAAGAAGTGGACTTCACGAAGCCAGAAGTCGCATTTAGAAAACTTTGCGTACAGTTGTTCCTTTCGTAGCAGTTCCAAGATCAATCTCACATCCTGAAGGTGCCATCCTTCTTTTTCACAGATATTTGGTATCCAAGAGTTCTTGTAGCTCCCCAAGGCGAAGAGATAGGTCGGATAAATCCCTTATCCAAGATTTCTTGTAACTGCGTCGATAGTTCTTCCGATTCTGGTGGAGCTAAGCGATACGGTGCTCGAGCTATGGGTGCTGCTCCTGGAGCGAGCTCGACGTGAAACTCGACCTGACGATGAAGCGGTAGACCAGGTAAATCTTCAAGAAACACTTGAGGAAAGTCACGTACAACAGGAATATCCTCCAACTTCTTTTCCTTTGCTGATGCGTCAGTGACAAGTGCCAGAATGGCGGTGTGCCCCTTTCGTAAACATTTATGCGCCTTTAAGAAAGAGATGATGCCAACCACAGCACCGCTCTTGTCGCCTTGAACTTCGAGAGGTTCCTGACTAGAACGAGGAATGCGAACAATCTTTTCTTTGCATAGGATTTCTGCTTGCTGTTGTTGCTGGCGATTCCGATTTGCAGGCCGTGGGCTCCTGAATCCTTAGCTTCATTGGCCCATCTTGAGACACCTCTGGCAATGTCCCTCGTTGCACTAACCACCGTGATGTCTGTTGCATTAGTTTCACATTGGGTGAATTCCCCGATATCCATCCTGCCCCTGACCACCAGAAGTTGGCTGACTCGGCTTGGGTGATCACTATTCTTGCGCTGCTGCTGTGTTTGAGACCGAACGGTAGCTGACCCTTGCTGGAATGCCCATCCCATTTCCGCTTGTTGTCACTAGGGGTAGCGGGAGTAGCAGAAGTGGTAGCGGTAGTAATAGCGCTGGTACAACTAGTCAGCCTGTTCTGTTCCACTGCCTGATCCGTGAGGCGATGAGCAAGACGCTGAGTGTCTTGGATATTGTCGAGGTTAGCCGATGTAGCATGGCTCTTGTTGGTGCACTTTGTGTCTGTACTTTGTCTATGTTTTGTAATGTATAAAACGATGTCTTTTGTCGGTTGTGTTTACGTCTTTTGTATGTTGTTTATGTGTTGTAATATGTGTTTGACCAAGTCAACCATCCTCCTGGTTTGACTTGGCCAAACATCAACACTTAGTGTTTTAAGTTCAACACTTAGTGTTTGAAAGATGTCATGCTTCGAAGGATGTCATCGAAGGTTGAATAGTATCCTTCGATGACCTAGATGTCCTCGAAAGATTATGGTTCGATGGATATTGATGGACCTCGAAGGATATACTATCCTTCGAGGTATGTTGAGATCCTTCGAAGTCTTTCGAAGATACTTCTGGTCGATAGATGATCCTTCGACCAGAACATTTATCCTTCGTGCATGTCAGTCTAGTATGGGTATATATATACCCATGAGGGTTTCACTTTACAACTAGTTTTTCTACAAGTTCTGTGTAAGGTTGTTCAAGGTGTAGAGAGCTTTTGTGTGTGAAACCCAGGTCTGTAATAGAGAGCATTTCAGTTTGGTCAAGGTCTGTAACCGTGTCCACTGAAATACAAGAGAAAACTTTGATATCTTGCGTGTCTATCTTTCTCTTTGTAATCTTTGCTTTCATCTAAACTCCGGTTGCACTCTAGCTTGGATTCCGCACTTGCTAGAGTGTTGAACATAACAAGGAATAGGTTAAACCTCAACCTCCGAGGGACCTACAAGTGGTATCAGAGCCGTGGCTCTTTTCCTTGTTAAACCGGGTTTGTGCAAGACCTTGGTTTGTGTTTGGACAAAAGTTTTCTTGGTTTAACTCCCGTTTTTAGTGTGTTTCTGGACTTTCTAGCCTTAAAAACGTGTTTTAAACTAACCGGGTGTTGTGTGGGAAGGATTGGGTAACTTAAAATTTTGTCTTGAAAGGTTTGCTATTTTCCGGCAAATATTCCGGTCATATTCCGGTTGCTAGGTGTGGATAAGAAGCTTCCCTTTTTGGCAAAATTTTCAAAGTTGGTGAAAGTTGGTGAAAAGTTTGTGCAGAACATCCTTTCTGCCGAAAGGTGGTTCACCAACCACATCAACCTGTCACTTTTCAGTCAACCTTGTGTCAGTGTGTCAGAGTGTGTTCGAAAGATATCTTTCGAGCTCGACAGATCATCTTTCGATTCAGGAGTTTCGAAAGATAACTATCCTTCGAACAATCCTTCGAAGTCAGTGTACCATCTTTCGAGTCAAGGAATCTTCTCGAAAGATCCATCATTCGAGTTACTGTTTGTCTTCGAAAGATAAGGATCCTTCGAGTAGGGGAATCTTTCGAAGTTTTTGTTCGAAAACTCAACAGTAGTCTTTCGAATACTGTTGATCTTTCGAACAGTGTTATCTTTCGGGCCATCTTTCGAGTCTTATCTGTTTGAATTTAACAGTGTGTGATTTCAGGTCTTTCGATCCTTATCCTTCGGCTGTTGTCATTTTTTTTCAAGTTTTAATATAGTTTGTGAAAATCAATTTTCTAAATTTATTTTCACCTAATATATTAATTATAAAATGGGAACAAATGGTCAATGGGATCCTTCTGCGTGGACTACGACAACTTTGACTCCACAGTCATCATCTACGCAATCATCAACCACGCAATCTGCGCCAGAGTTCAACAAAACTGCATGGATGCAGGCTATTGCCCCAACTCAAGCTGCAATGATAACGGCAAATCAATGGGCATTGGTCACTAATCAAAGCAACAGCATTCAAGCAATGATGCAGAACGATAGTGAAACTGGTACAAGCACGAAACCGCCAAAGCTTAATCACATCAATGATTGGGGATGGTGGAAAGAAAGGTTGAGAACTTATGTTCAGGGGCAAGGTCAAGACTTATGGATGTGTTTCTTCACTTCGTTTGAAAATGAGTTGGAAGTTGCAGGATCAAATCCAGAAACTTACAGCACACTGTCTGATGAAGATAAGAAGAAGTTTGAATTGGAAAAGAAAGCATTTATGATTCTCACGCAGGCTCTTCACAGAGATATATACCACCAATTCGTCTACTGTACGACTACCAAAAGTTTGTGGGATATGCTCACGTTAAGGTGTGAAGGAAATGCTCAATCAAGAAAGATCAAGCAGGAGTTGCTAAAGAAAGAGTTTGAAGGTTTTACCTGCATGGAGAATGAAGGTCTATCAGAATTGTCTACAAGATATCACCATCTGTTGAGTGAAATGTTTGCCTTCAAAGTCTCTGCCACTCCACAAGATATGGTGAGGAGATTTGCTGATGCCTTACCAGCAAAGTGGAGCAGTTATCTTGAGATTCTCAAGGAAAACGGTGTTCTGGATACAATTACCATTTATGAGCTAATCCAGAAATTGGAAAACAAAGATGTTGAAGAAAAGCTCAAGGCGAAAAGAACAACCACTCCTCAGAATCCCGAGATGTATTTTGGGATTGCAGGTGGTATTACTGGAGAAAAGCCAGCTTCTCAGCATGCTAAGCTTCAAACAGCGTTCATCTCCAACACCGGACCTCCAACAGCAAATCAATTTGATCCTTCAGCATACACAATGATGTATTCAAGACCAGATTCTTCATCTCAACAACAACAACAACAACAGCAGACAGCTCAACAATTCACTCCACCGCCTTTCCTGGATCCTAACAGAGCTCAACAGCAACAACCACAACAGCAGGGATTTTATGGAAGTTCTTCAAGCTTTCAAGCTACTTCCAATCCGAACACTGTCAGATTGGATACTTCCAATTTTTCAAAAGTCAGTGTTGAGATAGCCAAGGAACATATGGAAATGTTGAACACCTTGGTTAGCGCCTACTGTGGGTTGGTTGCGGGTCAGATTGGAAATATCAACCTAACCAACGAAGATTATCAGCAGGTTGATAAAGAAGAGTTTGAGATGATGGATATAAAGTGGGCTCTTGCTAGTGCTATCCGTAGAGCTAAAGAGTTTATGGAAAGAACGGGGAGAACCAGCTTGGAAAGCAATAACAACACCAAGTATGGTTTTGATAAAAATGCTGTCACCTGCTTCAACTGTGGTGAAAAGGGTCATTTCAAACGGGAATGTCAGAAGCCACCCAAGCAAGGCAATCAGAATCCTTTCAGGAATCAAAGACAGCCTCAGCAACAACAGAACAATTCTGACAGACAATTAGTTCCCGTGGGAGGAAATACTTCTGGATCCTCAAACTCTAATCCCCACAGAGGATTAGTTGTTCAAGCTGATGAGATTTGTAACTGGAGTGTTCAGCTTGGAGAAGGAGGTAATGGAGGTAATGGTGGCACAGCTTGTTATGCCAAAGTAGTTGAAAAGGTTGAAGAACCCGTGTCTGCTGGTGAATCTTCTGAAGATGAAGATAGCTCGGGTTACAGTGGAAGTGTTGATGGTGAATCACTTGATACTGGTGATATATCAAGTGAGGCTTTAGATCTGGAGGTTGATGAATTATTGGCTGATGCTGAAGCTTTATGCAAGAGAAAGTCTATTCTGTGCCAGAAAGCTGCTGGAACTTCTGAGAAGCTTTCTCAATTTTTCTCTGAAGATGGATCTTTCTCTTTTCTTACAGCCTTCATGGCTCATGTTGAAGGACAAACCTCACAGGTATGTGATTCTAAACCTGACTCTGTTTCTGCTGTTGTTGAATGTGCTAAATGTCTAGAATATGCAGAAAAGGAAAGTCTGTTTGAAATCACACAAAAACACAATCAAGAATTGATTGTTGATCTTGCTAAAGCATCTGAAGCTAACTTCTTTTTAACCAAAAATGAAAAGGAATTTAAAGAAACAATTAAGTCATTAAAACATGATGTTTCTGAATTACAAAAGGCTGTTTTGAGAAAACAACATGCTAATAATAATTTAATTGACACAATTGAGAAACAAATGGTGGAGTTAGCTACAGCTCGATGCGAATGTGATGCAATTAAGCAGAAATTGGACAGTTATTCCAATTCCCGCTTTGTTTTGGATCACATCATCAGTGTTCAAAAGAAAAAGGGGGACGCCAAGTGTATTGGATACAAAAAATGTCCTCCCCCAATGAGCCACAATTATTCAAAACTGCCTGATGACGAGGATATGCCCCGTTTTGAACCTACTGTGCCACTTGCGCGAGATGACTTTGCTGCAGGCCTCGGGTTCAAAACTGGTACATCTTCCTCGGAACAATCAGCTTCTGAGAATGTGGAAAATTCATCGTGTGAAAAGGAACAGAGTCCTCCCATCATTGAGGATGCTGACTCTTCAGACGATGAATCTGAAGAAATTGTGAAGCCACAGTCTAACTCGGTTACACCAGACATTCCAATTGAGAATCACATCTTGTGTGATCCACCAGTGAAACCGAGTAAGGCTGAAACACCAAAGGCAATGAAGCCCAGTGTACCTAGCAGTGAAACGAATAACTTGTTGTATACGCTCAAGGGAGACAGCAAAATTTATTCTGACAGAGATTTTCCAATCAAAAATGTAAATCAAGATCTAATTGAGAAAATTTTTGAAGGACGAACTGATAAGTTTTTGGGAAACAAAGGTAACAAAGTCACTGTCACTCAATGTGAACCAGTTCCACGTGAACAAATTAGAAAACAACATGGGAACCAAAAACTGCCAGTTGAACGAAAACAACAAGTAAATTCTGGAAAGGGTAAGGGCCAGGTACAGGAAAAGAGGGCTCAGAACAAGAATGTTCAAGCACCAAAAGTTCAGCAGCCTAAGACTGAACAACCAAGGGTTTAACAACCTAAAATTGAACAGTCTAAGGCTCCTCAACCTAAGGCTGCACAATCTAAAGTTCCACAATCTAAGGTTGAGCAACCTAAGGTTCAAAAGGTGCAAAACAGGAAAGCCCCTGTTAAGAAACAAAAACCGATAGTGAAGTTTGTTGAATCAACGGGTACAGACAAACTTGAAACATTTCAAAACAAATCTAACAATGAATTTGTAAAACAAGTTAGAATTTTGAAACGAAATGAGCAAAACAATTATACCCAACACACAAACGGATGTGACTTAGGTCCAAGCACATCTAGATCACAAACTTCAGTATCTGGTTCTTCGTCTGGTCATCAACACGTTTCTCCGAGGTTTGTAGAGCGGAGAATGTGTTTTGAATGTGGAACAATTGGGCACATTGTAAGATACTGCCCATACTTGCAAAAATTGAAAGGAAAAACAAGTGCTCCTCAAGAAACCAATTACCAAAAACAATCGGTTTCCTCGAAACAAGACCCACGTGTCTTGAAAGAAAAGGAAAAGAAGGTAAAACAAAAGAACAAAAAGGTAATTGAGAAGGCCTTAAAATCAGAGGTCAAGAATGAAAAACCTGTACAAGCTAAACCTACAAGTGTAAAACCAGTAAATACAAAAACAATTAATTCAAATACTGGTAAACAAAAACAAGCTTGGAAACAAAAACAGGTAATTAAGTCAGGGGGAGCACCAGAAGCTTTATTTCCTAATCATCAAGTGATTGAGATCACTTTCCTTGATGATCAAGGACGACCCAAGTCAACAAAGGCTTGGGTCCCCCTCTCAAACTGATGTGTTAATTGCATGTGCAGGCGGCTCCAGGAGGAACTATTAATAGTCATTGGATTGTTGATAGTGGGGCTTCCAGGCACATGACTGGCGACTATCGTCTTCTTTTCGATGTGCGAAGTATAAGAGGAGGATATGTTGCGTTTGCGGGAGATAAGGGAGGTTATATCACCGGCGAGGGAATGATCTCTAATGGGATTGTGAGTTTCGACAAGATCAATTATGTGAAGCAATTGGATCACAATCTCTTGAGTGTTTCTCAAATCTGCGACAAGAAGTTCACCGTGCATTTTGATGATGCCGGTTGTTATGTGCTGAAGCCAGGTTTCAAGATCCCCCCAGAATGGATTCTCTTATCAGCTCCAAGGGTGAATGATTTGTATGTCCTTGATATGAGCCAAGCAGTAACGAATTCCAAACAAGTTACTTGCTTTGTTTCAAAGGCCACTGAAAAGGAGACAATCTCTTGGCACAGACGAATGGGTCATATTCACCTCAGAAAAATGAATCACCTTGTCAAAAACAACTTGGTGAGAGGTGTCAATGTGAAACACTTTCAACTTCAAGATGTCTGTGTGCCGTGTCAAAAGGGAAAGCAGACCAAGAAATCTCATCCATTGAAGAAGGTTAACACTGTCAACATGCCACTCGAGCGTTTGCATATGAATCTTTTCGGCCCTGTCAAACACAAGAGTGTGCACGGAGAAGTTTTCTGCTTGGTAGTTACTGATGACTACTCAAGATTTTCATGGGTTGACTTCATGGTCCACAAGAGCGAGACTCCAGAAATTCTGAAGAATTTGATCACCCTGTTGGAAAATCTGTATATTCTAAAGGTGAGGCGAATTCGAAGCGACAACGGTACCGAGTTCAAAAACAGGGTTATGGATGAGTTTTGCACTGCAAAAGGAATCCTTCATGAATATAGCTCTCGGTACACGCCACAACAAAATGGAGTCGCTGAAAGAAAGAACAGAACCTTAATAGAGACTGCAAGAACCATGTTGGTTGAGTCTCAGCTTCCAGTTCGATTCTGGACTGAAGCTGTTGCCTCGGCTTGCTACACGTTAAACAGGGTTCTCACAGTGAAAAGACATGGAAAAACGTGCTTCGAACTCCTACACAAGAAGACTCCTGACTTGGAATATCTAGAACCTTTTGGTGCACCATGTACCATGATTGAGCCTGACGGGAAGTTTGGTGCCAAAGCTATCGAAGGTTATTTCCTTGGGTATGCTACTCCTAATCTGCGAGTATGGAACCTGACTACCAAAAGGATTGAAGAATGGGGTGAAGTAAGAGTCCAAAGATATTCTAATCCTCCGAAGCCTTCTGGTGAACCATGGATGTTCGATTATGATGGTCTTTTCGACTCATTCAATCTGCCTACATTTGATGATGATAATGCAATTGCTCAAATGTTGTCTGAAAGCGAGAATGCGACTGGCTCTCAGTTAGCTCGTCCAATCATTGTTGACTCACAAGCGTCTTCTTCTGTCAACAATCTCGTTTCAAATGAGGTGTTTAATGATGCTGTCGATTACAATTTGTAATCGGAAGATGAGGAGTATGTTGATGCAAATGATGGTGAAGCACTGCGTCCGGTTCAAGGTACTTCAGAAGCAACGGATCCAGTGTCTGCGCCAATTATCCAAGAAGAAAATGCATCATCTTCTACAACTCACCAGCTTCAGAATGATATCGGGAATTTAAATATCACTAACTTGAGGTCAAATGTTGAAGTTCCTCAAGTTACTGAAACCCGAATTCATAACATTCATCCTCAGCAGAATATAATAGGTGATGTTCTCAGTGGTGTAAGGACAAGAAATCAAATCAGAAACAACGAAAATGCTGGCTTGTATGCTGAGATACGAGAATCGGGACAACAGAATCAATGGTCCTTTGCCTGCTACGTTAGCCAAGAAGAACCTAAATCTTGGAAAGAGGCATTGAAGGATGATTCCTGGGTGGAAGCAATGCAAGAAGAACTTCAGCAGTTTGAGAAATTGGGCGTATGGAAATTGGTTGATAGGCCCGATAACTACAAAAAGATCGGAACTCGCTGGGTGTTCAAGTGCAAAAAGGACGACCGTGGGATTGTTGTCCGAAACAAAGCAAGGTTGGTTGTCCAAGGCTTTAGTCAGATTGAAGGCATTGACTACAATGAAGTGTATGCTCCTGTTGCTCGTCTGGAGGCTATTAGAATCTTTCTAGCCTATGCATCTTTCAAGAAATTTAAGGTGTACCAGATGGATGTCAAAAGTGCTTTTCTACACGGAGTAGTCGAGGAGGAAGTATATGTCGAGCAACCACCGGGGTTTGAAGATCCATTACATCCTGACAGGGTTTTACTTCTAAACAAGGCGTTATATGGTCTTCATCAAGCACCTCGGGCTTGGTATGAAACGTTGTCTACCTATCTGCTCAGCAATGGTTTTAGACGGGGTTTGATCGACTGTACCCTCTTCATCAAAGAGAATGGTGAAGATCTTCTGTTGGTACAAGTGTATGTCGACGACATTATCTTTGGTTCTACCGATGATAAGTTGTGTAAAGAATTTGAAAAGGTGATGCAAGATCGATTCGAGATGAGTGCGATGGGTGAAATGACGTTTTTCTTGGGTTTGCAAGTAAATCAATCCGAATCTGGAATTTTTATTCATCAAACCAAGTACGTCGGGGACATCTTGAGCCGGTTCCAGATGTCCGATTCGAAGCCAATTTCTACTCCTCTTCCTCAGAATCATGGAATTACTCCGGATGACGAAGGAGATGCTGTGGATTCTTCGCTCTATCGTGCTATGATTGGATCTTTAATGTATCTCACCGCATCAAGACCCGACATTATGTATCCAACTTGTCTTCTCGCTAGGTATCAAGCGAATCCGAAGGTCTCTCACTATGCTGCTGTCAAAAGGATCTTTCGTTATCTGAAGACTTACCTTGACACCGGGTTATGGTATCCTAAGGATGATAACTTCGATCTTAAAGCTTTCAGTGATTCTGATTTCGGCGGCTGCAAGAAAGATGGAAAATCAACTACAGCAGGATGTCAGTTCTTAGGCAATCGCCTAGTCACTTGGCAATGCAAGAAGCAGACATGTGTGGCTACGTCTACATGTGAAGCAGAATACATTGCTGCGTCTAGTTGCTGCTCCCAGGTTCTATGGATCCAACAACAGATGCGGGACTACGGTTTTGAATTCCTAACTACTCCTATTTATGTTGATAATGAGGCTGCCTTACAGATCACTAGAAATCCTGTACAGCACTCGAAAACGAAGCACATCGATATTAAATATCACTTCATACGTGATTGCTTTGAAAAGAGACTTATCGATGTGGTTCATATTCATACCGACCACCAACGTGCCGACCTTTTTACCAAAGCATTTGATAAATCAAGATTTGATTATTTACTTTTGGTAAACGGCATTAAGGTGAAGCAAGAGTAACCGACATCAGGAAATCGTTTTTGTAAATATTTTTCTAAAAACCAAAAATCCAAAAATATTTTTCATTTTCTTTATTTTTGAATTTTAGGGGGAGAAAGTTTCAAGAAAAATACAAAAACATTGAAAAACCACAAAAATACAAAAATATGTCTTTAATTTATTTACTTTCTGCATTTAAGGGGGAGAAAATTCAGAAAAACACAAAAACAATAGAAAAACAAAAATGAGTTTCTTGGCAATATAAGAGAAAGTGATATTACATCAGAGGTCGGTTGAAACATGTTTCCAGAAATCAAAAGAAAAAGAAAATGATAAGTAGCTCTACTAATGATGTACCGGTAGACTCACGATCATTTTAAAGTATGCAGGAGATATAAACATAACAGACTGAAAACCGCGTGGGAACCGTTCATTGGCATATGGTCTTGGTACCGAAATTTCGTTTGATAGATTGCCGAGGTTCTGAGATATTCGGGGTTTATGCTGTTTATCATCTGGGTATCATGGTTGTTTCTATAAAAGACAAAGTCTAAGTTCTTCCATGATACCATACATACGTGTACATATCTCATACTGCATTCGACCTCAATAAGTGATCAACAATCACATGTCCAAATCAAATAAGTGATAATATATCACATTTATCCGGGAGTCAAGTTCGTCTCTCTGCTGTACGGAAGTACTGACCTGTTCACGGACTTGCTACTGTGCCCTCATGCATATGAAAATCAAGTTCCTCATCAATAAGTGATTCTATCACATAGGGCTTGTTTTCAAATTCAAATAAGTGACTTGTTCACATTGTATATATATACGTCAAAAACGGATGATAAACGGTATACTCCCCAGTATGATGAATTCTCGTGCATACCTTGATACGGGAATGTGTCGTGAGTGGATGAACACCGGTCGGTAAGTACAAATCATACCTTAAATGTATCTCATTGTATTATGATTACACCTGATCGTTGAGTTTAAGTGGACAACAATATCGGTAATTGTGGTAGAATACTTATCCGCTTCTGTAAAAGAATTTTAAAAGGAAGTGTGTTTTGACAAAAGACCGCAAGCTGATATGATTCTCTTCGCCAGAAACTCGCAAAAATATTGTTGTGTTTGTATATATTTATTTACTGCTTTATTTTAAACAGTTTTTGTCGTTTGGTGCATATCAGTACGACATTAGCGGTGATGTCGTTTGATAACATTCAAAGGATTTTAAGATTGTTACCTTTTATTTTATCAAACCACAAAATCCAAAAAGATTTTCAATTTAACATTATTTTTGATTAACTGATGTTGGTGCTCGAACCGATACCTGACAAGCCGAGATACTTCATAAAATTAACCTTGCTGAACTTCATAATGGACAACTTTTCAAAATGGTCTTTCATGAAAAACCTCAAAATTTGAAAGGTGGAAATTGAAATTTCCCTAAAAATCCAAGTGTTGGTGGGAAATCTGATCCTTCGAGGAAGCAATGGCCCTCGAAAGATCAGATGGTCAAAGAAAGTCAATGAAAGTCAACAGCTTCAGTCGAAAGATACCTGGTCAACGAAGGATTTGACCAATTGATCCTTCGAGTTTGACCAGACCCTTTGAAAGATGATGTAATTCGAAGGATATCTTTCGAAGGATCCAAAAATATCTGGCATCCTTCGATCCAGATCCTTCAAATATCTGGATCCTTCGAACCATATATGGATCTTTCGAACAAAAAGTAATCCTTCGAGAAAACTGTTCATCTTTCGAACGGTTTGAGTTCTTCGAGGCGGTTCGACCTTCGAGGTGGAGTATAAAAAGGTGTCTTCTTCATCATTGTCATTATCAGTTTTTCAAAAACCCTCAAAATCCTCTCGAAACTCTGCCAAAAATTTCAAAATCACTTGTTCGTCCATCAGGATTTGATAACATTATCTTGGTAGGATGTTTATGCTCTAATCTATTAACAAACATCAAAACAAAACTTCATAAACATATCATTGATCATGATTCATTCTTTAATGTTCTTGTTTTATTCATGTAAGATTTTGAATGTCTAGGTTATGAGTCAGTGATGTTGTGATTATGTGATGCTACTGTATCTGTTTGTGGATGTTATGTTGTTTAGATTGAACATTGTTGACTGAATGTTTGGGTTGATTAAAACAGGGGTTGTTTGGGTTTTTGATAAGGTTAAATGTTTGGGTGTGTTCATGATTCGGTTTGGGGTTAAAATATTGATGTTATGAAATGGATTGAAATGTTGTTTATGTTTGATATAAAAACACACTTGAATCCAGTTTAAACATTCACCGGAAAAACTTGAAACCCCACCGGAAATACGCCGATGAACAGTGCCGGAAGAAGGATGATGATGATGAGTCATCACCTCGATAGATGTGTTGAACAACATCCTTCGAGGTGAGTCTCGAAAGATATTAGATATCTCGAAACAGGTTAGACATCTCGAAGGATCATCCTTCGATTGATCAATCCTTCGAAGGATCAAGACATCTTTCAAATTCTTGATCTTCCGAAAGATGATCTTTCGATAAGGCTGTATCCTTCAAGAAAAGTGACATCTTTCGAGCCTGTCTAACATCTTTCGAGCAGATTATCATCCTTCGTGCCACATTTCATCCTTCGATGGATACAGTGTATCCTTCGATAGTTTCAACACTTAGGAAATTTTCAAGAAATTGAAAATTTTTCTAAGTATGAAACTCAATGTTGACTGTTTGACCGGTTCTTATTACGTGTCGTTTTTGATGCACAGAGATGGCACCAAAGGTTAAAAAGGAGCGGGCAAAGCCAACAAAGAAGGTGAAATCAGAGCTGGAAGCTATGTCTGAGCCTAGACAGAATATGGCGGCGTATCTACAACCGATTGGAAGTATAAGTGCAGAGTTTGATGGAATCATGGAGTATCTACATCGGTCGCGAATCAACTACGCTATCACAACTCAGCATGTCGCATATCAGTCTCACATTAAAGCTTTCTGGGATACAGCTGGGGTTGAAACGGTGGATGATAAGGAAGTAATCAGGGCAGTAGTCGCTGAAAAGCCAGTTGTTATTACTGAAAACTCTATCAGAGAACGTCTTCGGCTTGGAGATAAATCTGAAGATCCAACGTCTATAGAGCTACAGTGTCAGCGTGGGTTATTGTTAAGGATTAAGTACAGCGAGAACGTTCTTACCAATCAAATCAACAAGAAGTTTCTGCCTCTTCGATATAAGTTCCTTCTGCACATTCTCATTCATTGCCTAAGCAACAAGCGCTCTGGGTATGATTTGTCTCCTATTGACTTGACGGGATTGTTTACGGCGCTGATTCTGAACAAGCCGTTCAACATTTCTCGGTATATCTTCAATAATCTGAAGGAGAACACTCGGAGGCCACTTCCGTCAGATACACAGCGAACTAACACCAAATTTTGGTTATACCCTCGGTTTCTACAAATGATGATAGATGATCAGATTCCTGATCTTGCTAAAGCTACGGCAGATGTGTTTCCTGTGAATCCGATGAACGAACGCACACTGCTAATCGTCAAGTCTATGGGGGTTTACAAGGGATCGGATCCGGATAGGAAACTGATCGGTCATCTTAATGCTCCTGATTATGAGGCTCCGCAGAATCACAGATGGCGTCGTGAAGGAAGTGTTTCTGATAATGAAGAACCAGCTTTAATTGCTATGGCTGATGAACAACTCACAGCTAAACATGGAATCAAGGCAACTAGAAGGTCTGCTGGTAGTTCTGCTGCTGCAGCAAGTGCTGAAGTTGATATAAACGTTGCTGCTGAAGAGATTCAGGATGTGTCTATAGATCCTGGTGTTGGTGCTGGTGGTACTGGTGATGTAGCTGGTCAGTCTGCTTCTGTGGCGACTGACAAGGGTAAAGGCAAGATCGATGAGGCGAGGAACTTAATAGATGAAAGCAGTTCATCTTTTGAAGAGGAAGGAGGTCCTGATGGTGATGGTTCATCCTCTGATGATGATAATCCTCCTCCTCCAGGGTTGAAGAAAGTCCTTGACAAACGCGGGAATCCCCGGTTTGTAAAGATAAAGAAGACAGGTGATGATGAAGAATCTGATAAGGATGAAGACTATACGCTTACTTCTCCGGGCTTTATTAAGAAGAGGAAGGCACAGAAACAGGGTGTACGTGCATCGAAAAAGGCTGCTGATGTGTCTTCTATTCCTGTGTCAGTACAACCTTCTTCTGAGCCAGAGCAACAGTTTCCTCCGATTGGCGATCAGCTGACTGCTTCTGAGACGCTGGAGCTCATGTCTGCTTCTGAGACGCTGGAGCTCATGTCTTCTCCACCAAAGTCTTCTGGGACACGCACGGTGTCTGTTGATCGACAGACGCCTGCAACTCCCGCCTCAGGTACACATACTAGACCTTCTCTCGTTATTTCCGGTCCTACAGGAGCTACTGGTCAATCTGGGTCATCAGGACCAGAACCATCTCTACCGACATTGGCAGAGACTCTGTCAGGATTATCTGATGCTGAAAAGATTCAATTCCTGATTGGACAAATCAGTGAATTAGGTTCTATTGTCAGTCGACATACACGAACGATTGAAGAACATCGTGTACAACGAGTGAAGGATGCAGAGGCTCACAATCAGCTGTGTTCTATTGTAAATGCTCAAAGTTTGAAGATCAAAGAACAAGCTGAAGAAATTGATAGATTAAAGAAGGCTAACTTGGCAAGGGATAAAGAGGTGGAGATCATGAAAAGACACAGCACTAATTTGGAAAATTCAGCAAAAGCGTTGAAGGAGATGGTAAGTAATCGTGATGATAGACTGATGAAAGCTTTCAAGCCCATGCACACCAATTTTGGTAGGGTGTATAAACAGGTTGGTACATTGTGGAACGAAAGGTGTAAAACCTTAGGAATAGTTCTCGAAAGGCGTGAGGATGATCAGGATGATGATGCTGCTAATCCAGATCAAACAACAGCCTCAGGCTCCGGTGCAACTGCATCCGGTGCTGCAGGCGGATCTGGTACTCCTCAAGATACTCAGTCTGCTCCTCCTACAGCTACTACCGACCCAACTGAACAGACTGAAACACTGGAAATGTCTGTAGATCCTGCACAGATCAGCCTGGAACCAGAAACATTTACAACAGATCCTCCTGAATCTTCAAGTGTTCAAAAGTTTCATCCTGTCACGGGCGAACTACTGGAAGAGGGAGAGTTTATTTCTGAGATGACAGATGAACAGTTTTCGAGGTTGACTGATTTGGATGACGTTGCTGAGTGTTTGATTGATGCTACTCCACTGATACAGGATCAGACTGATTTCTCTTCAATTGATGAAATCTTCATCAGTTCTGATCCTGAACGTCCTGTATATGTTCGAGAGGACGATACCGAGATGAATGCTCTTGACGATACTTTTGTTGCTGAAAAGACCGCAGAGTTTGAAAATCTGTCTTCTGATTCGCCATCAGCTCAGGAAAGCCGTGAGAAAACTATTAATGAATGGCGAGCGGATTTCCTTGCTAGGAATCCTCCTCCGCTTGCCCCTTTGGAACAGGCTAACTACATGATGTTGGAGAAAAATCAGGCTAGAGGTAGAATCATCAGCTGGATGTTCGTAAAAGATCTGCATTGCATGGTTGTGAAGAGAGAATCTGGTCTTCAATACTTCAGGACTCTCCTTAGTATTCTCACACTTCCATATTATGATGTGGCAGTGTTGGCGCAGCTTGATGTAATCAATCGAGCTAAAGAATATATGGTGGATCTATTCGCGAAGAAACTCAGGTTAGAGAGAAGATTGGGTTGGAAGGATCCTCTGTACAAGCCTCAATTTCCAAGATACGAGCAGATCAAGTTCACTCTTGATCCAGAGACTAACACCGCTCGTTATCGTTTGGTATACGATCCTCCTAGGGTGATGAAGAAGATTCCGTTACTGAAAATGAAGACCGACTTTCTTGAAAATTTCCGCTGCTGGGTTTATGATGCGGATACCGGTGAAGCTGTGATCTTGTTCAGAGACAATTCGGAGAACTTCAGGATAATCGATCCGATGTGGATTACAAATATGTCCAGATCGGATATCATTGTTTTGAAGGATCATGAAATCAATTACTTAGTTCAAGATCGAGATCAAGCCATGAAGTTTCAAAGGATGGCCCGATACTGCTTCAACTTGTTAATCAACGCAGGAAGTGCATGGTCGTCGCATCATTTAGCCGTGGAAAGGGCATTAGAGACTTAAGACATGAAGACCAAGACAAAGCTACAGCCAAGGGGGAGTTTGTTGGTGCACTTTGTGTCTGTACTTTGTCTATGTTTTGTAATGTATAAAACGATGTCTTTTGTCGGTTGTGTTTACGTCTTTTGTATGTTGTTTATGTGTTGTAATATGTGTTTGACCAAGTCAACCATCCTCCTGGTTTGACTTGGCCAAACATCAACACTTAGTGTTTTAAGTTCAACACTTAGTGTTTGAAAGATGTCATGCTTCGAAGGATGTCATCGAAGGTTGAATAGTATCCTTCGATGACCTAGATGTCCTCGAAAGATTATGGTTCGATGGATATTGATGGACCTCGAAGGATATACTATCCTTCGAGGTATGTTGAGATCCTTCGAAGTCTTTCGAAGATACTTCTGGTCGATAGATGATCCTTCGACCAGAACATTTATCCTTCGTGCATGTCAGTCTAGTATGGGTATATATATACCCATGAGGGTTTCACTTTACAACTAGTTTTTCTACAAGTTCTGTGTAAGGTTGTTCAAGGTGTAGAGAGCTTTTGTGTGTGAAACCCAGGTCTGTAATAGAGAGCATTTCAGTTTGGTCAAGGTCTGTAACCGTGTCCACTGAAATACAAGAGAAAACTTTGATATCTTGCGTGTCTATCTTTCTCTTTGTAATCTTTGCTTTCATCTAAACTCCGGTTGCACTCTAGCTTGGATTCCGCACTTGCTAGAGTGTTGAACATAACAAGGAATAGGTTAAACCTCAACCTCCGAGGGACCTACAGCTCTGAATCTTTGAGGTTAGACCCTTGAGGTACAATTCAATACGCTTGCTTTTGGAGGACCCACCATGGTTGGGCACAAGATGGCCAGTTCGTTCGACCGTTTCGTATAAGCTTCAAATTCTGACCCCGTCACTTTCAAATGGTAAAGCTCCACTCCCAACTTGTGAATGTCATCACGCGTGCAGTATTCCCTTTTAATGCGTTCTTTGAATTCGTTCCAGGGTGTGGCGTTAGTAGCTGCCAACCCCAGAATTTGCACCTGCGCGTTCCACCAGGTTAGCGCGATTCCTTCCAAGGTGCCAGTTGCATACTTGACCTTGCGAGCCTCAGGGCACTCGCACATTTCGAATACTGACTCTAGCTTTTCAAACCAATGGAGGAGTCCCACTGCCCCCTCGGTGCCACTGAAAGAATTTGGACGACAGTCCATGAAGTTCTTGAATGTGCAGACAGGTTGCTGTGCGTTCCGACCCGTTGCGCGAGAAAGATAGGTCAAGGTTAAGCGCGAGAGTTGGGTCACGAGAGTAGGATCTAAAATCCTAGGATAGGTCTGGAATAGCAGGTTATACCTCCTGCTTGTGCGGCTGTAAGCGCCGCAACAACTTGTTCGTTAATGAGAGCCGTCAACTGGGCTTGAGTCATGTCAACACGTCCAGACATGATCGAATAGTAAAGGTAGCATAAGTATGAATGGTTCGCGAGTAGTGCGATGACAGAAAAGTGTAGGCACATAGGTGTTCTCAAGCAGTAACAAGTAGTGAGCAAAGTAATGTAAGCATACTACGAGCAAAGTTCTATGCAATTCTAGCATGTAGGCAATAAACATAAACCTTATTACCTAGGATGTCGAGTCTTGCACGTGGAGCGAAGCGTCGTTGTGGATCGTTGAGAGCACTGTTCTGGTTATAGTCTGGTTTTAATAAATACGTTTTCCCATATTAAAACCAAGTTCTCTATAACCAATGGCTCTGATACCAATCTGTCACACCCCCAAAATCCACCTGCGGAGTATCACCGATTCCCGGTGGTTGGGAATGGGTAAAGGATTTAATCGGAAACTGCGTGATCTCCTCGTTTGGAACACGTACCACATCCTCTTTATTAAAGGGTGATAATGTCACACCCCCAAAATCCACCTGCGGAGTATCACCGCTTGGGAGCGTGGCTGACCAGGATCAAGCCACCAATCATACAGAACATTGTATAAAGTAAAAGTAATTGCAATATAATCCAAACCAATTCCATATGAAAGGTGTTTCCAAAACATAAGTAAGTTAACATCGTTTAGCGGAAGCGTATTATCGTAAAACCCATAGCAAATAAGTATCAATTATCAAAAGTGTTTAACCTCGGTCATATAATTAACATACAAATTCGGACATGGATGATCATGTTTTAAACTCGGTCCAATAGATAATCATTTAAACTCGGTCTATTAGATAGTCATTTAAACTCGGTCCACTTAGATAGTCATTTAAACTCGGTCATTCATATATCAATAAACTCGGACATATTAGATTCAATAAACTCGGTCACCTTAACTTAATATACTCGGACATATTAGATTCAATAAACTCGGTCACCTTAACTTAATATACTCGGACATGATGAGATCATTAAACTCGGACATGGGGAGTGAATTAAACTCGGACAACATGATGGGGGGTTAAACTCGGACATGTAATCAAACTCGGACCATTTGCTTTTCATTAAACTCGGACCAAAAGACACTATATTAAACTCGGTCCAAGACAATCACATTAAACTCGGACCATATGTGATTTTAATAAACTCGGACCACCATACATTAACAAACTCGGTCCATTTAATTATTCACAAACAAGAAACTCAGACATGTGCTTCAATAATATACTCGGATCCCATATAAAACATTAAACTCGGATCATGCTCGATAATTTAACCTCAGACAACTATCATCCAAATACTTCTGACTAACGAATAATCATGTGCGATCAAAGCAGTTACGTATATCATTCAAACAAACCCTAATTCCAATCGTATCGACGGCAGATAACAAGTTTATTCGATCGATGTTAAACCACAACAATCATCACAATGATAACCTATCAAGCATGCATCTAATCATCATCGTAATCTCAACTATCCAGGATTAATTCACAGAATATCACATGAGAAACTAGGGTTTTCCATGAACACAAGAATCAAGAAATCAATAAACAATCAACGCACAAATCATTAACAATTACCTTGAATGATTCTAGAGAAAGAGGAATCAAGTGTGATGATTATCTAGTGCCAATGATGATGGTGATGATTGCTAGGAAGCCAAAGAAATGAGAGTACGTGCTTGGATTCTTGTGAAAAGTGATTAGTGAAGTTGAGATTAGGGTTAAGTATCTAGGGTTTCACTAATTACTATTTACATCCCTAAGTATTATATTTTACACATGCACACAATCTCATAACCATTTCCTAACTTTACCACCAAGTTCATATATTTACCAATTTCACAAATAACAAACAACTATGCACAATCCAACCACCAAGTTCATATATTTACCAATTTCACAAATAACAAACAACTATGCACAATCCAATAATCAAAACATATATAATCCCATGGAAATCAATTGTGCAACTACACGACTAATCAATACATGAACGTGCAATAAATACGAAATAGAATCTTGGAAATTCGAGTTGTCACATTATCCCCAACTTAAAAGAAATTTCGTCCCGAAATTTGGTACGCACTCACTGAGGAAGCTAGGTAAGCTGTATTGTTCACTGTTTTTCCTGGGGTGTCACATCATCCCCCCGTTGATTTGGAATTTCGTCCCGAAATTCAGTAGTAGTAGCTTCAGCCTCAGTAGTGGATGCATTGGTTTTGAATAACTGGGGGTACTTTTCTTTCATTTGATCTTCGCGTTCCCAGGTGTACTCTGGGCCACGTTGGGAGTTCCAACGAACTCGAACAAGAGGGATTCTCTTGTGTTTGAGGACCTTAACATCCCGGTCCGTGATTTCAACTGATTCCTCGACGAACTGCAACCGCTCGTCGATAGTGAGTTCCTTAAAAGGAACTATGAGGGTCTCATATGACAGGTACTTCTTCAGATTCGACACGTGAAATACATTGTGAACTGCACCGAGTTCAGCTGGTAGGTTTAGTCTGTAGGCTACCTGGTCTATTCTTTCAGTGATTTCGAACGGTCCAACATACCGTGGATTGAGTTTGCCTCGTTTACCAAATCGAACCACACCCTTCCAGGGTGAGACTTTAAGTAAAACCCGGTCCCCGACCTCAAATTCCAATGGCTTCTTACGCTTATCCGCGTAGGCTTTCTGACGGTCGCGTGATGCCGCCATACGTTGTCGTATTTGTGCGATCTTTTCCGTGGCGTCCACTACAACCTCTGGACCCGTGATCTGACTATCCCCCACCTCTGCCCAACAGAGAGGTGACCGGCATTTACGTCCGTACAATGCCTCGAATGGAGCGGCTTGTATGCTGGTGTGATAACTGCTATTATACGAGAACTCCACTAACGGGAGATGCTTTTTTCCAGCCGTTGCCGAAATCGATAACACATGCCCGAAGCATGTCTTCAAGAGTCTGGATCGTTCGCTCAGACTGCTCATCCGTCTGAGGATGATATGCCATGCTCATGTCTAATCGTGAGCCAAAAGATTTGTGCATCGCTTGCCATAGTTCTGACGTGAATCGTGCATCCCGATCCGAAATGATGGAGGTGGGCACCCCGTGCCTTGAATTTACTTCTTTAAGATAGACGTCTGCGAGAGTGGAGAACTTATCCGTTTCCTTTATCGCTAGGAAGTGTGCAGACTTGGTGAGTCGATCCACGATCACCCATATGGTATCATTCCCACGCTGGGATCTAGGTAAGCCCGTAACAAAATCCATGGAAATTTCTTCCCATTTCCACTGTGGTATCCTGGGTTGTTGAAGTAGGCCTGCGGGTTTCTGGTACTCTGTCTCGACTCTCGCACAAGTCAAACATTTGCCGACGTAAGTTGCAATGTGGGCCTTCATGCTAGGCCACCAGTATGTAGTTCTGATGTCGTGGTACATGTTATCCGACCCTAGATGTACCGAGTAGCAGGACTTGTGAGCTTCGTCCATTACCAGCTCTCGCAAGCCGCCATAAAGTGGGACCCAAATACGCCCCGTTACATAGTAGGCGCCGTCTTCCTTTTGTTCCATTCGTTGCCTTGAACCGCGTAAGGCTTCATCCATAACGTTTTCGGGTTTCAATGCTTCTATCTGAGCAGCCCGTATCTGTGCAGGAAGACTGGACTAAATAGTAAGCTGTAGCGCTCGCACACGCTTAGGTAGGGTGTCCTTTCGACTGAGGTCGTCGGCCACGACATTGGCCTTGCCTGGATGATACTTGATGGCGCATTCGTAGTCGTTCAGTAGTTCAACCCATCTCCGTTGACGCATGTTTAAATCCTTCTGCTTAAGGATATGCTCGAGACTCCTGTGATCGGTGTAAATCGTGCACCTGGTACCGTACAGGTAGTGTCGCCATATCTTAAGCGCGAAAACAACAGCTCCCAGCTCTAAATCGTGCCTCGTGTAGTTCCGTTCGTGAACCTTGAGTTGACGAGAGGCGTAGGCAATAACTTTATCCCGCTACATCAATACGCAACCAAGACCCTGTATTAATGCGTCACAATATACTACGAAGTCATCCGTGCCCTCTGGTAATGAGAGAATAGGCGCGCTGCAAAGCCTATCCTTTAGGTACTGAAAAGCGGTTTCCTGGGACTCTCCCCAGCGATAGGTGACACCCTTCTGTGTCAGCATAGCAAGCGGCTGCGCGATCTTCGAAAAGTCTTTAATGAAGCGTCTGTAATACCCCGCCAAACCCAAGAGTTGGCGTATTTCCGTTGGTGTATGCGGTACAGGCCAGTTCCTGATCGAATCTACCTTGGATGGATCAACATGAATCCCATCCCTGTTCACTACGTGGCCTAAGAAGTGGACTTCACGAAGCCAGAAGTCGCATTTAGAAAACTTTGCGTACAGTTGTTCCTTTCGTAGCAGTTCCAAGATCAATCTCACATCCTGAAGGTGCCATCCTTCTTTTTCACAGATATTTGGTATCCAAGAGTTCTTGTAGCTCCCCAAGGCGAAGAGATAGGTCGGATAAATCCCTTATCCAAGATTTCTTGTAACTGCGTCGATAGTTCTTCCGATTCTGGTGGAGCTAAGCGATACGGTGCTCGAGCTATGGGTGCTGCTCCTGGAGCGAGCTCGACGTGAAACTCGACCTGACGATGAAGCGGTAGACCAGGTAAATCTTCAAGAAACACTTGAGGAAAGTCACGTACAACAGGAATATCCTCCAACTTCTTTTCCTTTGCTGATGCGTCAGTGACAAGTGCCAGAATGGCGGTGTGCCCCTTTCGTAAACATTTATGCGCCTTTAAGAAAGAGATGATGCCAACCACAGCACCGCTCTTGTCGCCTTGAACTTCGAGAGGTTCCTGACTAGAACGAGGAATGCGAACAATCTTTTCTATGCATAGGATTTCTGCTTGCTGTTGTTGCTGGCGATTCCGATTTGCAGGCCGTGGGCTCCTGAATCCTTAGCTTCATTGGCCCATCTTGAGACACCTCTGGCAATGTCCCTCGTTGCACTAACCACCGTGATGTCTGTTGCATTAGTTTCACATTGGGTGAATTCCCCGATATCCATCCTGCCCCTGACCACCAGAAGTTGGCTGACTCGGCTTGGGTGATCACTATTCTTGCGCTGCTGCTGTGTTTGAGACCGAACGGTAGCTGACCCTTGCTGGAATGCCCATCCCATTTCCGCTTGTTGTCACTAGGGGTAGCGGGAGTAGCAGAAGTGGTAGCGGTAGTAATAGCGCTGGTACAACTAGTCAGCCTGTTCTGTTCCACTGCCTGATCCGTGAGGCGATGAGCAAGACGCTGAGTGTCTTGGATATTGTCGAGGTTAGCCGATGTAGCATGGCTCTGAATCTTTGAGGTTAGACCCTTGAGGTACAATTCGATACGCTTGCTTGGAGGACCCACCATGGTTGGGCACAAGATGGCCAGTTCGTTCGACCGTTTCGTATAAGCTTCAAATTCTGACCCCGTCACTTTCAAATGGTAAAGCTCCACTCCCAACTTGTGAATGTCATCACGCGTGCAGTATTCCCTTTTAATGCGTTCTTTGAATTCGTTCCAGGGTGTGGCGTTAGTAGCTGCCAACCCCAGAATTTGCACCTGCGCGTTCCACCAGGTTAGCGCGATTCCTTCCAAGGTGCCAGTTGCATACTTGACCTTGCGAGCCTCAGGGCACTCGCACATTTCGAATACTGACTCTAGCTTTTCAAACCAATGGAGGAGTCCCACTGCCCCCTCGGTGCCACTGAAAGAATTTGGACGACAGTCCATGAAGTTCTTGAATGTGCAGACAGGTTGCTGTGCGTTCCGACCCGTTGCGCGAGAAAGATAGGTCAAGGTTAAGCGCGAGAGTTGGGTCACGAGAGTAGGATCTAAAATCCTAGGATAGGTCTGGAATAGCAGGTTATACCTCCTGCTTGTGCGGCTGTAAGCGCCGCAACAACTTGTTCGTTAATGAGAGCCGTCAACTGGGCTTGAGTCATGTCAACACGTCCAGACATGATCGAACAGTAAAGGTAGCATAAGTATGAATGGTTCGCGAGTAGTGCGATGACAGAAAAGTGTAGGCACATAGGTGTTCTCAAGCAGTAACAAGTAGTGAGCAAAGTAATGTAAGCATACTACGAGCAAAGTTCTATGCAATTCTAGCATGTAGGCAATAAACATAAACCTTATTACCTAGGATGTCGAGTCTTGCACGTGGAGCGAAGCGTCGTTGTGGATCGTTGAGAGCACTGTTCTGGTTATAGTCTGGTTTTAATAAATACGTTTTCCCATATTAAAACCAAGTTCTCTATAACCAATGGCTCTGATACCAATCTGTCACACCCCCAAAATCCACCTGCGGAGTATCACCGATTCCCGGTGGTTGGGAATGGGTAAAGGATTTAATCGGAAACTGCGTGATCTCCTCGTTTGGAACACGTACCACATCCTCTTTATTAAAGGGTGATAATGTCACACCCCCAAAATCCACCTGCGGAGTATCACCGCTTGGGAGCGTGGCTGACCAGGATCAAGCCACCAATCATACAGAACATTGTATAAAGTAAAAGTAATTGCAATATAATCCAAACCAATTCCATATGAAAGGTGTTTCCAAAACATAAGTAAGTTAACATCGTTTAGCGGAAGCGTATTATCGTAAAACCCATAGCAAATAAGTATCAATTATCAAAAGTGTTTAACCTCGGTCATATAATTAACATACAAATTCGGACATGGATGATCATGTTTTAAACTCGGTCCAATAGATAATCATTTAAACTCGGTCTATTAGATAGTCATTTAAACTCGGTCCACTTAGATAGTCATTTAAACTCGGTCATTCATATATCAATAAACTCGGACATATTAGATTCAATAAACTCGGTCACCTTAACTTAATATACTCGGACATATTAGATTCAATAAACTCGGTCACCTTAACTTAATATACTCGGACATGATGAGATCATTAAACTCGGACATGGGGAGTGAATTAAACTCGGACAACATGATGGGGGGTTAAACTCGGACATGTAATCAAACTCGGACCATTTGCTTTTCATTAAACTCGGACCAAAAGACACTATATTAAACTCGGTCCAAGACAATCACATTAAACTCGGACCATATGTGATTTTAATAAACTCGGACCACCATACATTAACAAACTCGGTCCATTTAATTATTCACAAACAAGAAACTCAGACATGTGCTTCAATAATATACTCGGATCCCATATAAAACATTAAACTCGGATCATGCTCGATAATTTAACCTCAGACAACTATCATCCAAATACTTCTGACTAACGAATAATCATGTGCGATCAAAGCAGTTACGTATATCATTCAAACAAACCCTAATTCCAATCGTATCGACGGCAGATAACAAGTTTATTCGATCGATGTTAAACCACAACAATCATCACAATGATAACCTATCAAGCATGCATCTAATCATCATCGTAATCTCAACTATCCAGGATTAATTCACAGAATATCACATGAGAAACTAGGGTTTTCCATGAACACAAGAATCAAGAAATCAATAAACAATCAACGCACAAATCATTAACAATTACCTTGAATGATTCTAGAGAAAGAGGAATCAAGTGTGATGATTATCTAGTGCCAATGATGATGGTGATGATTGCTAGGAAGCCAAAGAAATGAGAGTACGTGCTTGGATTCTTGTGAAAAGTGATTAGTGAAGTTGAGATTAGGGTTAAGTATCTAGGGTTTCACTAATTACTATTTACATCCCTAAGTATTATATTTTACACATGCACACAATCTCATAACCATTTCCTAACTTTACCACCAAGTTCATATATTTACCAATTTCACAAATAACAAACAACTATGCACAATCCAACCACCAAGTTCATATATTTACCAATTTCACAAATAACAAACAACTATGCACAATCCAATAATCAAAACATATATAATCCCATGGAAATCAATTGTGCAACTACACGACTAATCAATACATGAACGTGCAATAAATACGAAATAGAATCTTGGAAATTCGAGTTGTCACATTATCCCCAACTTAAAAGAAATTTCGTCCCGAAATTTGGTACGCACTCACTGAGGAAGCTAGGTAAGCTGTATTGTTCACTGTTTTTCCTGGGGTGTCACATCATCCCCCCGTTGATTTGGAATTTCGTCCCGAAATTCAGTAGTAGTAGCTTCAGCCTCAGTAGTGGATGCATTGGTTTCGAATAACT
Organism: Helianthus annuus; assembly: GCF_002127325.2. NCBI lineage: Eukaryota > Viridiplantae > Streptophyta > Magnoliopsida > Asterales > Asteraceae > Helianthus > Helianthus annuus. The sequence continues at coordinate 50,942,714 of NC_035434.2, read as the reverse complement.
GGGGGTACTTTTCTTTCATTTGATCTTCGCGTTCCCAGGTGTACTCTGGGCCACGTTGGGAGTTCCAATGAACTCGAACAAGAGGGATTCTCTTGTGTTTGAGGACCTTAACATCCCGGTCCGTGATTTCAACTGATTCCTCGACGAACTGCAACCGCTCGTCGATAGTGAGTTCCTTAAAAGGAACTATGAGGGTCTCATCTGACAGGCACTTCTTCAGATTCGACACGTGAAATACATTGTGAACTGCACCGAGTTCAGCTGGTAGGTTTAGTCTGTAGGCTACCTGGTCTATTCTTTCAGTGATTTCGAATGGTCCAACATACCGTGGATTGAGTTTGCCTCGTTTACCAAATCGAACCACACCCTTCCAGGGTGAGACTTTAAGTAAAACCCGGTCCCCGACCTGAAATTCCAATGGCTTCTTACGCTTATCCGCGTAGGCTTTCTGACGGTCGCGTGATGCCGCCATACGTTGTCGTATTTGTGCGATCTTTTCCGTGGCGTCCACTACAACCTCTGGACCCGTGATCTGACTATCCCCCACCTCTGCCCAACAGAGAGGTGACCGGCATTTACGTCCGTACAATGCCTCGAATGGAGCGGCTTGTATGCTGGTGTGATAACTGCTATTATACGAGAACTCCACTAACAGGAGATGCTTTTTTCCAGCCGTTGCCGAAATCGATAACACATGCCCGAAGCATGTCTTCAAGAGTCTGGATCGTTCGCTCAGACTGCTCATCCGTCTGAGGATGATATGCCGTGCTCATGTCTAATCGTGAGCCAAAAGATTTGTGCATCGCTTGCCATAGTTCTGACGTGAATCGTGCATCCCGATCCGAAATGATGGAGGTGGGCACCCCGTGCCTTGAATTTACTTCTTTAAGATAGACGTCTGCGAGAGTGGAGAACTTATCCGTTTCCTTTATCGCTAGGAAGTGTGCAGACTTGGTGAGTCGATCCACGATCACCCATATGGTATCATTCCCACGCTGGGATCTAGGTAAGCCCGTAACAAAATCCATGGAAATTTCTTCCCATTTCCACTGTGGTATCCTGGGTTGTTGAAGTAGGCCTGCGGGTTTCTGGTACTCTGTCTCGACTCTCGCACAAGTCAAACATTTGCCGACGTAAGTTGCAATGTGGGCCTTCATGCTAGGCCACCAGTATGTAGTTCTGATGTCGTGGTACATGTTATCCGACCCTAGATGTACCGAGTAGCATGACTTGTGAGCTTCGTCCATTACCAGCTCTCGCAAGCCGCCATAAAGTGGGACCCAAATACGCCCCGTTACATAGTAGGCGCCGTCTTCCTTTTGTTCCATTCGTTGCCTTGAACCGCGTAAGGCTTCATCCATAACGTTTTCGGGTTTCAATGCTTCTATCTGAGCAGGACGTGGTTAACCTCAGCCAACTCGATTGACCTTTTGCTTATCTGCCGAGCTAACCTAAGGTGAGTTCACACTTTCTACTAGGCATGGGATTCCCGGTGGTTGGGAATGGGTAAAGGATTTAATCGGAAACTGCGTGATCTCCTCGTTTGGAACACGTACCACATCCTCTTTATTAAAGGGTGATAATGTCACACCCCCAAAATCCACCTGCGGAGTATCACCGCTTGGGAGCGTGGCTGACCAGGATCAAGCCACCAATCATACAGAACATTGTATAAAGTAAAAGTAATTGCAATATAATCCAAACCAATTCCATATGAAAGGTGTTTCCAAAACATAAGTAAGTTAACATCGTTTAGCGGAAGCGTATTATCGTAAAACCCATAGCAAATAAGTATCAATTATCAAAAGTGTTTAACAAGATAATCAAGATCCAAGTCCCGCAACGACTAGCTCCTCCGTGTGCAAGCTCCATATACCTAACGTCCTGCAAGGCATGTAACAGAGGGTCAACAACTAGTTGAGCGAGTTCACAGAAAGTAAATGCGTAATAGTAAGTTCGTTTGTAACAGGTGGCTCTACTGGGCCGTTATTACGTTCTATTGGTGGGGGCTTCCCATGTTGTATAACCACTAGACTATTCGTAACTATAAGTATCCTTCACAACCGAGGATAGTGATCAGTATGAGTATCCTGCACAACCGAGGATAGTGATCAGTATAAGTATCCTTCACAACCGAGGATAGTGATCAGTATAAGTATCCTTCACAACAGAGGATAGTGATCAGTATAAGTATCCTTCACAACCGAGGATAGTAGTAAGTATAAGTATCCTTCACAACCGAGGATAGTAGTAAGTATAAGTCTACGTAGAGGGTAAGTATGTGTCCTGCACAACCGAGGACAGTGAATAGCATAAGCATGTGTCCTGCACATCCGAGGACAGTGGTATGGTAGTCTAGTAACAGTGTATCTAGTCAATCTCATTCCTTTAATCCCATTCCCAAGCCCTTGGGAATCCCATGCCTTAGTAAGGGTGTGAACTCACCTTGGTTTGCTCGGTATGTTATTGCTTCTAGGGTTTATAAATCTCTAAGTCCGTTACACACGACCTAGGATATATTGCACATGATTCGTTCCATTAGGGTTTACAAATCCTCGATATTCAAACAACGGTGCTTTGTGTGTGTTTGTTGTGTACACGACGATATTACATATAATGTTCACACACGCCGAATCATACCGTTGCACACAATTATTCACATAGAATCATACGTCACACAGGCTTAACAGAACTAACATAATATCATGTAGCTACTTGTTTCAATTTGACAATTACACAGCATCAAACAGTTACACAATGTCAGACAAGTGTGTGTGGGGGGGTTTCCCCTGTTTGAAACTCGGGTAACACATGACATAGCATACAACCTCGGTCATATAATTAACATACAAATTCGGACATGGATGATCATGTTTTAAACTCGGTCCAATAGATAATCATTTAAACTCGGTCTATTAGATAGTCATTTAAACTCGGTCCACTTAGATAGTCATTTAAACTCGGTCATTCATATATCAATAAACTCGGACATATTAGATTCAATAAACTCGGTCACCTTAACTTAATATACTCGGACATATTAGATTCAATAAACTCGGTCACCTTAACTTAATATACTCGGACATGATGAGATCATTAAACTCGGACATGGGGAGTGAATTAAACTCGGACAACATGATGGGGGGTTAAACTCGGACATGTAATCAAACTCGGACCATTTGCTTTTCATTAAACTCGGACCAAAAGACACTATATTAAACTCGGTCCAAGACAATCACATTAAACTCGGACCATATGTGATTTTAATAAACTCGGACCACCATACATTAACAAACTCGGTCCATTTAATTATTCACAAACAAGAAACTCAGACATGTGCTTCAATAATATACTCGGATCCCATATAAAACATTAAACTCGGATCATGCTCGATAATTTAACCTCAGACAACTATCATCCAAATACTTCTGACTAACGAATAATCATGTGCGATCAAAGCAGTTACGTATATCATTCAAACAAACCCTAATTCCAATCGTATCGACGGCAGATAACAAGTTTATTCGATCGATGTTAAACCACAACAATCATCACAATGATAACCTATCAAGCATGCATCTAATCATCATCGTAATCTCAACTATCCAGGATTAATTCACAGAATATCACATGAGAAACTAGGGTTTTCCATGAACACAAGAATCAAGAAATCAATAAACAATCAACGCACAAATCATTAACAATTACCTTGAATGATTCTAGAGAAAGAGGAATCAAGTGTGATGATTATCTAGTGCCAATGATGATGGTGATGATTGCTAGGAAGCCAAAGAAATGAGAGTACGTGCTTGGATTCTTGTGAAAAGTGATTAGTGAAGTTGAGATTAGGGTAAAGGATTCCCGGTGGTTGGGAATGGGTAAAGGATTTAATCGGAAACTGCGTGGTTGGGATTAGGGAATCCCGGTGCCTAGTAGAAAGTGATTAGTGAAGTTGAGATTAGGGAATCCCATGCATAGTAATTAGGGTTTCACTAATTACTATTTACATCCCTAAGTATTATATTTTACACATGCACACAATCTCATAACCATTTCCTAACTTTACCACCAAGTTCATATATTTACCAATTTCACAAATAACAAACAACTATGCACAATCCAACCACCAAGTTCATATATTTACCAATTTCACAAATAACAAACAACTATGCACAATCCAATAATCAAAACATATATAATCCCATGGAAATCAATTGTGCAACTACACGACTAATCAATACATGAACGTGCAATAAATACGAAATAGAATCTTGGAAATTCGAGTTGTCACAGATAACATTAATACTAGACCAAAATCTCTATCATGATGTCCCTCATTTTATATCGACTTAATCGCCGGGCCAATGGCGAGCGGGTCATTAGTTAGATAGCACTATTTATGTTTGACAAGCCTCACACCGTGCCGCAGATGACGGGCGTGAACTAATGTATCTGGGCACTGGTCAATGATGATAGACATTGACGTTAGGGCACCAACTTACTTCAGTCAGTGGTCGATATGGTAACGGGTCTAGTGGATAACATGGGGAAGCCCCCACTGATTATGGTTTGGGAAACAAGGAAATGGTTAACTCATGGTTTTCGAGATAACTTATGGTTTTTGGAACAACTTTAAAATGAACTCCAACTGTGAACTCGCTCAACTTTGTTGTTGACTCGTTGCTACATGCGTTGCAGGTCGTTAGGTGCTTAGATGGAGCTTGCACGAGAAGAAGAGGTCGTTGTGGGACATGGACTGTTGAGTTCCATGTTAAACATTTGAACTTTTAAAACTTATGTTTTGGTTTTACACTTTATGCTTCCGCTGATAACTTGAACTTAGTTAATTTGTTTTGGACACCAATTATATTGTGGTTGGTTTTATATTTACTTTAATACGTTGTTCAATATGATTGGTGGCTTGATCCTGGTCATGTCACGCCTCCCGCGGTGATACTCCGCTTGTGGATTTTGGGGGTGTGACACTTATGGCACCATATACGTCACATGATCTATAGTATCATTCCTTAGTTTTTTTATTCAACATACCATAGCACATGTATTTTCCCCAAGTTTAGAAAACAAGTAAAAGTTTGAATGTGGGGACATGAACTCACAACTTTTCGTATCCTGCGTCGTAAACTTCACCGGTTGGTTTAGTAGCGTCATGACCTATACATTTTCTATTAATGTTAGTCACTAGACTTGTATCACACAAGTACAAGTCACCATCTTTTGTTTATGTATATGATCTTGTATGTTCAATCTTTGTGAGGGTCGTGCCCTTGTTTGTCGGATCTTGCATGTACGTTGTGTCGTGCACTTTTGAGTATGTATCGTAAATATATATTTCACTCTTTAAAATATATATTTGTTTATAAGTCTTTTTGTTAAGGTAGTAAGTGTTAAAAATAATTTATATTTTTGACTTTCCATGTAGGTTACTTATATTATTTTCCAAAAATGAATATAAGTATTTTGTGAAATAATATTTTCAATATTATTTTTGTCCAAGTATTCTTAGGAAAGTATATTTGTATTTTATGTGAATACTTGTGTCTTTTGTATTTTTCACCAAAAATCAATACTTTGATTTTTATTACTTTCCAGAATTATATTTCTTAAAAATAATATATTTTTAAGACTTGTATGAAATATTTATATTTTGTCATGCTATAAAAAATATATATGGTTATTCTTGTTATCCACCCGATTTTTGTATAAATTCCAATACTTGGTATAGGTTATATATTTTTGTCCAAAAAATATATATTTAAGTCCATAAATGTCCAAGTTCAATTATATGTTAAGGAATATATTTTTATAAATATATTTTCTTGTATTTGCCCATGTGCTTCTTTGAGTGTAACTTTGTATACTTGTATACTTATGTATTCTCATGTATTTGTATGTGTATTTTTGTATTTATACTCCATGGGAGTATTTAGTGTATTTTCAAGTCCTTAATACGCTACTACATATATTACACATAATATACACTTAGCACAAAATTTGGTGATCACTAGATATATATATATATATATATATATATATATAGGGTTAGGATCATGTGAAAGAAGTAGGCTATTTGAGAAACTTGAGAAGAAATCTGGACCACATATTTTCCCTAAGCTTTTCGTAATATACACATATGTATAGTGTAAAATTGACTATATACATATATGTATATTGAATTATACACATATGTATATAGTCAATCGTAATCTATATATATATATATATATATATATATATATATATATATATATATATATTCAGTGATCATCATTTAGGGAAACCTTGGTAAATATTTTTAGGTGAATTTTTAGGGAATAAGTTTCACCAAAACTTATATTTTTCTAAGTATAAAAATTTTATAAAAATTTTGACATAGTTTCCCCTAAAAATGGAGGTTTCCCATGTTTTCAAAACATGTGTTTCTTTTCTTTTCAACATCAAAACAATTTTTCAACAATAATCATCAACAACATACACTAATTTTTCCATATGAAACATCATGGTGAACTTGTTTCTTGTTAAAAATGTGTAGTCTTTTAGATCTACACTTTACATAAGATGATCTTTCCAAAAATAAGTGTTCTTGAGTATTTTAACAAACTTTTATGAAACTTTATTTCATTAACCAACTCATCCATGAGTTTAATGATCTTTAAAGTTTGTAAATAATGTTCTAAAACCACTGTTATGTTTATTAAAAAGATCATTATTTTTAACATCATGTTTAACCATGCTTAATAACTTTAGATCTTTCATAAACAAGCTTTATGTTAACTTTTTAACAAACTTTCCATGAGTTTTAGTTTCAAAAATTAGTTCTACACACACTTTATTACTTCAAGATTACAAGTTTATGCATAAAAATTCATATTTCAAGTTCACATCATGCTTCATATGTTCATCTTCAAGTTTAACCATGGATCCTTCAAGATCCATGCTTAAACTTGTTAGATCCAAGCTTTAACATACTTGATCTAAACATAAACACAAGATGTAACATCAACAACTTCATTACATACACTAAAATTTCATGTAATCACTTATTTTCTTCATAAATATGTTAGATCTTCTCATTTTCTTCTTTAAAAGTTAAGTTGTTTAGATGGTGAAACTTGTACATAACATAAACATGACTTATTTTAGTGATCAAGAAGCTTACTACTAGCTCTAATGGCTAGGGAAGTGGCACAAGAATGAAGATGATGATTATGGGAGAAATCAAGTGGTTAAAAGCTCTAAAGTGAGGTCCTTCCACTTCTAGCACCTTACACCTTCTTAGTTTGCCTCCATACACCTCTAGATCACCTTGGATTGAGAGATTGAAGCTTGAAAATGAAAGTGTGTTCGTGTGTGGGTTGAGCCGAGAGTAAGGAAGGAGAAGATGAAGGAGATGGTGAATATTATGAATGATGGGCAATGTATAAACACTTAGGGTCCATATAAAAGAAATCTCCAACATAAATCCTCTTTAGAGATTATTTGCACACAAGTTAGGTGACCAAGTTAAATAAATAATCAAAGGCATGTCGGGCCCACAGGGGCCGGCTGTCACACCCCAACCAATGGCGGAAACATCGGGGTGTGGCACTGAGCGAAACAGATTGTCCAGAAGTTTCCATAACAACTATAATTGCCAATTATTTAAAGCATCACGTCCCATACCATGACATAAAAAGTAATACAATTATTACAGAAAAAATCTAATCAAATTGTTCTGTTCCGACAACTCATATTTCAAATACAGACAATTCGTTTATTTGTTTCTAGACCTTTCCTAGCCTCGATTTCACAGCAAGCCAAGCAATATAACATCTTATGCACCTGCCACATACGTTAAAGTAAAAGTCAATACACATAGTGTAAAGGTGAGAATACAAGTTTAATAGATATAATAGAGTTCAAAATTGTTTACGCATAACCAGCACGTACACAGTGTGAAATGAAGCATGTAAGTTATCAACATGATCCTATCAATACCAATGACTGCGGGTTGACTGCCCGAGGCAGTTCGTAATACACACTCACCATTGTGAGCCATGTAATTAATTGTCCTTAACAACCCGTGAGTGAACAGGTGCTGAGTCCAAACTATAGTACTATCGTTGCTAAGGCAGGTAGACAACAATTAATTATCCTTAACAACCCCCGAGTAAACATAACAAACAAGCATTCATTAAGTCACGTATAACATGCGGTAACGGTTAGCGTTAAAGTATTGCGTAGTGTGTTCGATGTGATTTAGAATAAGTAACGTATGTAACACCCAAAAGTGCGTAAAGCAAAAAGGGTTCGAGTATACTCACAGCGATGAAGGATTGAAGGGAGCGCTAGCGTGAGATTAGCGTGATCAGAACGATAGCATAAACGATAAGCGACACGTAAAACGGAGTAAAGTGTCAGTGGATCGGACGGTAATCCGATCGGGTGGCAATCCGATCGGGTGGCCGGTCGATCGGGTGACAATCCGTTTCGATGGTCATCTGATCGGGTGACCATTCGATTGGAATATTACCTCGTTTGGAATGGATGTGTTTATGTATGATGGCTTGTACTTTGAAGTTTTCGTTGTGGCATTTTGAAAACAGAGAACTATCTCTACCTTTCAGGTCGGTCGATCGAACGACGGCCCGATCGGGCAACGATCCGATTGGTGGGACACTTCAGTGAGAACAAGTTCACAGCAGTTTGTCACTCGATCAGATTGTAATTCGATCGGGTGGCAATCCGTTTGGAACTGTCTATACATTGAACATGTTGAAAATTGTTTAAGTGTTGAAGTCAAAACATCACATGGTCGGGTGGTAATCCGATCGGGTGGCAATCCGATCGGGTGGCAATCCGTTCGATGTTTAAACCTCAAAATGTTAAAAAAAAGTCAAGTGTGGGACCCAAGGTGCAAGCCGATCGGGTGGCTGTTCGGTCGGGTGGCAATCCGATTGGACGGTAATCCGATCGGACGGCAATCCGTCCCAGATGACCTGATCATCTTCATACTTGGCTGTTTTGATAGTTTGCATTTTGTTCGAGATAGTTTATAGCGTGTTAAACAACAGAACCTCGTCAAGACCCTTGTGATCCGATCTGACAGGAATCACCCAGATCCGACCCGTTCATAGGTTCGTGATGGTCGTCCATGTTCAACCCGGAATCGGTAGCCTCTCGGATAGAATTCAGATGTTGAACCAACACAACACTAAGAATGAGTAGAAGATCAGAACAAGCTCCGATTCTATCAGTTTTGAGTGCATTGAGTGTAAAAGAGTTGGAAGAAAGTTAGAAACCATCTTTCACTTCTTTCTCACCATGAATATGTTCAGATCTATGAAAGATATTTGTTTGTTCATGTGGAAATCGTCTAGATCTAAGTAGTTCTTGGTGGATTGAAGCCAAAACATGAAGTTTATATGAACACCATGATGACATCATCCTAGAACACCTCAAATCCAATGATTTCATGGTTAAAAGTTAAGATTCAAAAGATAGAAAGGTGTAGGAGTGCGTGTAGATCAAGAAAGTACAAGATTTAGGTTGAAAACTTACAAGAATCACGAGAAATCTGAAGAAATAGTGGCTGGAGCGAGTTGAGAGAGAGAGAGAGAGCTGTCAACATCAAGGGATGTTGACATATGGGGGTATTTATAGGGTTTCCATAAAAGGAAAGGGGGAAAAATGGCTGGTCGATCAAGTGGCAGTCCAATCGGGTGGCAGCTCGATTGAGTGGCAACTCGATCAGGTGGCAGCCCGATCGGGTGGCAACTCGGTCGGTTGGCCACTCGATTGGAGGGTTCGACACGACGGCTGTTTCGATTCGCGTGTTGAGCATTGCGATACGATAGAGTTTTTTATTCAAATTACTTTTAGTCCCAACTATTATATCTAACATATAATCATCATAATTAACTTGCGTTTAGACTTTGCGATTCGATTGCGATTGAGTTGCGATTGCGTTTTGATTAATCACCACCACATTACATAAATAAACATGCACAAGTAACACATAAGAAGCACACACACGTAAAACAATATCCAGAACGCATAATTCGAGTTGCGAGTGCGATTGCGATGCGGTAAGCGATAATGCCATAAACATCGATTAAACCTCGATTATTAATAAGTACTCCACATAATACAACTAACGTAAAAGCATAAAAAGACTATCTACAAGTCAAAGAAGTCAAAACAGGAGTTGTGCAAGGAGTGACAGATCTCAATTAGCAATCTTTTCTTCCTTTGACTTCAATGTTGACTTTGACTTTGACTTTCGAAACACGGGGTGTTACAGCCTCCCCCTGTTAAGGGAATTTCGTCCCGAAATTAGGCTTCAGCCGTAACAAACAACTGTGGGTACTTCGCCTTCATGTCGCTTTCGAGTTCCCAAGTGAACTCTGCGCCTCGTTTGCCTTCCCATCGAACCTTCACAATGGGAATGCGCGAGCGTCTGAGCTGCTTGGTTTGGCGATCCATGATCTCGACAGGCTTCTCCACGAAGTGTAGTGTTTCGTTTCCTTGGAGATCTTCTAGAGGTACAAACAAATCATGCTCAGCTAGGCACTTTCTGAGGTTTGAAACATGGAAAGTCGGGTAAACGTTGCTAAGTTCCTCCGGTAGTTCGAGTCTGTAGGCCACTTTCGCGATCCTTTCCAAAATCTTAAAGGGTCCAACATATCGAGGCGCGAGTTTCCCTTTCTTGCCGAATCTGACCACATCCTTCCAAGGTGATACCTTTAGGAGTACATGGTCGCCAACGTCAAATTCAAGGGGCATGCGTCGTCTATCGGCATAACTTTTCTAGAAGACTCCGAGCTTTCAGCAGATTGTCTCGAATTTGGAGGATTTTATCAGTCGTTTCTTGCAGTAGCTCAGGACCGATTAATTGCGAGTGCCCAATCTCGTGCCATACAATAGGCGATCGACAGTTTCTTCCGTATAATGCCTCAAACGCTGCCATTTCAATGCTGGAATGATAACTGTTATTATACGATAATTCGACTAACGGCAGTAAGCGTCCCAATTACCACCGAAATCTATGACACACGAACGGAGCATGTCTTCAAGGGTACGAATCGTTCTTTCAGTCTGACCGTCGGTTTGGGGATGAAAAGAGGTACTTAGATTAAGCGTAGTACCGAGTGCGGTTTGAAACGTTTCCCATAGACATGAGGTAAACCGAGCGTCACGGTCAGAGATGATGTCGCGAGGCGTCCCATGTCGACAAATGATCTCATCGGTGTAGATTTGGGCTAATCTTTCTACCTTGTAGTCTTCTCGTATCGGCAGAAAATGAGCATATTTGGTCAAACAGTCAACGACAACCCAGATGCTGTCGTGACTTGACGGCGTACGCGGAAGTTTCGTTATGAAGTCCATAGCTATGCTCTCCCACTTCCACATAGGGATCGGGGGTTGTTTAAGCAAGCCAGAGGGTCTTTGGTGCTCAGCCTTGACTTTCGAGCAAGTCAGGCACTTCCCAACATAGAGAGCGATATATCTCTTCATGCCCGGCCACCAGTACTTGTAGCGAAGGTCCTGGTACATTTTATCGGCACCGGGATGAATAGAATATCGAGATTTGTGGGCTTCGTCCATCAAAATATGTCGTAAATCGGTCTGCTTAGGGATCCAAATTCGGTCCAGATAATGGAATATCCCATTCGACTTATTCACAAGCTCTGCTCCATCGTGATAGATTCTTTCCTTCTTCAGAGTTTGCTCGGTCTAACAAGCGTGTTGGGCTTCTCGGATGAGGGTTTCAAGATGATGCTGGGCGGGAATATTATGGGTGTTATGCAGATAGCTTCGTCTGCTGAGAGCATCGGCAACGACATTTGCTTTGCCAGGATGATAACGAATCTCATAGTCGTAATCGTTGAGAAGTTCTACCCATCGGCGTTGACGCATATTAAGTTCTTTCTGGCTAAAGATGTGTTGTAGGCTCCTATGATCGGTGAAGACCGTACACTTTGTACCATAAAGGTAGTGTCGCCAAATCTTTAACTCAAAAACAACTGCGCCTAGCTCAAGGTCATGAGTTGTATAGTTCTTCTCGTGGATCTTGAGCTGACGAGATGCGTAAGCGATAACCTTGTGTCATTGCATAAGAACACAGCCAAGACCAAGGCTCGAGGCATCGCAATAGACTACGAAGTCATCGTTTCCGTCGGGTAAAGCAAGGACGGGAGCATTGCAGAGCATATGCTTGAGGGTTTGGAAGGCAGATTCTTGTTCAGTTCCCCAAATAAAGGATCTGTCTTTATGCGTGAGAGAGGTAAGCGGCACAACGATTTTTGAGAACCCTTCGATAAATCGACGATAATAGCCCGCTAGTCCGAGAAAAGAACGGACTTCAGACGGGTTCTTAGGCGTAACCCAACTCTTAACAGCTTCAATCTTCGCTGGATCAACATGAATACCTTGACTATTGACAATATGACCGAGGAATTGAACCTCCTCCAGCCAAAATTCACACTTGGAGAACTTGGCATAGAGTCGATTCCCCTGGAGTAGCTCGAGAACCAAACGTAGATGCTGCACGTGTTCGGCTTTCGACTTGGAATAGATTAGGATATCATCGATGAACACGATGACGAAGCGGTCAAGGAATGGTTTACACACGCGATTCATCAGATCCATGAAAACCACGAGTGCGTTGGTTAAACCAAAAGGCATAACAACGAACTCATAGTGGCCGTATCGAGTACGAAAAACGATTTTGGGTATATCCTTCTTGAATGCGTAGCTGGTGATAGCTTAAGCATAGATCGATATTCGAGAAACACGTAGCACCTTGTAGCTGATCAAATAAATCATCGATTCGAGGCAGGGGATAGCGATTCTTGATTGTCAGCTTATTCAACTCCCTGTAGTCGATGCACATCCGGAACGAACCATCCTTCTTTTTGACGAAAAGGACTGGCGCGCCCCATGGGGAGGTGCTCGGGTGAATGAAGCCATGATCAAGTAATTCCTGGAGCTGACTCAAGATCTCACGCATTTTGGACGGAGCGAGTCGATAAGGAGCTTTAGCAACAGGGTTGGCTCTAGGAACGAGGTCGATGCGAAAGTCGATATCACGACTCGGAGGCAATCCTGGAAGATCATCGGGGAATACGAGAGGGAATTCACAAACAACAGGTACCTGGCCTACCTCCTTAATTCCTTTCTTTTCCTTCTCCGCTACTACAATGTTAGCCAAGAAAGCTCTGTATTCCTTGCGGAGATACTTGCTAGCTTGGACACATGACATGAGCTTGAGGCCTTTCGAAGGAGCTTCACCATAAACACACAATTGATCACCATTAGCAAGCGAGAATCGAATCATCTTATCGAAGCACACAACTTCAGCATGGTTTTCACGAAGAAAGTCCATGCCTACTATGGTGTCAAAACTTCCGAGCTGCATCGGAATGAGATCAATGGTGAAAATCTGATTGTTGAGCTCGAGAGTACAATCACGGAGAACAGAATTGACAGCGACAGTTCTTCTGGTGGAACCTTCAACATCGAACGTCTAGGGGAGATAGGAGCGCTTACGATTAAGGAGCTTTTCGAAATCAAACGATACAAAACAGTTATCGGCTCCAGTATCAAACAAACACGAAGCATAAATACCATTCACGAGAAACATAACATTGACCACGTTGTTGTCAGCCTGCGCTTGGCGCACATTGATGTTGAAGGTTCTGGCGTGGGCGGCTTGTTGCTGTTGCTGCTGAGGCTGTTGCTGCTGCTGTTGCTGTTGCTGAGGCTGTTGCTGCTGGGGCTCTTGTTTCACAACCCTGTTCGGGCACATGTTGGCGAAGTGGTTGGGATCACCACACGCAAAGCAGACTCTGGCATTGATCGCGGGTGCCGGAGCTACCTGTTGGCCTTGAGGGGCTGGGAGTAGAGCTTGATGAGCAGTAGCTTGAGCTGGTGCTTTTCGAGGACCTGTAAGACAATTGGCGGTGAAGTGGCCGTACATGTTGCAGTGCACACAGAATCGGCAGGCGATTCCCACTGGGTGATGGTAGGTACGTGTCGGGCAAGCAGGGTGGGGACCAGTGTAAGCACGCTCAGCAGGCGGTGCTTGAGTAACTGGTGCTGGAGCTGATCGGTGCTGAGATTGCTACTGGGCTGGTACTGCTTGGAGTGGAGCAGCGGTAGTGACAACACAGTTCTTGTTATTGGAGCTGATGTTGTTCTTCTTCCCCTTGCGACGGGAGGACTTCCATGATTGCGGAGCGCCGGCGGTTTCAGCGGTTCGTGCGGCGGTAGCTTGATGCTGGTTCTTCGAAGCTTTATCCCAAAAACCAGCTTTGACTTGCTTGTCGTTGATTTCAGCAGCAAGCAGGTAAGTTTCCTCGATTGTTGCTGGCTTTGAAGCATGCACAAAATCTACAACACAATCCGACAAAGCTCGGATATACTTCTTGATCGTCATATCAGCAGTCTTGACTTGATCAGGGCAGATAATACTGAACTACTTGAAGCGAGCAGTTAGAGCAGCGTTGTCACCATCCTTCTGCTTTATGTGCCAGAATTCATCCTCCAGCTTTTGGCGCTCATGGGGAGGGGAGAACTCTTCTAACATGACGTTCTTCAACTCGTCCCATGACAGACCATAAGCTGCGTCATTTCCGCGTTTGTTTCTCTCGGCCGTCCACCAGTCTAATGCGCGGGACTGGAAGACGCCGGTAGCATTCAAGTGCAGAGATTATCAGGACAACCTCTCTGGCTCGGGGTGACCACGATCGAATCAAACCATTGAAACAAAGCCGTAGGGCCATCTTCGCCAGTGAATTCTTTCGGTCCGCATGCTTTAAACTGCTTGAAGCTGAAAGCAGCTTTGGGATTTTTAGTCCTGGACTCCTCAGACGATTTGCTCATGATCTGAGGAACAACCTTTACCTTTTTCTTGGCGACGAGAGCAGCAAGGCGTTTGTCTTTCTGGCTCTGGCGAGCAGCGCGCGAGTGACGTGATCCAGATGACGATATGGTCTGCAACAGACATCGCCATAGGACTCAGACAAAATATAATCGAATCTCACCTCACACGCCTAATACTACTAAGCTCAGGAACACGATCACGTAACACATAATCACATAGGCACATAAGCACAAAAGCACATAAACACGTAAGGCACAGAGGCACAAAGCACAGAAGCACAAAGAACAGAAGCATATAAGCACAAGAGGCAGTCAGAATACAGAAACCTATCATTCACAGCCCGCGAGCGTTCGAGGATAGCGATTGCAGTCGACGAGTACACAGCAAGCAACATAGCGATTTGTTAGCGTATTGGGATAGATGTGCAGTGCGAGTCGTGTGTGTCAATCAAAGCGAAAAGCGAATAAATCACCAAAATCAGAAACACATAACAGATAAAGCATATAAAACACATAAAATTCTCATAAAATCGAAAAATATCAGAGTCGGTAGTAGCGAGCTCAGAACCAAAACACATAAAAATCAGCAATTGCGAGCTAAAAATCGAGAATAGATTGTCTGCGGCTGTTTAGACGTCGACTACCCAAAGTGGTTCGACTATTCACAAGGATGTACCATAAGTCCTTGTTGACCTAATAGATTGTGCTCTATCACCGAACTGTGGTGAATGGCACCCATCCTTTCGGCTATTCAAGCACTCGAGTCCTTGGAACCCATCAAGACTTTGGTGAGAGTTTCGTAAAACAAAATAGAGATCGGAACAAGTCACCAAGGTTTGGGTTTCACCCCTGACTTAATAACTTCGATCCTGTTTTTGACAAAAATATGGGAGAATCATGCGTCAAAGTATGGATTTCACTCCTAATTCAATGTAAGTTCTCGTTTTTATAGATAAAATTGCGGGTCAAACAAGTAATTTAGTCGAGAGTTTGCGGTTTTCACACCTAATCTCGACCTAATCGCTTGTTCATTTTTCGAAAATTTAGAGTGAAGTGATAGTGTAGCGTGAGCGAGAAATATCGAGAAATAGCAAGTAAGCCCGTACAAAACCCCTAAGGGTATGCACAAGTCGGTCTGTTGGTTACTAACTATAGACTAGGTCGTTTCTAAGACATCGACCCGGACTAGGTCGAGTCTTGCCTAATTCCCTATAGTTATGGCTCTGATACCAACCTGTTACACCCCAACCGATGGCGGAAACATTGGGGCGTGGCACTGAGCGAAACAGATTGTCCAGAAGTTTCCATAACAATAATTACCAATTATTTAAAGCATCACGTCCCATACCATGACATAAAAAGTAATACAATTATTACAGACAAAATCTAGTCAAATTGTTCTGTTCCGACAATTCAGATTTCAAATACAGACAATTCGTTTATTTGTTTCTAGACCTTTCCTTGCCTCGATTTCATAGCAAGCCAAGCAATATAACATCTTATGCACCTGCCACATACGTTACAGTAAAAGTCAATACACATAGTGTAAAGGTTAGCATACAAGTTTAATAGATATAATAGAGTTCGAAATTGTTTACGCATAACCAGCACGTACACAGTGTGAAATGAAGCATGTAAGTTATCGACATGATCATATCAATACCAATGACTGCGGGTTGACTGCCCGAGGCAGTTCGTAATACACACTCACCGCTGTGAGCCATGTAATTAATTTTCCTTAACAACCCCTGAGTGAACAGGTGCTGAGTCCAAACTATAGTACTGTCGTTGCTAAGGCAGGTAGACAGCAATCCATGTGTAAACATAACAAACAAGCATTCATTAAGTCACGTATAACATGCGGTAACGGTTAGCGTTAAAGTATTGCATAGTGTGTTCGATGTGATTTAGAATAAGTAACGCATGTAACAACCAAAAGTGCGTAAAGCAAAAAGGGTTCGAGTATACTCCCAGTGATGATGGATTGAAGGGAGCGCTAGCGTGAGATTAGCCTGATCAGAACGATAGCATAAATGATAATCAGTGCGTAAAATGGAGTAAAGTGTCAGTGGATCGGACGGTGATCCGATCGGGTGGCAATCCAATCGGGTGGCCGGTCGATCGGGTGACAATCCGTTCGGATGGTCGTCCGATCGGGTGACCATTCGATTGGAATGTTACCTCGTTTGGAATGGATGTGTTTGTGTATGATGGCTTGTGCTTTGAAGTTTTCGTTGTAGCATTTTGAAAACAGAGAAGTATCTCTACCTTTCAGGTCGGTCGATCGAACGGCGGTCCGATCGGGCGTCGATCCGATTGGTGGGACACTTTAGTGAGAACAAGTTCACAGCAGTTTGTCACTCGATCGGATTGTAATCCGATCGACTGGCAATCCGTTTGGAACTGTCTATACATTGAACATGTTGAAAATTGTTTAAGTGTTGAAGTCAAAACATCACATGGTCGGGTGGTAATCCGATCGGGTGGCAATCCGATTGGGTGGCAATCCGTTCGATGTTTAAACCTCAAAATGTTAAAATAAAAGTCAAGTGTGGGACCCAAGGTGCAAGCCGATCGGGTGGCTGTCCGGTCGGGTGGCAATCCGTCCCAGACGACCTGATCGTCTTCATACTTGGTTGTTTTAATAGTTTGCGTTTTGTTCGAGACAATTTGATAGCGTGTTAAACAACAGAACCTTGTTAAGACCCTTCTGACCCGATCGGACAGGAATCACCCAGATCCGACCTGTTCATAGGTTTGTTTCGATCGTCCATGTTCAACCTGGAATCGGTAGTCTCTCGGATAGAATTCAGATCTTGAACCAACACAACACTAAGAATGAGTAGAAGATCAGAACAAGTTCTGATTCTATCGGTTTTGAGTGCATTGAGTGCAAAAGAGTTGAAAGAAATTTAGAAACCATCTTTCAATCCTTTCTCACCATGAATATGTTTGTAACAACCCATACTCTCGTTGACGACAGAAGGGTATTTTGGTAATGCGCGTGTTTATTATAATCGGTACCATTATTAATATTATTATTTACGAAATAATAATAACACGCGACGAGCGATTTATTTAATTACGTATTTTGACAATATGATCGTGTCTGTTCGTTTAAGCGAGTCGTGTAAAAATTTAATGAACTCACACACTTGGACTAGGCCCAACCCAACTAACCTAAAACTAAAACCCTAGCCTATTTAAATATCTTAAATCCCCCACCTTTATTTTTATAGAAACCCTAATGTCCCAATTTCTAAACACTGTAGCCGCACATGTTGATGCTCCTCCCCATTCTCTCCTTTGTCCGATCATGACCTCCAACGATCGGAGATTGATTCCGGCGCCCCTCTCTTTCGGTCCGACAAGCACACCCTCCTCCTTCTCCTCTATAACCTGCATTCACCGGAGGATCACTCCGACCAGTGACAAGCAACGGCCACACCTCCGACTAAACGGCACTCCCTGCCTCACCTCGTTCCTTAAACCACACACCCGTCTTACCTGTACACATTCCTCCCAAAGTTCACCCACTAACGTTTCACAGAAAGAAGAAAGACTGAGCCGACGACGACAACCGCACCGGCGACGGCGGCGGTGAGTGAGCAAAGGCGTCGAGCTGGATTGAAGGTGGAGTATGGCTGTGGTAATGACAGTGGTGCGATAGTGGTTGTCTTCGAGTTCAAGATTTGATTTCGGGTCATGATACGAGACAAATAGGTGACGCGCACACACACTCGTTCCATGATTTCTCCGGTTAGTATTCAAGATTATTGTTTTACATTTCATGCGTATAATAGTGTTTCAAATCCTCTGCGGTTTTTGATTTCAAAATGAAGGTGTGTCCATGTGTGTCTTGTGTTATGAGATTTTAAGCATATGTATGCATGAGTGTTAGCTGTTCAAATGATTGCTACAACTGTGTTTGATGATTCCTCATAAGTTAGCAACAACAGTAACAAGGAAACTGGGTTTCTCATTTGAATGTACAACTACCAGTGCCCAGGGTACAACCTGATTATGCGTATATTGTTAGCATGATGTCTAGAAGTAAGGGTGATATTGCTATATGTTTTAGAATGATTTGTTATGATTATGTCTGATGATTGTTGCCATCGATTTCATGGTTTTGCTTAAAATGATTTAGTGATTTAGATCTGAAAGCATAATTATATAATTGAATAAACTGGGTTTTCCATTATAGCTTGATTATGTGGTTTTAAGGAGTTATTTGCTGGTGTAATGATAAAACAGAAATAATTGGAAACGGATGATTAGAGAACGGTCATGAGTTTTGTTATATGATCCTCTGTTATCATGCAATGTACAATAGTCATTGCATAGGGTACAACCCCCTTTACTTAAATGTTGAATGTTGCATGGAGGTGATCTTGTCGTTCATGGTTTGATTCAAAAAGGTGAATGAAAGAAAATTGTATTTATTGATTTTGTGACACCTCGGACCTTCCCGGATAACCTTTTGATGTAACTTACGTGTATATGTGTTTGAATGAAAAATTCGATCTATTGTTGATTCGTGTTATGTACCAATAATGTGTATATAAATTATATATATATATATAAATGTACGTGTGTTACATATGAGCCGAAACCACAAACAACCCGACTCGAGACCACGGTCTCGAGTGAACATTAGTAATGGGCCGGCTAGGCCTTGGCCTTGTAGGAATTAAACCCAACCCGGAAACCCCCCCCCCCCTAGCCCAACTCGGTACATTATATAAACCCAACCCCACCTCCCTTATCCATTTTACACACTCTCTTCTCACACTCTCCTCTCATCTTCTTCACTAAACCCTAAAACCCTAAGTTTCTAGCAACCAAAATCATCTCCCCATTCCTTCATATCTCTCGGATCAAGTGAGCTATCAACAAGAAAGATCGGCCGAACCAAGAGACCACCCGAACACCCCTTTTCTCTCAACCCCGAGTAACCGGTTAGTGTTTTTATGTTCATGATTGTTGGTGATTGCTATGGTCTTATGCTTGTTGATGTGATTAGAGGTTTTAGTATGAATATTAGGCTTGTATGTTCATAAATATGCTAAGGAAGGTGGTTACTTGATGATGTTTGTTGTTATGATAACCGGTTTGTAGTTTGTTATGGTTTGGTTAAATGTTTCGGACCATGATAGGAAGTGTTATATTGTTTAAGTTGATGGGTTTTGCTATCCGATGATGTTAAAAGATTTATGCTTGATTGTTAGTTAATGTTCATGATTGTTGCTGTTAAAATGCATGTTTGGGTTTAATCTTGTTTATGATTTTGTCCGAAAAATAAGTAGGAGTTTTAAACAGGATTTTGGGTTGTTTATGAATGAAATTTGAATATGGCTGATGAACACATGATGAACAGCTTGAATGTTGCTAAAATGTTTTGAATCTGCTGATTTTGATCTAAAATGTGCACAAAACCGACCAAGAAACATGTTTAGTGGCATAGTACAACATTTACATGAAATAGCAATTCCATTGGGTCGTACACTGCAGGTTCTAGAAGTTTGCCATGCACGTTATCACGGTTGCGAGTCGCAACCTTTGGTTGCTACTCGAAACCACGCATGACTAGTCGAAACCTCCCAGTTGCGAGTCGCAATCAGCACGCATCAAACCTGGTTGCGAGTCGCAACCACACCGGCTATGTCGCAATCTCCGGTTACGAGTCGTAACCAAAACGTGACGGACCGAGACCGCAGTTACGAGTCGCAACCTCGGTTGCGAGTAGCAACCACCTTAGTTTCGACTGGGCTGTTTTATGTTATTGGGCTTTGACTGTTTTGCTGTTTTGGGCCTTAACTGTTGGGCTGTCTATTGTTTGGGCTGTTTACTGATCTGCTAACTGGTTGTATGTTGGACTTTCTGATGACTGGGCTGCACGTATACTTGTTACTGTAGATGTTTGCATGTATGTTAAGTGTGTTTTATACGTGTTTACTTGTACCCGACTTGACCCATATTTGGTAACCATGTTAGGACGTGGTGACCAACCTACTTAACCAAGTAACGTATCATACCGAGCAACCCAAGGTGAGTTCACAACTTAAAAGCATGCGTCCCGGTGGTTTGGGACACGAGACTAAAACAACCCTATCCCCTTGTAAAGGGGATACCGTCTACATTCCTTCCCTAGTTATTGGGAACAAACTTACTTTATCTTCCCTAGTATTGGGAAACCTTTTTGTTAATTACTGTTTATACGGAATGCAACTAACGGCACTAAACGCAACTCTATCATTCAAGTCCCTACTACATAATACCGATTAGTCGCCGGTGCCAGGCGAACGGGTTATTAGTTGATAGCGCTATTTAGGTCTTACCAGCCTCACACCGTGCCATGGTATGGGATCGGTCGTGAACTAATGTACTCAGGCATCCGTCAATGATGATAGAACATTGACATCGGGGCATCCTGCGGAAACGCAAACGGTTACCTAGTGTTCGGTATTGGAAAAACAGTTTAGTCGCTAACTTTTGGGGTAGCTCCCCATGGCATGTATAAACGGATAAATTAACTGGTGAAACAAGTTTTTGGTAATTAAAACTGGACAACTAGTGAACTCACTCAGCATTATTGTTGACCCCTTTACTGCATGCTTTGCAGGTGGCCAGTGACTGGAGCAGCTGCTTGGGATGTGTAGTGGTCGTCTGCCCGTGTGTTGGGCATTTATTATGCTTACCTTATGAACACTGTTTAAAACTATTTAATTATGCTTCCGCTACTTGTTACTGTTTAAACTTGAAACCTTAAACTCTGAACTTGATATTTGCTAATCTTATGGTTAGTAAGTATTACTTTAATATTAACCAATGCTTAGTATAATTGGTGGCTGGATCCTGGTCAGTCACGCCCTCGAAGCGGGTGTTATCCGCAGGTGGATTTTGGGGGTGTGACAGATTGGTATCAGAGCCATTGGTTATAGTGAACTTGGTTTTAAAAAGGGGAAAAATCTTTTTGAGAAAAACCAGACTATAACCCGTGACTCGTGACGACACTACACTCCAAGTACAAGGCTCGACTTATCTGACCTCATAGCTCGGACCCATAGTTACTTGCTTAATTGTTTTATGCTTTCTGCTTTACAATACGTACTAGTTTGCCTGATTAGATAGATACATCTTCTCTCTTCTATCTTATTCTCGCTATCACACACTCATACTATGTTTTCTGGTTATGAAGACAATGAGTGGACGCGGACGAGGAAACGTCAACATGACTCAGGCTCAGTTCGCAAACCTGCTCAACACTGTGGCTGCAGCTTTCGCAGCTCACCCGATAGGTAAACTCGATGTTTTAGGATGTTTAGATCCTACCGCCACATCGTCTTTTCGCCTCTAAACCTATTTCGCTTCACTCCTCACAACAGGTCAGCCTGCACCTGTGCAACCACGTGTTTGTACCTTTAAGACCTTCATGGATTGCAAGCCTCTTCCGTTCAGTGGCACTGAGGGTGCCATAGGTCTTTTACACTGGATCGAGAAGGTCGAAGCTGTCTTCGCTGTCTGCGAGTGTCCCCCTGCTAATTGGGTGAAGTTTGCTACTGGTACTCTAGAGGGAAGCGCACTTTCATGGTGGAAGGCGCAAATTCAAATGCTTGGTTTGGAGACTGCTAACGCTACTGCGTGGGAAGATTTCAAGGATATGATCAAGGAAGAGTACTGTCACAGGGATGACATCCACAAGCTGGAGAATGAGTACTATGAACTCAAGATGATTGGGTCAGAGATTGAGACCTACACCAAGCTGTCCAACGACTATGCTGCTCTTTGTCCAAACATGTCTCGACCTATGTATCGAAGAATCGAACTGTACATCAAGGGTCTGGCTCCAGAAATTCGAAGCCATGTAACTTCAGCCAACCACACTACCATTCAGCCGATCGTTCGACTTGCTCACAAACTCACTGATCAGGCTGTGGAAGAGGGCAGGTTGCCCAAAAGGATCAGTGCTGCGGAAGGAACTTCTAGTGATGGCAAACGGAAGTGGGATGGAAATCAGGGCAAGGATGCTAACCCTACTCAAGCCCCAGCTCAGCAAAGGAAAACTGACAACAACAAAGGCGCTCAGCAACAGGGTGGCTACCGGGGAAACTACCCTAAGTGCAACAAGTGTAACAGGCACCACAATGGGGCATGCAACAAGGGTCAGTGTCAGCGATGCCACAAGATGGGGCACGAAGCAAAGGATTGTAGGAGTCAGTTCCCAGCAAGGCAGAACCAGCAACAACCTCAACAGCAACAGCAGCAGGGAAACAACAGAGCATGTTTTAAATGCGGGGCAACAGGGCACATGCGAAAGGATTGCCCTGAACTAAACCAGAATCGCAACAACAATCAGGGAGCTGGGAACAATGAGCAAAACAACAATGCTGGAAATGCAAGGGGCAGAGCTTTCGTGATTGGAGCTGGAGAGGCAAGGAACGATCCCAACGTCGTGGCGGGTAAGTTCCTACTTGATGATCGTTATGTTTCTATGTTATTTGATTCCGGTGCCGATGCCAGTTATGTATCCCTTCGCATTAGTAAGAAACTTAAGCACTCGCCCGCATTATTAAGTTCTAAACACATCGTCGAGATAGCTAATGGTAGGAACATCGAGGCCACGCATGTAATCCACGACTGCACCCTAGAATTGTCTGGCAATACGTTTAGTATCGATCTTTTCCCTGTTAAACTTGGAAGCTTCGACGTCGTCATTGGTATGGATTGGTTATCCAAACATCGCGCTGAAATCCTCTGTCAAGAGAAAGCAGTTCGTATACCTCGCCGTTCTGGTCAACCCCTCATCGTCAAAGGCAACAAAGGTGGAGAAGTCACAGGCATTATCTCGCTTTTAAAAGCCCAGAAGTGTTTGCAGAAAGGGCACACCGCTATCTTAGCACTTGTCACCAACACCCACGAAAAGGAAAAGAGGATTGAAGATTTTCCTGTAGTACGTGATTATCCCGAGGTATTTCCTGAGGAACTACCTGGACTCCCTCCTCACCGTCAGGTCGAATTCCAAATCGAGCTAGCTCCCGGAGCAGCACCTATAGCTCATGCACCGTACCGTTTAGCCCCTGCAGAACTGAAAGAACTCTCGACGCAACTACAAGAACTATTGGATAAAGGATTTATCCGTCCTAGTTCATCACCCTGGGGAGCCCCAGTACTCTTTGTCAAGAAGAAGGATGGCACATTCCGGATGTGCATCGACTATCGTGAGCTGAACAAGGTTACCATCAAGAATCGTTACCCTCTCCCGCGCATCGACGACCTATTCGATCAGTTGCAAGGATCGAGCTACTACTCTAAGATTGACCTGCGATCAGGCTATCATCAGCTGAGAGTTCGTAACGAAGACATTTCCAAGACTGCATTCAGGACTCGTTATGGTCATTACGAGTTCCTCGTCATGCCTTTTGGAATGACTAACGCACCTGCAGTGTTCATGGATCTTATGAACCGCGTATGTAAGCCTTACCTCGATAAATTCGTGATTGTGTTTATCGACGACATCCTGATTTACTCGAAAAGTCAAGAGGAGCATGAACAACACCTACGTCTTATTCTGGAACTTCTTCGCAACGAGCAACTGTACGCCAAATTCTCTAAATGTGGCTTCTGGCTTCGAGAAGTCCATTTCCTCGGTCATGTGGTTAACAAGAACGGAATTCACGTCGACCCCGCTAAGATCGAATCGATAAAGAACTGGCCTACGCCTAAGACTCCCACTGAAGTTCGCCAATTCTTGGGTTTAGCAGGCTACTACCGCAGATTCATTCAGGGATTCTCGAAGATTGCACAACCCCTCACGACTCTCACTCAGAAAGGCGTCGCCTACAAGTGGAATGAAGCACAGGAATCTGCTTTTCAGAGGCTTAAGGATAACCTCTGCAGCGCTCCTATTCTCTCGTTGCCGGAAGGTACTGACGACTTTGTGGTTTACTGCGATGCGTCTATTCATGGGCTCGGTTGCGTGCTAATGCAACGCGAGAAAGTTATTGCCTACGCCTCACGACAACTCAAGACGCATGAAAAGAACTACACGACGCATGATTTGGTACTGGGAGCAGTGATCTTTGCTCTTAAGATATGGAGACATTACCTGTACGGTACCAAGTGCACTATTTACATCGATCACAGGAGTCTCGAGCATATCTTTAGGCAAAAGGAATTGAACATGCGACAGCGTCGATGGGTCGAACTCTTGAATGACTACGAATGCGCCATCAAATACCATCCGGGCAAAGCCAATGTCGTGGCAGACGCCCTCAGCCGAAAGGACACTATACCAAAGCGCGTGCGAGCACTGCAACTTACCATCCAGTCTAACCTCCCTACCCAGATTCGAAATGCTCAAGTTGAAGCATTGAAGCCGGAAAACATCAGGGCTGAGTCTCTGCGAGGATCGAGACAGCAACTAGAACAGAAAGAAGATGGTGCTTACTATGTGACAGGACGCATTTGGGTTCCACTCTATGGAGATTTACGTGAACTTGTGATGGATGAAGCCCACAAGTCCCGCTACTCAGTACATCCTGGTTCGGACAAGATGTACCATGATTTGAAGACTACATACTGGTGGCCTGGTATGAAGGCCCACATAGCAACATACGTCAGCAAATGCTTGACTTGCGCGAGAGTCAAGACAGAATACCAGAAGCCGGCAGGCCTACTCCAACAACCAGAAATCCCGAAATGGAAATGGGAGCAAATTTCCATGGATTTTGTTACAGGGCTACCTAGGTCTCAACGCGGAAATGATACTATTTGGGTAATCGTAGATCGATTGACCAAGTCCGCGCACTTTCTTGCTATTAAGGAAACGGACAAGTTTTCTACCCTGGCGGAGATTTACTTAAAGGAAGTAGTTTCGAGGCACGGAGTACCAACCTCAATTATTTCAGACCGAGACGCTCGATTTACTTCGGAATTGTGGCAAGCTATGCACAAATGCTTTGGCTCACGTTTGGACATGAGCACTGCTTATCACCCACAAACGGATGGACAGTCCGAACGTACCATCCAAACTCTAGAAGACATGCTTAGAGCGTGTGTGATCGATTTTGGCAAGAATTGGGAGAAGCATCTACCGCTAGTAGAATTCTCCTACAACAACAGCTACCACACCAGTATTCAGGCAGCACCTTTTGAGGCATTGTACGGTCGTAAATGCCGGTCCCCTCTCTGCTGGGCAGAAATCGGTGATAGTCAAATCACGGGCCCAGAGATGGTGGTAGATACAACGGAAAAGATTGCCCAGATCAGACAACGCATGGCGGCGGCTCGTGACCGTCAGAAAAGTTACGCTGACAAACGTAGGAAACCATTGGAATTCCAGGTCGGTGACCGGGTTCTACTTAAAGTCTCACCCTGGAAGGGTGTGGTTCGCTTTGGTAAGCGGGGCAAGCTTAATCCGCGATACATCGGACCATTCGAAATTACCGAGAAGATCGGTAAGGTTGCTTATAGATTGAACCTGCCTGAAGAACTGAGTGCGGTACATAACGTTTTTCACGTATCTAACCTGAAGAAGTTTTTGTCGGATGAAACACTTGTGATTCCTTTTAAGGAACTGACTATTGATGAACAGCTACACTTTACTGAGGAACCAATCGAGATCACGGATCGAGTGATCAAAACCCTCAAACGTAGCCAGATACCTCTTGTACGAGTCCATTGGAACTCGCGACGTGGCCCAGAGTATACCTGGGAGCGGGAAGACCAGATGAAGCACAAGTATCCCCAGTTGTTCCCTAACGAAAACCCCAGCACTGAAGCTACGAACGAATTTCGGGACGAAATTCCAAACTAACGGAGGGATGATGTGACACCCCGTTGAAACGCTTTTACTTACACTAGCTTGACAGTGGCTGCCTTAACTTTCGGGACGAAAGTTCCTAAAACTTGGGGATAATGTGACACCTCGGACCTTCCCGGATAACCTTTTGATGTAACTTACGTGTATATGTGTTTGAATGAAAAATTCGATCTATTGTTGATTCGTGTTATGTACCAATAATGTGTATATAAATTATATATATATATATAAATGTACGTGTGTTACATATGAGCCGAAACCACAAACAACCCGACTCGAGACCACGGTCTCGAGTGAACATTAGTAATGGGCCGGCTAGGCCTTGGCCTTGTAGGAATTAAACCCAACCCGGAAACCCCCCCTAGCCCAACTCGGTACATTATATAAACCCAACCCCACCTCCCTTATCCATTTTACACACTCTCTTCTCACACTCTCCTCTCATCTTCTTCACTAAACCCTAAAACCCTAAGTTTCTAGCAACCAAAATCATCTCCCCATTCCTTCATATCTCTCGGATCAAGTGAGCTATCAACAAGAAAGATCGGCCGAACCAAGAGACCACCCGAACACCCCTTTTCTCTCAACCCCGAGTAACCGGTTAGTGTTTTTATGTTCATGATTGTTGGTGATTGCTATGGTCTTATGCTTGTTAATGTGATTAGAGGTTTTAGTATGAATATTAGGCTTGTATGTTCATAAATATGCTAAGGAAGGTGGTTACTTGATGATGTTTGTTGTTATGATAACCGGTTTGTAGTTTGTTATGGTTTGGTTAAATGTTTCGGACCATGATAGGAAGTGTTATATTGTTTAAGTTGATGGGTTTTGCTATCCGATGATGTTAAAAGATTTATGCTTGATTGTTAGTTAATGTTCATGATTGTTGCTGTTAAAATGCATGTTTGGGTTTAATCTTGTTTATGATTTTGTCCGAAAAATAAGTAGGAGTTTTAAACAGGATTTTGGGTTGTTTATGAATGAAATTTGAATATGGCTGATGAACACATGATGAACAGCTTGAATGTTGCTAAAATGTTTTGAATCTGCTGATTTTGATCTAAAATGTGCACAAAACCGACCAAGAAACATGTTTAGTGGCATAGTACAACATTTACATGAAATAGCAATTCCATTGGGTCGTACACTGCAGGTTCTAGAAGTTTGCCATGCACGTTATCACGGTTGCGAGTCGCAACCTTTGGTTGCTACTCGAAACCACGCATGACCAGTCGAAACCTCCCAGTTGCGAGTCGCAATCAGCACGCATCAAACCTGGTTGCGAGTCGCAACCACACCGGCTAAGTCGCAATCTCCGGTTACGAGTCGTAACCAAAACGTGACGGACCGAGACCGCAGTTACGAGTCGCAACCTCGGTTGCGAGTAGCAACCACCTTAGTTTCGACTGGGCTGTTTTATGTTATTGGGCTTTGACTGTTTTGCTGTTTTGGGCCTTAACTGTTGGGCTGTCTATTGTTTGGGCTGTTTACTGATCTGCTAACTGGTTGTATGTTGGACTTTCTGATGACTGGGCTGCACGTATACTTGTTACTGTAGATGTTTGCATGTATGTTAAGTGTGTTTTATACGTGTTTACTTGTACCCGACTTGACCCATATTTGGTAACCATGTTAGGACGTGGTGACCAACCTACTTAACCAAGTAACGTATCATACCGAGCAACCCAAGGTGAGTTCACAACTTAAAAGCATGCGTCCCGGTGGTTTGGGACACGAGACTAAAACAACCCTATCCCCTTGTAAAGGGGATACCGTCTACATTCCTTCCCTAGTTATTGGGAACAAACTTACTTTATCTTCCCTAGTATTGGGAAACCTTTTTGTTAATTACTGTTTATACGGAATGCAACTAACGGCACTAAACGCAACTCTATCATTCAAGTCCCTACTACATAATACCGATTAGTCGCCGGTGCCAGGCGAACGGGTTATTAGTTGATAGCGCTATTTAGGTCTTACCAGCCTCACACCGTGCCATGGTATGGGATCGGTCGTGAACTAATGTACTCAGGCATCCGTCAATGATGATAGAACATTGACATCGGGGCATCCTGCGGAAACGCAAACGGTTACCTAGTGTTCGGTATTGGAAAAACAGTTTAGTCGCTAACTTTTGGGGTAGCTCCCCATGGCATGTATAAACGGATAAATTAACTGGTGAAACAAGTTTTTGGTAATTAAAACTGGACAACTAGTGAACTCACTCAGCATTATTGTTGACCCCTTTACTGCATGCTTTGCAGGTGGCCAGTGACTGGAGCAGCTGCTTGGGATGTGTAGTGGTCGTCTGCCCGTGTGTTGGGCATTTATTATGCTTACCTTATGAACACTGTTTAAAACTATTTAATTATGCTTCCGCTACTTGTTACTGTTTAAACTTGAAACCTTAAACTCTGAACTTGATATTTGCTAATCTTATGGTTAGTAAGTATTACTTTAATATTGACCAATGCTTAGTATAATTGGTGGCTGGATCCTGGTCAGTCACGCCCTCGAAGCGGGTGTTATCCGCAGGTGGATTTTGGGGGTGTGACAGATTTCACACAATAAATGAGCTGGTCCCCACCTTGTTGCTCACACACTGCATATGACCGCACAATTCCCCTCAAATCGTACACTACATATACTTGGATTCATATTCATGACTTGATAACCAATCGCTCAGTGAAAGAGCCTGACCCCACCTAAATCCTTCGCAAAATTGTTTCTTTTTCTGATCGCACATTTAGAATATGGACCTCACCACTTGCCTTATACACTCTTTGAATAAATTTCTGGTCGCACACTAAGAGATCAACCACACACTGACCTTTCATCTCTTATATTATTGGGCCTCACAAACCTTGGATCATCTACACCAGTGTTGTAGAGATTGCTAGGCGCCAGTCGGGCGGTGGAGTACTGACTAGGGATTAATCGGGATTAATCGAATCGGAATTTCTATATATAATTTTTAAATTTATATATATACACATACATTAATATCGATATAATACTTAAAAATAGTTCAAAATTCAAACAACTAAGTTTAAAACATAGCAAATCAAGTATTTAAACATTCAATACACACGTTAATATCAATATAATACTTAAAAATAGTTCAAAATTTAAACAATGAAGTTTAAAACATAGCAATTTAAGTATTTAAAAACATGTTTTTTTTGGGCCAGATTGGAACTAAACAACTTGGGCCATGTATTTAATGGTTAAAACATTTGTTTAGGCCAGATTTAAACTAAAAAAGAGTGGGCCGACTAGAAACGATTTGGCTAACTTGGGCCGATTTGGACCGCCTTGCACCGACTAGGACCGACTACCGACTAATTGTCCGACTAGCTCAAAATTAATCAGTCAACGCCCAACTAGCGCTTAGGCGGCGATTAATTCCGATTTTTACAACACTGATCTACACACAATGGGCCGCACACTAAAGGATCCATATTTTGAGATTTCATCGCATACTCGGCACTGTTCTCATCCATT
Organism: Helianthus annuus; assembly: GCF_002127325.2. Lineage (NCBI taxonomy): Eukaryota > Viridiplantae > Streptophyta > Magnoliopsida > Asterales > Asteraceae > Helianthus > Helianthus annuus. Next base: position 50,912,503 of record NC_035434.2, on the reverse strand, counting down.
TTGTGGGCCACTAATATGGTTAAAAATTTATGATAACCTATTATGTGAACTTATTTGTTGAACGGAAATACGTGTTTGGTATCGTCCGTACACTACTTGTGAAATACATGTTACATGTGCACAACGTGTATACGAAAACCTAACTAATATTGGTAACTATAATAGGACATGGTTGACCAACTTAAAAACAAGTAAATTACTTGCCGAGCAAAGCAAAGGTGAGTTCACACACTTTCTAAGGCATGGGATTCCCGGTGGTTGGGAATGGGTTTAAGAATTAAAACGGAACCTACATATCCTATTTGGGTAGGATATGTACCGTCATCCTCCATGGGTAGGATGCCAATATTAATCCTGCGTATTCTCCTTGGGTAGAATACGTACATTCGTCCTCCTTGGGTAGGACAACAACCTTAAACTTACTAGACAAAACTCTATCATGAAGTCCCTCATTTTTATATCGACTTAATCGCCGGGCCAATGGCGAGCGGGTCATTAGTTAATAGCGCTATTAGGGTTGACAAGCCTCACACCGTGCCGGTAGGACGGGCGTGTACTAATGGATCTGGCCACTTAGTCGATGATGATGATAGACATTGACTTAGGGCACAACTTACTTTCGTCAGTTGTCGATATGTTAACGGTCTAGTGGTTCACATGGGGAAGCCTCCACTGATTATGGTTTGGGAAACAAAGAAAGCTGGTTAACATATGATTGCAAACAAACTCATGGTTTTTGAAACTACTTTAAAACTAACACCAACTGTGAACTCGCTCAACTTTGTTGTTGACTCGTTGTTACATGCCTTGCAGGTCGTTAGATGAATTGCGATGTAACTTGCTGTCTAGAAGGTTGGAGTGGTCATGGGTCGTGACACATGGATTTGAAATACAAGTTTATTGGTTTACATACGCGTGGTTTATGAAACACTTTACAATGAGTTATGCTTCCGCTGTATACAACGAATTATATGTAATCTTTTGTAACACTTTATGTTAATGAAAGAAAGTTTTATTTAAATATAATTATGAGTTCAATGTGATTGGTGGCTAAGATCCTTGTACGTCACACGCCCCGCGGTGATTCTGCATGTGGTATTTTGGGGGTGTGACAATGTTCAGATCTATGAAAGATCTTTGTTTATTCATGTGGAAATCGTCCAGATCTAAGTTGTTCTTGGTGGATTGAAGCCAAAACATGAAGTTCATATGAACACCATGATGACATCATCCTAGAACACCTCAAATCCAATGATTTCACGGTTAAAAGTTAAGATTCAAAAGATAGAAAGGTATAGGAGTGCATGTAGATCAAGAAAGTACAAGATTTAGGTTGAAAACTTACAAGAATCGCGAGAAATCTGAAGAAATAGTGGCTGGAGCGAGTTGAGAGAGAGAGAGCTGTCAACATCAAGGGATGTTGACATATGAGGGTATTTATAGGGTTTCCATAAAAGGAAAGGGGGAAAAATGGCTGGTCGATTAAGTGGTAGCGCGATCGGGTGGTAGCTCAATCGAGTGGCAACTCGATCGGGTGGCAACTCGGTCGGTTGGCCACCCGATTGGAGGGTTCGGCGCGACGAGTTTTGCTGTTTCGATTCGCGTGTTGAGCGTTGCGATGCGATAGAGTTTCTTATTCAAATTGCTTTTAATTCCAACTACTATATCTAACATATAATCATCATAATTAACTTGCGTTTAGCGTTTGCGATTCGATTGCGATTGAGTTGCAATTGCGTTTTGATTAATCACCACCACATAACATAAATAAACATGCACAAATAACACATAAGAAGCACACACACGTAAAACAATATCCAGAACACATAATTCGAGTTGCAAGTGCGAGTGCGATTGCGATGCGGTAAGCGGTAATGCGATAAACATCGATTAAACCTCGATTATTAATAAGTACTCCACATAATACAACTAACGTAAATGTCATGGCCCCTGTCCCGGTTTTACCCGGTCCAGGAGCCGCGGGACAGAAACCCGTGGTATTTATTATCTGATTTGACGGCGGAAGTTTTAACAGGATCTTTAAACTTGAAAATGCCCGATTATTTTATTTCATAATTTGAGATGAACCTCGTAATTTACAATAGAGGAATTTCACAAAGAAATTCCCTGATTTACAAAACATGTTTATTTATTTAACTGAGCCACCACTTCAAGCTTGATTAGTGCTCCGTAGCACTTTTCCTTGATTCATAGTAGGTCACCTGAAACATGTTTTAAAAATTTTTTATCAACGGGGAAATACTGGCGAGTCACTCAATTTGATAAAACGACACATAGCTATCAATTACAACATAAGAGCGATTACAATGGCTTTTATCTTATTTTTATCTGGCGCCGTGTCACATCCTGGTGACAATGGTCATACCACTATTGGGTCCTTTCACCCAAGTAGTGATGATTATCACTGTTAGGTTTATGAACCTAACCGTGAGAAATTAGTAATGTGCACAATACCACACTTGCCAGTGATTCAAGATAACCACGACTTAATCCCTGTAATTATAACTTTGAAAATAATTTGAGGTATTGTAAAATACTTTTGATAAAAGAGAATGACTCACATTGCAAGTTTAAACAGGCAGAGTTTAGCCTACTGATAAGCCTTGTAACCTAAATTAAATGACAACGCATACGAACTAGGTCAGTAACTAATACATCATTTATGATAACTCACGAGATTAAAACCCTCACAACGAATGACAAAGTGCAATACTTAAGCATCCATCGAATTCACGATGAATGACAAAGTATAGCCCTAATGTGGGCAGCACTTAAACATCCATCAGATTGGTTTAAATCGATCGGACATTGAATCGTAGCAGTGATCGAGTTAATACCCTGTATCGTAGCAGCGTCTTGATACCTTAAAACTTCGAAATTAGGCAGTATACTTCGTTTTTGATCAAAAATTTCGAACACAGATGAAAGCCCCATGCACAGGCTCCTTATAGCCACATTTTGAGTTTTACGCGGCCCGCGTAAGACTTAATAAGAGCTTACGCGGCCTGCGAGGGCCCCTAGTCTACGTGTAGGGCTTGTGTGTCACGAGTAGGGCTGCCAAGTGTGTGATGCGTGGCCCGGCATGCTTATCTGGTCAACCTTAAGTTGACGCGGCCCGCGTAAGGCCATGCTTAACCTTTACGCGGCCCGCCTGAAACTCTAATTTCTTGTTTTCTTGGTTTTTCATGCACGTTAGGGTTTCAGGGGTCTGGGTTTTCACTTACAGGTTGTTTAGGGACATTTTTGCAGTCCTTACAGTAAAAGCATAAAAAGACTATCTACAAGTCAAAGAAGTCAAAACAGGAGTTGAGCAAGGAGTGCCAGATCGCAATTAGCAATCTTTTCTTCCTTTGACTTCAATGTTGACTTTGACTTTCGAAACACGAGGTGTTACACCGACCATGGTGAAAGGGGGGGGGGTAAAGTGTAATATTTTGGTAGTTAAGGGTTTAAAGTGCAAACGAGGGGGTTTAAGTTAGTTTAAGTGTGTTTAGATGTTTTTATGATTTTTAAGGTGTTCTAGCACCAATACTAGTTTAATATCATAAAAACATTACTTCTAGTCAAATTTTGATGTCCCGAGTATTGTCCGGTTGTTCGTTTCGTTATGGTTCGTTAAAGTGCTGAATTGCGCAGTTTCACTACGTATGAAGCACCTTTTGTGGCAATTTCAAATCCCGACATTTTGTAAGTTATTCTTGACAATAAAACATAAATTCTGCTTGATATTTTAGTGTTTAAAAGTTGATTATAGCTGAATTGTGCAGAATTCTACATTTAAAGTGAGTTTCGGGTGCTTTTTAGTGCATAGTTTAGTTTCCGGAAAGTTCATATATGAACCCTTGTATCCACACTTGGGTTTTAATGTATTTTAGATGTCGGACCTATTCCTAGGCCCTAATTCTATTATCTGACTGCTTTCTGCAGAATTGCTGACACAGTGTGTCTTACCGGTGAGTTTACTAGTCTTTCTGACGCAACGCTTAAATTAATGCATAAAGAAATATTTGAAGTATGAAACGTGCATGAATTCTCATGTATAGCATGTAATCAGACAATGTTGACAATTAAGCACATAATTGAAGATAATAAATAATAATAAAAACTGTACGAAAATTACCGGTTTTGTGCCAGTTGTCACAAAAAAGCCAAACCCTAAAAGCCAAACCCTAATATATTTAGGGTTTAGGGGTTATGATTTAGGGTTTAGGGTTAAGAGATCCTACTTAGGGTTCGACGAGCCGGTTCCAACGCCACTGGAATAAGTCCAATCGGAGTTCGTTTGAGTCAGTTCCCCACTATTACCCACTTTTTTAGTGTTCCCCAATGAACCTCATGCGGAATCATCGCGGGATGTGTGACGTACCAGGATCCAAGCCACCAATCACATTGAACCATTAATAATAATTTAAGTAAAAGCATTCGATTCATTTCATAATAAGAATCCAAGTCAAAGTTAAAACCAAAGTAAACATTCAGCGGAAGCATATAGTAAATTGTTAAACAACTGTTTCAAAATAAGTGTTCACAACCAATGTATCAAATATCCAAGAGTCTCGATCCATGACCACTCCAGCATTCCCAGATAGCAAGTCCATAATCAGAAATCTAATGACCTACAAGCATGCAGACAAGTGTGTCAGACGACGCTGGTGAGTTCAAAGTTTGTTATCGTGTTTAGTTACCAGTTACCAGTTTAAAACTTTTCACAGATTCATTGTTGTTAATCACATGCTTACCGCCGATGGCTCCAGATTATTTGCCCTAAACCCCATTGCCTCTCTCAAAGCAATGGTCAAGATGGGGGTCACTAGTTCACTCCCGACCTCCTCGGTGCGGTGTGAGGGTGCCAAACCTAAGTAGCGCTACTAACTAGTACCCCATTGCCCTATAAGCAACGATCGGTAGGAGGGACTTGAATGATAGATACAGACGTGTATTAACCAACAACCCAGGTTTAACATTCCAGTCAAACCCACTACCCAACATTCCCTTCCCGTAACGTTTACCAGATGTCCCAACCCGGGACGCATGCTTGGAAAAGAGCAGTGAACTCACCTTGGTTTGCTCGGTTTGTTTAGTTACCCGTTTCCGAGTTAATCAACCAACCCTAATGAATATCAGTTTCACGATTAAACAGGTTATTATTTTCACACAATTTGCATCATATACACCAGTTCACAGTTCATAGCATAACAGTAGCCAGTACACCTTTCTATTACAAGAATACACATCTCATGTGTTTATCACAAGTAGCACAGAACATAGCAGGTGAGTTTGTTGTACCAACCAATTAAACCAAGTTTCCTATTAACATTAACACGTGACATGGATAGTGTACACACCAGTTTCTATCATCTTTAATCATTCACAGACACCTACTGTTCATTTCAATAACTTGCACGGTGAAACACCCTTGTGATGAAAGATACACCTTTCGTCGGGGTGAGGTGTGACGAAACACTCATGTGTCTCGTCGTTATGCTTGTCGGCGAAACTCCTATATGTTTCATCGATGTGCACTATGACGAAACTCACATATATTTCGTGGGACTAAAAGTTACAGATCCATCCAATGATTACAATTTGACATATTCTAGAACCCTAATGATCATCACCAGTTATAATCATCGATCAATCATTCAGCACCCAACGGGTATTGACAATTCAAACATACATATTCCTTTTTAACATTCTAATTTCTTATGCATCAATAACATCCTTGACAACTCATTTAAATCCAACAGTTATCAGAGATTCTCATATAAACAACAATAGATCATCACAACACATATCAGAACACATACACATACATGTTCATGTTCAATCTAGTTCGTACATAAGATCATGAATCAATTTGTCAAACCTTTATCATGCAAGTATCGGATTTACACTTCTAACCCTAATTCATACGACACCACAGTAATAACAGAACCGTAATCATCAACAATCCATTCAGTGACAACGATTCTACACTAACCTTGATGTGGTATAAATCGGGTATAGATAGGTGGTGCCTAGGGTTTGAGAGTCTCGAATGGGAGATGACGGAAATGCTGTCACGGCCCCCGGCCCGGTGTGACCCGGTCCAGAAGCCACAGGACAGAAACCCGTGGTATTTAATATTTAATTTGGCCGCAGAAATGTTGATAGGATCTTTTAAACTGAAAATGCCCAATTATTTTATTTCACAATATGGGACAAACTCCATAATCTATAATAAAGGGAATTTCACGAGGAAATCCCTTGTTTTACAAAACATGTTTATTTATTTTACTGAGCCACCTCTTCAAGCTTTTTAGTGCTACGTAGCACTTTTCCTTGATTCACAGTAAGTTACCTGAAACATGTTTAAAAAGATTTTATCAGCGGGGAAATACTGGCGAGTCATTCAGGTTATATAAAACGACAAATTAGTTATAGATTACAACATAAGAGCAATTACAATGGCTACTATCTTATTTTTATCTGGCGCCGTGTCACACTCTGGTGACGATGGTCATACCACAATTGGGTCCTTTCACCCAAGTAGTGATAATTGTCACTGTTAGGTTGGTGAACCTAACCGTGAGAAATTAGTAATGTGCACAATACCCCACTTGCCAGTGATTCAAGATAACCAAGACTTAATCCCTGTAACTATAACTTTTGAAAATACTTTGAGTATTGTAAAACATTGTTGATAAAAAGAGAATGACTCACTTTGCAAGTTTAATATGGACAGAACCTTGCCTACTGATTTAGTCTTGTAACCTAGGTAAATAACAATGCACACGAAACTAGGTCAGTAACTTAATACACATTTACGATAAGCTCACGAAATCAAAACCCTCACGACGAATGACAAAGTATAGCCCAAATTCGGGCAGCACTTAAACATCCATCGAATCGGTTTCAATCGATCGGACATTGTATCGTAGCAGTGATCGAGTTATTACTCTGTTGTCGCAGCAGAGATTCGTGCTTGTGTGTGTTTTTGAATGAAACAGTGTATAGCTTCTTATACGTAACGAATTTTTCCGTCGTAACAACACCACCATGCAAGTGCCAAACCCCTGATATATATACTGAAAAATGGTCCCTCTCGCGTGGGCGCCAGACCCACCTGGTCCTGGCGCGTGGCGCTGTAGGATCGGTTTGTGATCCAAACGAGTCGTTCAGTGGAGTTTTAATCTCTTTCAAAGGCGGAAACAGAGAAATAGACTTCGAAACAGCTTGAAAATCACTTTAAACTTCTTTCTGATTGATTTAACACTGATTACAATCACAGGACAAACCGGCAGCACCTCGGTATCCAAATCATAAACTGTTACCTATGATTTCGCTTGAGATGCCTATATATAGACTTCTGATTCCGCTTGGAGGTGGCACATGCCATTTCAAGCGGAATTAACAAATCTGATTTTGCTTGAAATGGTACATGTCACATTCAAGCGGAATTACATGTCTCAAGCGAAATTACCTCTAATTCTACTATCTTGAACAACGTGCCCTGATCTAACAATCTAGTATAAGACTCGATAGAAGACGAAGTCGACAGATGTATGCACCAACAGACTCCCCCGCAGATGTTGATGAGTCTTAAGTGTCGAGTCTTCTCATCTTCAATCTTAATCAGTCTTACTGCACTTTACTCTTTCTATCAGCACCTACATGCTCCCTTCGAACTAATCCTTTTCTCGGATGACTTCAAACTCCCCCTTTCGATGTGCTGGGATTGTAATCTGTCTTTCACAGAATCAGGATCGTGATCTTGCTTTCAAGCTTTCTAATTCTCTTGATCAGATCTCTTGATTCCTTAAGTTCATCAGCATCATCAGCTCCAGAATCATAACCTGGCTCTCATTCTACTCAGGTATCGGAAACTGGCTTTTCTACACATTCTCTACCACACAATAAATTTCATAAATTTTAACAATTTAATATTAAGATGTATGCACCAACTCAGACTCTCCTTTTCAAAACAACCAGAATATCTGTGACCACTTGTAGAAGAATATTCAACATTTTTAGATTTAACAGACTTCCCTTCAAAATGATCATCATGTTCAGCATTTGGAATTTTGAAAATCAGCTTTTCAACATCGAAAATCTTTTGGATTTTTGAGTTTAAATGAAATGCAGTAAAGAAATATTTACAGACAATTTTTGTGAGTTTGTGTAAGAGGATCATATCAGTTTATGAGACACATCACCAACACCGTTAAGCTTCATTTCATTTTAAGTTCTAAACAATTCACTGAGATTGTCAGTATATTGGTCATCTTAAATTTTCACACAAAGTTCAACTGCTTCGAGATACGATATTAATGTCTTAAGCACTTAAACTTATTCGCGTGTCCCACCACTTGAATATACTCCCGTATCCAGATCCCCATATTCAGTCTTATAGGTGAGTATACCTAGATGATATCTGTAAGGGGTTAGGTGTGTTTTAATATAAACTTTATAAAAACCAAAAAGATTTTATTTCTATCTTATTTTCGATCGTACGATGTTGGAGCTCGAGTCTTTGTTACCTGAAACCTGAACGAAAACCGAATTGACTAAATCTTCATAAACGGTCGAAATTTGCAAGTTTTGAAAGTTAGAAACTAAAATTGACAAATTTATTAAACTTTCAAACTGTCGGACGGTGTTTAATTGTGACATGGTCATTCGTGTGTCATTTGTTTATATTAACTATATTCCAAGCAGTTGTTCTCATTACGCATTTAGATTTCTTGCATGTGCAGATTCTAAAGGCAAGGAGAACATGGTCGATGACAAGCTTCGGAATGAAGACACGACGTGAAGGCACTCAAGTGATGAAGATGATTGAGTTGCCGCTGACCATCATCAACACCACAAGGATCTCAAGCTATAAAGATCAAGTCTTTCACGAGCATAACTCAAGGGGGAGCTTATGTTAAGGGGGAGTTTGTCAACACACTTCCCACATGATACGGGTAGTTTGTTGATACACTTTCTGCTTTCAAGACGTGAAGACTTTCAAGATCCTCCGACTTAGAAGACATCAAAGGCGAATCTCGCGAGTAGCGTCCAAGGGGGAGTTTGTTGATACATATTTGTGGACGCGGCTCGACTCAGTTCGACTTGGCTCGGTTCGACTCGGTTAGGTTCGGCTCAAGCCCGATGTCACGACATTCCTTCGTCGTGCGCCCCAGAGTTTGACACGCGGAGCATGGAGAGCCGCGAGCATTCCCGAGGCGCCACATCACCATGACATCATCATGATGATGTCACCAAGTTTGACTAATCACTTCAAATCTTCAAATGTGTTTTACGTAAAGAAGCATGGGCCATTCATATCAACACAGAATGCATGATGGGCCATTAATGTTGGGCCTAAGCTCATTTCAACGAAACAAAAGGGATCTTGACGAAACAAGTTTGTTTCATCAAACATGATCCAATTTCGTCAAATATGATGGTGATTCGCCAAGCTTCTGATTCGCCAAGTTTGATTCGTCGAGTTAGTTCTGTTTCGTTGTGTGGAGTGCTATAAATAGTCTGATGTTAGACAGAATATAAAAGAGAACACATTATAGAGAGCACACACACACACCAGAGTTAGAGAGAGTTTGCAAAACATATTTGTAAACATTGCTTTGTAACTAAACCTTTCATACGTATTAATACAGAGGTGTTAATCGGTGAATATTGCGTGTCGTGTACTTGCGTGTTCTATCTCGGTTTGCCTTTCCGGTTGGATTCCGCACAACCGGGTTGGTTAGTATACAAGGATTAGGCGACTAGATCCTCCTAGCCGGACCTACAAGTGGTATCAGAGCCTTGGCTCTTCTCCTTGTTAAAACCGAGGTGTTCTTGTTGTTTTTCGGTTTGAAAAGTTCACTTTTTTTCTGGAAAAACATTTTGAAATCGGGTTTAATCTTGTGCTTTTGCTTTTGCTTTGTGTTTTGTTAAAAACCTTGTTTAATTGATGCTTACATGTTAAAATAGGTTTTTATTAAACACTATCTATCAAAACCGTGAGTTCGGAAAGTTTTCGGTTCACCGAAAACTTCAAAAGTTCATCGTGTTCTTGCAATCTTCAAAGTGTTCTTCAAAAGTTACACTTTTTGATCTTTGAGATTAGTTTGGAAAGTTGTTTGTGTATTGGAAGTTGTTATTTGATTATTATAATACAAAACCATACTTGGTTGGTGAAACAGCATGTCCTTAGCCGAAAGTGGTGTCTGCGTGTGTCAGTAAAAGATAGTTTGAAAAAGTCTACCAACCCAGTTATCTTATTGGCGAAACAAACCCTCATTCTGTTTCGTCAAAGGCCCAAAAGGACCCATAATTCTCTTTCGTCAAACAGCCCAGATTTCCTTTTTGTTTTCGTCAAAGCTATTAAGCCCAAAACCAAAAAAAAAAAAAAAAAAAATTGTTTTTCGTCAACAAGCCCAAAACAAAATTGTTTTTTTAGTCAACTGTACTCATTTCGTCAAATACATTAAACGTCTAGTGGGTTCCTTTTTTTTTTTTTAATTATTTTCGTCAACTATAGTTGACCAAAAGTACACGTTTGTTTCGTCAAATTACGAATTAAAAGTCAAACACATTTCTCATTAAAGGGCCCAAATATTAGATCAGTTTCATCCAAAGCCCAAACATAAATTTTTTTTTTGGTCGACTCCTTTTATGTGGGCCTTGCTTCGTGAATTATAAAACCCAAAAGGAAGCCCAAAAGGAGTTTTTCAAATACTTGGGCTGTTTCGTCAAGACTTCTAGTTCGCCAAAGGATTTTACAATTTTGTTTCGACAACCAAGTGTTTAAAATTCAGTTTCGTCAACAAACTGTTTTGTCGACAAACTTTGTAAATTTAAACAGAAGGTTTGCAATTGTGATTTAACAGTTTGATTTGAGTGTGATTTTCAGGTATTCAATTTCCAATATCAAATATGAATCCAAGTTGGTGGGGTACTCCGGCTCCAGATAGTGGAAAGTATAGAAATTCAAGTTCATCTCCCTCATGGTGGGGTACTCCGGCTCCGGATGGGGGAAAATATACAAATACTAGTTTGTCTCCCTCATGGGCCGAATCTCCGGTGTCGACCTCTTTGCAAGCAAATGCTATATCAACCGGTCAATGGGCATTAGTATCAAATCAAACTCCGAGCATTCAAAGTATCTTATTGAGCGAAAGCGAAACTGGAAGTTTGAATCGACCTCCAAAGTTGATGCACTTAAATGAGTATCCAGGATGGGCTGAGAGGTTCAAAACATACGTGCTTGGGCAAAATACAAAATTGTGGTTACGTTTCACCACAGATTTCGATCAAGCAATAGAAGTTGCCGCTTCATCTACTGCTACGTTTGCCGATCTTCCTGAAGATCAGAAAAAGACGTATGAACTGGAGAAGAAAGCATACGCCATTCTTACTCAGGAATTAAGCAAAGATATCTACCATCAATTTGTCAGTTTCAAGACGACAAAGAAATTGTGGGACGCGTTGAAGACCAGAGGGGTAGGAAATGAAGCAACACGTCAACTGCGACATGATCTACTCAAGAAAGAATTCGATGGCTTCACATGTATGGATAAGGAATCGTTGGGAGACATGACAAGTCGGTTTAATCATTTGCTTACTGAGTTGGGCAATTTTGGAGTAGTAACAACTACAGCAGAGGTGGTGAAGAAGTTTGCTGATGCGTTGCCTCCCAAATGGAATAGTTTCTTGGAGATTTTGAAGTATAACGGGGTTTTGGCTACTACAAACATCAACGACTTCGTGCAGCTTTTAGAGAACAAGGATCAGGAGGAAACCTTGAAATCAAATAGAGTTCCAGTGCCACAAAATCCTGAAATGTATTATGGAACTCCAAGTACTTCTTCTGCAAAATCCATAGTGCCATGCAATCCTGAGATGTATTATGGAACTCTGAGTACGTCTTCTGCAAAATCCATTGTGCCATGCAATCCTGAGATGTATTATGGAACTTCCAGTTCTTCGTCTGCAAGACCTGGTTCACATGCTCCACTTCAAACGGCGTTTGTCACAAGCACGGATATGTATGGCAATCCAATACAAGTTCCTGTTAAGCTGGCTCCCACCACAGACTTGTATGGAAATCCACTACAACCACCTCCTCCTGCTCAACAACAAGCGTGTTATGGAAATACATCATCTGCTGGTCAGCAATCAAAGCCAAATACAGTACGGCTAGACACTTCAAGCTTTTCAAAGGTTAGTGTGGAAGTAGCAAGGGAACACATGGAGCTGCTTAACACTTTAGTGAGCGCGTACTGTGGGTTAGTGGAAGGTCAGATTGGCAACATTAATCTGACACAAGAAGACTATCAGCAGATTGACAAGGAAGAGATGGACTTGATGGACATCAAGTGGGCCTTTGCTAGTGCTGTAAGGAGGGCAAAGGATTTCATGGAGAGAACTGGCAGAACCAGCTTGGAAAGCAAGAAAGACACCAAGTATGGGTTTGATAAACAAGCAGTGAAGTGCTTCAACTGTGGTGAACGGGGTCACTTCAAAAGGGAATGTACAAGGCCAGCACAGCATGGGAACCAGAATCCCTTCAGAAATCAAGGCAACCAGCAGGACCAGAACAGGAACACTGAGCGCATGTTGATACCGGTCAACAACCAAAGTCAAGCGGGATCATCAAATGCCAACCAGGCTCTTGTGGTTCAGGTAGACGAAGGTTGCGATTGGTCAATCCAGTTGAGTGGTGATGCTCCAGATAGAACAACATGTTTTGCTGAAGTTGTGAAGGAGTTAACTCACGCCAGTGGTGGAGAATCTTCCGCCAATGGTGGTGAATCTTCTGAGGATGAAGACTCTTCGGGTTATAACAGGAGTTCAGATGAAGAATCCTCAAGTTTAGGCGATGATCATGTGGGTGAGACATCTAGTGCGTCGGCTGATGCAGATATTGATGCAGATATTGATGAGCTTTTGGAGGAAGCTGCAGCAGGAACTAAAAGAAGATCTATCTTGGTGGATCAAGCTGCTTATTCTTCGTCTTCTCTCCATTCAGCCTTTATGGCTAATGTCGACAGTTCATCAAGTCAGGTATGTGTCGATGAACCCACTGCTATTAATTGTGATAATTGTGATAGTTTGACTGTTAAGTGTGCTGAGTTAGAGGCAAACATGTCTGAGTTGCAAGGCAAACATGATGCTTTACAAGCTAGTTTGTTTGACTTGTGATGTGTGTAAAATGCAACATATAAAACACATCAATTAAGGCATAAAACTAACCCTTTTTAAGTACTAATGTTGGAAAAAGAGTGTTTTTGTCTTCCTTTTGTATTTTCAGGATGAAATGAGCTCAAAATCACAAAAGAAGCAAAAAGACTACTAAATCTACCATAAATACAAGAAAAGGAACAAAAGTGAACTGCCCGGACCCTCAACGGCACCTCCCAAGACAAAGAGAAGAGAACAGAGCCTGAACACGCCCCGTGTCCAGTGAACATGGGGGCGTGCCCAGGAAGCAGCAGAAAAGACAAACCAGTAGAAGCTTCCATTGCTCACCACGGGGCCGTGCCCAGCGGACACGGGGGCGTGTTGAAAGTACAGCAGGCGCATTAATTGTAATTCGCAATTACAATTAATGAAGAGAGAGAATGTCAGACGGGCACGGGGCCGTGTTCAGCGAACACGGGGCCGTGTCCAGCGTTCTGTTCAGCCTATAAATAAAGGAGCTTGGCTTCATTCTCTCTCATCCCTTGGCACACCACCTCTCTCACACTTCATCCACCACCCACCACCACCATAACACCATCATCCACCACCATCATCCATTGTCCATCATAGAGTGTGTGAGTCGTCTCGGGATCCAAGATTGATCGTAAGAGTTCTTGACAATCAAGGCCATGTTTGCCTAAGTCTCTTACATCACTTGGTGAAGACAAGTGTTTAGTATAATACTTTTTATTTTTAATCTTTTGCACTTTTTATTTGGTTTTGTATTAATGACTTTAATAACTAGTTACTTATGTTGAAGGTGATCTTTCCTTATCGTTTGTCCGTGGTGTCTTGGCATTATTTTACTGTCTATATAAAATAAAAGATTTTCACCATTCATATCTCCACGGTCTATATGGAGGTATGTTGGCTACCTGGTCGGGGGTTAAGGGAACGGTTTGGTAAAGGTCTTGCCCTTGTTCAGCGTTTAGAGGTCCTGCTTGGGACCTGGGTCAAATTTAGTAGGATCTCCTTCAATGCCCATAGGTATTGGATGGCGGGGATCCAAACTCTTTGACCCCCTCATAAGCTAACTACTATTAATACTATAACCCGGCTATTTAGGACTGTATCCCTGCTGACTCAGACTACTTAGCCGAGGGTAACGTCACCGCCAAAAGCGGGGCCTACCATAATTTGCATTAATAACTTAATTCATTATCTTTCAATAATCCAACCCTTTAGGATTGTATCCTTGCTGACTCAAACTACTGGGTTGAGGGTAACGTCACCTCCGAAAAAGGGGCCTACTACAATAACTAAGATAATCTCTTAAACAAGTGCAAAAGTGCGAAAATAATCAAAGGTTATACTAATACACGTGTCGGATCCAAGTGATTCATCTTGTCTATCTGTTTTTTTTATTTTATTTTTCAGCATTTAGTTAGTTTTTATTTTTCTTAGTTTAAAACATTTTTCTAACTTTTTAATTTGATTAGACGTTGAGGATAAACCGGTATTAAAAGCTCTTGTGTCCTTGGACGACCTCGGTATCTTACCAACACTATACTACGTCCACGATGGGTGCACTTGCCCATATGTGTGTCTAGTGTTAGTAAATATCGTGTTTTATAAATTTAAAACTTGGCTAAAAGTGTAAAAAGGGCTTAAAAATATATCTAAAAATATAACACACTTCACGCACATCAAGTTTTTGGCGCCGTTGCCGGGGACACAAGGATTTTAAGAAAGTTAGGAATCAACGGCCTAGTCATCTTTTTATTTTTCTTTAATTTTTTAGGATTTTTTTTAGATTTTTCAGCTTCTGCAGAGCTCAGCACGGGGCCGTGCCCGCTGAACACGCCCCCGTGCCCAATCATTGGAACTGGCAATCCTGTTTTATATCAGACAGTAGGCTGAACACGGGGCCGTGTCCACTCAACACGACCCCGTGCCCAAGATTCAGTTGCTGAAAACAGAACCGTTTGATCCCGGCGGTTGGTAACTTCTGATACAAACATGAGTAATAGTGATTCTTTTTACTTTCGGCACTCTTATGGTTTGTGGTGTCAAATATGTGGAGGCGAACACGAGGAATTAAAATGTTTCTTCCTCACTTATAGGCCACACTATATAGACCCACCAATTCCTTGTAGCCTTAAGAGGGGCGAAAGTAAAAATAAACACTATTTCTCCCTCGAATGCGCCCAACCGGATATTCTAGGAGATATGCTCCTTGACGAGCTATTTCAACTAGAAGAACTACTTCTAAATTGGTCAAAAGAACTTAGGAAGGATTTCTTAGATCCATCCCTAGACGATGACCATGAGGAAATGTTGGAACCGCATTCTGACAACCTCGTTGCTCCCGAAAATACCTTTCTTCCTAGACAAGACATGGACGATAGTCGTCCCTGTGCCGATTGTGCCGTGAAGGACTCCCCATCGACCTCGTTCGGTGCATACATAGACCTGAGCGATTCGGCATACACCTTCTTTAACGAGAGCCCGGGAAAGGGTTGGACTTGTCCACCTAGAATGAAAATAGGAATTACCCTCACCGACAACCTCTTGCGTTCTCGCCTTAGTATAGGACAATTAAGGTATCTTAGGCACTATGGGGTTGTTCCAACAAGTCAGGAGCCACCCGATAAGAATTAGCTCCTTAATAAAGACAAAACTTCATAAATCAGCTTTCCGACACGGGGCCGTGCTCGGCCAACACGCCCCCGTGTCCATCAAAAGATTCCTTTCTGATCATGACGTCAGAATACGGACAAACTGTGTCAGAATTTTCTCTGCACACGGGGCCGTGTTCAGCGAACACGGGGCCGTGTCCAGCAGGCTGTCATTTTCTATAAATGCAGCCAAAAATCCTGCACATTTGGACCAACTTGGGGACAGAGATTTGAAGGAATCTTCTCTCAAACAATCCTAGGTAAGTCTAAAAGAAGTTTCCAACAACTCATCTTGTCCTTTCCTCTTCTAGACATTTCCTTCTTCTTCATCTTTCCTCAAAAGCCACCATGAAAAGTTTGAATTTTCAACCTTTATGGTAGGAAACAAGGAGTTTTGATCATGGAATCTTGGTAAAAACATGTTATATAACATTGTTTAGAGTTGTTCACTGTCAAAAAGCTTGCACAAACTCAGAAAATAACTCGAAAACCCAAGGTTCCTTGCTCCAAAATTCTGCAGAAAGATGAACACGGGCCCGTGCTCAGTGAACACGGGGCCGTGTCCAGAAACTGTTTCGTCTTATAAACTATTTTTGGTTTATTTTTCGTAGAATGGCGAGTGAAAACAGCGAAACATCATCCGTGCATTCCTCAAACAGCCGAAGGGGAAGGAGACCCTCCGTTGAAGCCACACTTGTGCACTACGTGATAGCACTAAGAGAGGCTCTTGACGAAATGACGTCCGTAGAGGAGGTCCTCATTGACCGTATCAACGATCTTACAATGGGATTGGAAAGCAGCTTCCAAGAGATTAACCTTTTGCACCAAAGGTTAAACATTTTGGTGGCACCTCCTATGGAACCAGTCCTTCCACAACAAGACTGGAACTTAGCACTCGGTATTAACAACCCTACCGGGTGGGGAGACATCCCCGCGGAACCTCCTATGGAAATCCCACAAGAAGTCCCGGCGGAAGTTGAAACTCCTCAAACAAATGCGAACGAGCCTTCCTTCCTCCTTCCAAGGGAGGTAGAGGAGTGGCTTGCCGACATATGAGGAGAAACGCATCCGAAAGTTGGAGCTCTACAAAGCCTTGTCTAACCAAGATCAGTAGATTCTTGGAAATTTTGCTAAAATTAAAATAAAACATAGGGCTAGAACTCCATAAGCTTACTATCTATGTAATCTTTATTTTTATGTATTATCTCTCTATTAGCAATGTATGATGGTTTTTATGATTTATGGACTCATGGTGGTAATGGATGAAAAAAAAAGGAACGAGAAAAAATGGAACCATGCAGAAGAACAGCACAAACCGACAAAAATCTCCATAACAGAAGGCTCCACACGGGCCGTGCCCAACCAACACGGCCCCGTGCTGAGCCCCCTGCAGGAAATCACCCAGTTCAGGTAACTGGACACGGGCCGTGTTCAGCGAACACGCCCCCGTGTCCAAGCTTCTGTTTCAATTCTATAATTTTTGTTACTGGCACTTGACCACGGGGCCGTGCCCGGTCAACACGGGGCCGTGTCCAGAATGCCAGTAACACAAATCTTTGTTTTTAAACACACTTTTACATATTCTAATCAACCAAAAACTCTATTTTTGGACACATTGAGGACAATGTGTAATTTAAGTGTGGGGGGGATGCTAAAACCTTGGAATTTTGCAAAATCCTAAAACAAGCCTTACACAAAACTCTATTGGAACCGCTAAACACCCCAAATTTTTTCAAAAACTTTTTCATTTTTTATTTATTTACTTGTCTTAGTTTAAGTTGGGAATAACAAGTTATAAAAGGGTTATATTTTTACAAACTTACAACCGATAGCGTCGTGATAAAAAGAACTAACATAAGAAAATTATGAAACGGTATAACAAGTCTAGCTAAAATTCGATTATATATGCTTGGTCACATTAAAAACCCATTCCCACAAAAAGTGAGTTTTGAGCCTTTATTGAGCATAAAAATACACATATTTAGATTAAATGCTCATTTTTCGTTTCTTGTGTGAATAGCCGCTCGGTCTTTACAAATCTAGAACTTGCCACGACGATACATTCCCGGTCCTTACCAACTTAAACCCAAGTAAGTAAATGATGGAGGCATTAGGACTAACTATTTTTCTTTCAAAACCATTATTTTTCATTTTTTTTACCTACCCAAAATCCCCCTAGAAAACCCCTTTGAGCCTAAACCTTTCATTTCATTACCCCCAAAAACAATTTTCTACCCACCAAAAACCTTTTTTCATTTTTTCACCTTTATTTTAGTAACATACTCGGTTTTTCATAAACATACCCTTTACGTGACGAAAAAAAAAAAAAAAATATATATATATATTTATGAAGTCAAAAACAAACATAAGCTACAAAAAGCTTGTTTGGAGAAATACTTCAAAAATAAATGTCACCAAAAATAAGGTATTTCACGAAAAACCGACACTTGTTACAATTTTCGCCCTTTTTACTAACCACTAACCAATCACCCACCTTTAAACCCAAGCCTTCACCCCAAAAGACCTCTTGATATTTACAAAGGTAAAAGTTAAAAAGGAGGAGGATTGATCGCTTGGCAAGCATATGGAAAATGTAAATCCGTGCCGCTCTCGAGCGATTCACTTAAATATACACCTTCGGCCGAGTGATTGAGTGATCTCCCGTGAGGTATGTGAACTTGTATATAAATGGAATTTTAATAAGGCATGCTATGCCAAATTAAGTAGTTTATCTTATGTAAAGTTCAAAATAAACCATGACGAATAAGATTGTAAATAAAATGAAAATAGAACCTATACAAACCTTGGATTCCCGACACTCTAGGACAAGTTGAAAAAAAAAAAAAAAAAAAAACTTCTCTTCTACCTATTCCATTTGGGAGTGTAAGCCACATTAAAAGAGTTTTGCTTGAGGACAAGCAAAAGTTCAAGTGTGGGGGTATTTGATGTGTGTAAAATGCAACATATAAAACACATCAATTAAGGCATAAAACTAACCCTTTTTAAGTACTAATGTTGGAAAAAGAGTGTTTTTGTCTTCCTTTTGTATTTTCAGGATGAAATGAGCTCAAAATCACAAAAGAAGCAAAAAGACTACTAAATCTACCATAAATACAAGAAAAGGAACAAAAGTGAACTGCCCGGACCCTCAACGGCACCTCCCAAGACAAAGAGAAGAGAACAGAGCCTGAACACGCCCCGTGTCCAGTGAACACGGGGGCGTGCCCAGGAAGCAGCAGAAAAGACAAACCAGTAGAAGCTTCCATTGCTCACCACGGGGCCGTGCCCAGCGGACACGGGGGCGTGTTGAAAGTACAGCAGGCGCATTAATTGTAATTCGCAATTACAATTAATGAAGAGAGAGAATGTCAGACGGGCACGGGGCCGTGTTCAGCGAACACGGGGCCGTGTCCAGCGTTCTGTTCAGCCTATAAATAAAGGAGCTTGGCTTCATTCTCTCTCATCCCTTGGCACACCACCTCTCTCACACTTCATCCACCACCCACCACCACCATAACACCATCATCCACCACCATCATCCATTGTCCATCATAGAGTGTGTGAGTCGTCTCGGGATCCAAGATTGATCGTAAGAGTTCTTGACAATCAAGGCCATGTTTGCCTAAGTCTCTTACATCACTTGGTGAAGACAAGTGTTTAGTATAATACTTTTTATTTTTAATCTTTTGCACTTTTTATTTGGTTTTGTATTAATGACTTTAATAACTAGTTACTTATGTTGAAGGTGATCTTTCCTTATCGTTTGTCCGTGGTGTCTTGGCATTATTTTACTGTCTATATAAAATAAAAGATTTTCACCATTCATATCTCCACGGTCTATATGGAGGTATGTTGGCTACCTGGTCGGGGGTTAAGGGAACGGTTTGGTAAAGGTCTTGCCCTTGTTCAGCGTTTAGAGGTCCTGCTTGGGACCTGGGTCAAATTTAGTAGGATCTCCTTCAATGCCCATAGGTATTGGATGGCGGGGATCCAAACTCTTTGACCCCCTCATAAGCTAACTACTATTAATACTATAACCCGGCTATTTAGGACTGTATCCCTGCTGACTCAGACTACTTAGCCGAGGGTAACGTCACCGCCAAAAGCGGGGCCTACCATAATTTGCATTAATAACTTAATTCATTATCTTTCAATAATCCAACCCTTTAGGATTGTATCCTTGCTGACTCAAACTACTGGG
The DNA here is from genome assembly GCF_002127325.2 of Helianthus annuus. NCBI lineage: Eukaryota > Viridiplantae > Streptophyta > Magnoliopsida > Asterales > Asteraceae > Helianthus > Helianthus annuus. The sequence continues at coordinate 50,892,448 of NC_035434.2, read as the reverse complement.
TTGAGGGTAACGTCACCTCCGAAAAAGGGGCCTACTACAATAACTAAGATAATCTCTTAAACAAGTGCAAAAGTGCGAAAATAATCAAAGGTTATACTAATACACGTGTCGGATCCAAGTGATTCATCTTGTCTATCTGTTTTTTTTATTTTATTTTTCAGCATTTAGTTAGTTTTTATTTTTCTTAGTTTAAAACATTTTTCTAACTTTTTAATTTGATTAGACGTTGAGGATAAACCGGTATTAAAAGCTCTTGTGTCCTTGGACGACCTCGGTATCTTACCAACACTATACTACGTCCACGATGGGTGCACTTGCCCATATGTGTGTCTAGTGTTAGTAAATATCGTGTTTTATAAATTTAAAACTTGGCTAAAAGTGTAAAAAGGGCTTAAAAATATATCTAAAAATATAACACACTTCACGCACATCAACTTGCAAGACAAACATGTTTCTTTGAATGCCAAGTGGTGTGACTTGCAAAGCAAACACGAGGCTTTGCAAGAGAAGTATGAAGTGACATTCATCCACAACCAGAAGTTAACCGTGGATCTTTCTAAGTGCACTAAAGCCAACATGTTCTATGAAAACCATGAAAAGGATTTTAAGTCGGTAATTGAGAAATTAAAGAAAGATAAAACCGAGTTAACAAAAATGGTTTCCAGAAAACAAACTGATATTAATTTGTATATATCTCGCCTTGAGATAATGCAAAAGGAGATGGCTTGTGTGAAAACCGAAAGTGAGGCGATCCAACTTAAGCTAGACAGTTATTTGAGCTCTAGCTATGTGTTGGATCACATCATTGACGTTCAGAAAGAGAAACGGGATGTCACATGCATAGGTTACAAGAAATGTCCACCACCAGTGAGACACAATTATGATGCAATGCCTGACGAGGAGGATAGAACGTTCTTTGAACCATCTGTTCCTCTAGATGTTAAAGAGTTTGCAGCAGGACTCGGATACAAGAAAGAAGTATCATCAGATTCAGATGTATCAGCAGATACATGTGTGTCATCTGCTGAACTAAATCAGGATCCTCCAGTGATTATTGAGGATGTTGATTCTTCTGATGATGAATCTGATGATACTATCCCAGCAAAGTCTGGTGCGGTAGTCAAAGATGAGGACATACCTCTCGAGAATTACATTCTATGTGATCCTCCTGCAAAACCCGCTAAGACTGTTGCAATCGAGTCCTCTTCTGAAAAAGAGTCGGAGAGTGAGAATTTACTGTACACTTTGGTTGGTGATGATAAGATTTATTCAGACAAAGATTTTCCTATTAAAAATGTTAATCAATCTTTAATAAGTAAAGTCTTTGAAAATTCGACAAGTAAGTTTTTGGGAAAGACAGGATCACGTGTTACAGTAACACAATGTCCTCCTATCCCAAAGGCCGAAGTTTGAAGACAATCTGGCAATAAGAAATTACCAACAGTGCAAAAACAGCAAAGTCACACCAAGCCAAAAGGAAAATTACCGGCTCAAGGTCAAAAGAAGCCGAATCAAAAGAAAAACAAAAATGTGAACTTTGTGAAATCAAAGGGAACGGACAAAATCGAAACTTTTGAAAACAAATCTAACTTGGATTTTGTTAAACAATCAAAAGTACTGAAAAGAAATGAATCAAGTAGTTCAAATCCTAGTACCTCAGGATCACAATGTTCATCATCATCAGCAAGACGATCACATGATACTTCGGGGTTTGTTGAACGAAGATCATGTTTTGAATGTGGTACAATTGGACATGTCATTCGGAATTGTCCATACCTTCATAAACAAAAAGGCAAAGTTGATGTTCCCCGTGACCAAACTGACCGTAAGCGATCTGTTTCTGTAAAACAAGATCCCCGTCTTGTAAAAGAAAGGGAGAAGAAACAGAAACGCCAACAGGTCAAGGAAGTTGAAAAGGCGTTAAAACCAGAGGGTGTCCAAACAAAATCTGTTAAATCGGATGTTAAACATGAAAAACAAAAACAGATTTGGAAACCAAAATCGGTAACTGTTTCAGGGGGAGCTACATCAATTCAGAATCATCGGAAAATGGATGTTACAATTCTCGATGATGACGGACTAGCCAAGTCTGTGAAGGCTTGGGTCCCCCTCTCCAACTAATCTCTAAATGAGTGTGCAGGATGTTCCAGGAGGAACTATTGATAGTCTTAGGATTGTTGATAGTGGAGCGTCCATGCACAAGATTGGCGACATAAGGCTCCAAAATATTGTTACATCTAGGAGAATATTGTTGCCTTTGATGGAGAGAGAGGGAAAAAGTAAAGAGGAAGAATATGTTGGTGAAAGAATGTGGTTGAATGAAGTTGCAAAATTCGACCAGATGAAGAAAGTGCCAAAATTTGGTTGTTCTGGTTTTTGATCGGGTCCTCAGGAAAGATTTCAATGAAATGTGTGCGGATGCCTTGGCATGGATTGAACAACCGCACACTACTTCTCAAGAGAAAGACAAAGACCTTCGCTGGTGCAATGTAGAAGACCAGCCGGAACCAAAGGTTTTTAATCGTGTTGCTGTGAAAAGATTTTTCAGTAGCTACAAAATCGACGTTGAAGTCCACACCGGGTGGATATCCAGTTTGGGAGAGCACTCAGGTTCCTTGCAATTCACGAAGCAGTTGCAGGATACGGTTTTGAATTCCTAATCTCTCCTATACTTGTCAATATTTAAGCTGCTTTATGAATTATATTATCTCGTACAGCACTCTTTGACCTGACACGTTGATCTCGTATATCACCTTACACGTGATTGTTTCACTATGAAACTCGTCAATGTTGTCATGGTCTTCATCGCTTACCGACGTGCTAACTGATTTTTCCAAAATTCGATAAATCATTTCTGATTAAAATTAATTTTGGTAAACGGCATTGAGGTAAAACATGAGTTAAACCAACATCGGAAAATCATTTTTGTAAATATCTTTGTGTCTTTTAAATTTATCTTAGTTTGTTGATTTTAGGGGGAGTAAATCCAAGATTTGAAAATCCAAAAACATGGAAAAATTTCAAAAACACAAAAACAATAGAAAATAAAAAATGAGTTTCCTGGCGAGCAAAAGAGAAAATGATAGTACATCAGTGGTCTATCCAAACCTCTTTAAACCTTAAATGAAAAACGATAAGCAGCTCTATATAAGATGTATCGGCATGCTCACAATCATTTTAAAGTGTGCACGGTGATATAAATCTTAAACTTTTGAAGACCAGGTGGGAACCATTCATTGGCATATGGTCTTAGTACCGAAATTTCGTTTGATAGATTGCCGAGGTTCTGAGATATTCGGTCTTTATGCTGCTTATCATCTGGGTATCATGGTTGTATCTTTTACCGAAAAATAACGGGGACGCAAGTCTAGATCTTCCATGATACTATACATACGTGTACATATTGCATACGACCTCAATAAGTGATAAACAATCACATGTCCATCAAAATAAGTGACAAAATATCACATTTATCCGGGAGTCAAGTTCGTATCTCTGCTGTAGGAAAGTACTGACCTGTTCACGGACTTGCTCCTGTGCCCTCATGCATATGAAAATCAAGTTCCTCATCAATAAGTGATTCTATCACATAGGGCTTGTTTTCAAATCAAAATAAGTGAGAATCTCACATCATATACGGTCAAACAGATGATAATCGGTATACTCACCGGTAAGATGAACCCTCGTGCATACCTTGATATGGGAATGTGTCGTGATGTGGATGAACACCGGTCAGTAAGTATAAATCATACCTTAACGTATCCCCTTGCCATGATTACATTTGATAAGTTGAGTTTAAGTGGACAACAATACCGATGATTGTTATAGGATGCTTATCTTAATGTTATCTAATTGAACAACAAGAGTGTTTTTGCATGACCGTACACTGATATGATTCTCTTACCCTCGAAACTCGCAAAAAGAATGTCTGTAAATATTTATTTACTGCTTTCAGTCTTTACATTTCAAATATTCAAAAATACCAAAAAGATTTTAGGTGTGTTTTAATATAAACTTTATAAAAACCAAAAAGATTTTATTTCTATCTTATTTTCGATCGTACGATGTTGGAGCTCGAGTCTTCGTTACCTGAAACCTGAACGAAAACCGAATTGACTAAATCTTCATAAACGGTCGAAATTTGCAAGTTTTGAAAGTTAGAAACTAAAATTGACAAATTTATTAAACTTTCAAACTGTCGGACGGTGTTTAATTGTGACATGGTCATTCGTGTGTCATTTGTTTATATTAACTATATTCCAAGCAGTTGTTCTCATTACGCGTTTAGATTTCTTGCATGTGCAGATTCTAAAGGCAAGGAGAACATGGTCGATGACAAGCTTCGGAATGAAGACACGACGTGAAGGCACTCAAGTGATGAAGATGATTGAGTTGCCGCTGACCATCATCAACACCACAAGGATCTCAAGCTATAAAGATCAAGTCTTTCACGAGCATAACTCAAGGGGGAGCTTATGTTAAGGGGGAGTTTGTCAACACACTTCCCACATGATACGGGTAGTTTGTTGATACAGTTTCTGCTTTCAAGACGTGAAGACTTTCAAGATCCTCCGACTTAGAAGACATCAAAGGCGAATCTCGCGAGTAGCGTCCAAGGGGGAGTTTGTTGATACATATTTGTGGACGCGACTCGACTCAGTTCGACTTGGCTCGGTTCGACTCGGTTAGGTTCGGCTCAAGCCCGATGTCACGACATTCCTTCGTCGTGCGCCCCAGAGTTCGACACGCGGAGCACGGAGAGCCGCGAGCATTCCCGAGGCGCCACATCACCATGACATCATCATGATGATGTCATGATGATGTCACCAAGTTTGACTAATCACTTCAAATCTTCAAATGTGTTTTACGTAAAGAAGCATGGGCCATTCATATCAACACAGAATGCATGATGGGCCATTAATGTTGGGCCTAAGCTCATTTCAACGAAACAAAAGGGATCTTGACGAAACAAGTTTGTTTCGTCAAACATGATCCAATTTCGTCAAATATGATGGTGATTCGCCAAGCTTCTGATTCGCCAAGTTTGATTCGTCGAGTTAGTTCTGTTTCGTTGTGTGTAGTGCTATAAATAGTCTGATGTTAGACAGAATATAAAAGAGAACACATTGTAGAGAGCACACACACACACCAGAGTTAGAGAGAGTTTGCGAAACATATTTGTAAACATTGCTTTGTAACTGAACCTTTCATACGTATTACTACAGAGGTGTTAATCGGTGAATATTGCGTGTCGTGTACTTGCGTGTTCTATCTCGGTTTGCCTTTCCGGTTGGATTCCGCACAACCGGGTTGGTTAGTATACAAGGATTAGGCGACTAGATCCTCCTAGCCGGACCTACAGATCTTTTCTTCAACAGCACATGATTAGCATTTTTCAATGTTTCATCATTTTTTATGCTGAGGGTGGCGCTGTATTTCAAGCATTTGCAGAAAGTATTATACGGGGACTAGGCCATTGCTTCCGCAAAATCAGAAGTCCCGGGATAATACCCCAGATATCACTGAGTATAAAGACCTAGTATCTCAGAAAGAGGGACCTTTCAAACAAGATTTCGGGGGTTACCCATATATCCAAGAAATCTTCCCCACGATATAAGCAAGTTTGAAATTTAGGTTTATATCTCGAATACAGTCTACTGAATGTGTAAAAACCTACTGGCACATCCACAGTGAGATTGTTTATCACATTTTTAACTTTCCATTTCTTTAGCATGTTGTGATAGTCCACTGATGTACTATCATTTACTCTTTTCACAACAAACTCGTTTTTGATTTTATCATATTTTTGTCTTTTTCAAATTTTCTAATGTTTTTGGATTTTCTGAAATTTTTACTCTCCCTAAAATGCAAACACATTTAAAGAAAACTTGAAAACAAACTATACAAAAAGATGACAAACTGATGTATCAAGCTTCAAATCTCCATCCACTTGGCATAAACAATCAGAACTTCCCCTTTCAACAAACTATTTTCCCATTAAGATTTCAAAACACTCAAGTTTGTTTTAATTAAAATGGTTTTTTCGGAAAATAAGTTTTGTTTTAACCACTTGTAGGTTCGGGGTAAACTCATCACATTGTCCATTGTTAACCACATGTATGAGGATTACATCAAGTTCAATTTAATGACCTTGACAAATCACTTGTAAAAATTACCATCTGTACCACTTGTAGGAATAACACATCTACACAAATTCATGTTACCAATAAAGATGCTGATTCCTGCTTCACACTTACTATCCTGGAAGCTTCGGCAAGTCCACAACCTGTAAAAATTTCAACAATTTTAAAAACTTTCACAAAAAATATTTTAACAAGAATGATGCCGATTCCTGCTCCACGATTACAAACTTGGGAGCTCCGGCAAGTCAGATTTTTAAGGGAAAAGAATTTCCACCCAAGTCTGACCAACCTTGGGTGATTTTAACTCTGATTCAGTTGGGTTATAAGTTGCCTTCTTTGTTGCATAAAAGTCTTTAACCCCTTTGGCCTTTCCCTCGACCATTTTCTCAAAAATCTTTTTCACACTTCCATTGAATGTTTTCTCAACATCAAATTCTTTCTTCTCAGAATAGAATTGATTCGAGATCTCAACTTTATCAATTTTCTGCTTAAATTTTTCATCCTTCAATGATGGAAAATTATCATCATTCACTGAAGGTACTGATTTTTCTTCTTTAACCTCAACTTGTGGCTCTTCTGGATTTGTGGAACCAGAATCATTGCCAGTTTTCTCATCAAACTTCTTAACAACCCACATTTGGTTGTCCTTGGCTCTCTTTTTGTAAAAATTTTTCTTAGAACACTCACCAACTTCATAAGTTGAATTTTCAAAAATTTTGAACTTTTCAGTTGGTGGTTCAACATCGACAACTTTTTCTTTTAGTTTTTCAGAGACTCCCTGTTTTCTCTTAGTAGCTTGAGAACAGTTCCATGCAATGTGACCAACTTCATTGCACTTGTAACAGGTTCTAGTCTCCTTTCGAAGAAACACTCCAGTCCCTTCTCTCAGCAAGAAACTCCTGGTTTAATTGTCTCCAGAAAGGTTTCTTCTGTTCTTCCTCAGAACTTCCTCGTGAAACAAATTTTGTGTTTGTTTTAGAAATTTTATCATTTTTATAATTTTTAGGTGGAATAAAACCTAAACATTTCTTTTTGAAATTACCGTTATGGTTTGGTTTCTTTTGAAACCAGAACCAGAACTATAACCTTTTTTCTTGTTTAATCGTTGTTGAACTCTTGAAGTGTATTTTTTAGGTTTTTCAGTAAGATTTAAATCTTTTATTTCAGAAATATTAATTTCTGTCATTTTGAAAACCTTTTTAATCATTTCAATTCTAACACTTCTTATTGGAAACTCTTTGTCAGAATATAATTTGTCAGAATCATTCAAAGTATATGCTACATCGAATGTTTCATCATTCAAATTTGATTTTGATAAAAAAACTCTTTACTGTAAGCCCGTTTAACCGACGGTTTTGGATTGTTGACTGACGAACTTGAACCTCCAGACTCAGACTTTGACTCAGACTCCTCATCTGTATCCAACACCTGATCGACCACCTTTTTTATTAACTCAGACTCATGATCAGTGTCAGACGATGTGAAAGTGACATCAATGTTTTCTGGTAATTCATCGGTTATATCAGACTTCAGTTTTATATTGACTGCCTTTTGAACTTGCTCCTCATTTGGTTTTCTGGGAGGATAACCTTCCCAGATCGGAGGCGGACACTTGTTATAGCTAACACTTGGTTTCTTACCAGTATCCGTCTTCTTTGGCTTCTCATCCTGAAATGCTTCGAAACCTGCAACAGTTGGATAAATTCGATCAATAAGATAATCAGAACTAGAATAACTCTGTAATAAGCGTCTGATTCTCTCATTCTCAATTTTCTCAGTCTCCAACTCTTGTTTCAGCTTGGCACATTCCTCAATGTAATAGTTTATAGCTTTTTGTTTTGTCATCATCGTTGCATTCATCATTGTCAAAGCGTCTTCTCTCTCAGAATTTGTCTTTTGAAGACCAGTTACTGTTCTATTCAATACATCATAAGATTCCTTCACGTAATTGAGATTGAACATTAATTGTTCCTTCATCTTCTCAAACTTAGCCAACTTTTCATCTGCAGCTGCACATTCCTTGCAAGATTGTAGACACTTTGAGCAAGGCTTGATGACTTCCACAATCTTTTCTATTTCACTGATCTTCTCAGCTTCAGTCACTTTCTCAGTTTCAATAATCTCCTCAGCAACAATTTTAACTTCTTCATTTTGAACAGTCTCTTCTTTTTGAACAACACTTTCAGACTGCATTTGCTTTTGTTCTTTTGCTGCTCGTCTCTCCTTCAGCTTCTCCAAGCGATCTACAAAATAAAAATGAAAGCTTTCAGGTGATAGATGAGTTTTTGCAACATTAATATGTCTTTGTTCTTCATCATCACCACTGTCATTAGTTGGTGATTGATCAAACTCTATTGACTTGTCAGAACTATCATCTGAAAAACAAGAATCAGATGGTGTTTGATCAAAAACAGTTTCTCTTTCTGAACTTTCATCTGAACTTTGTGAGATTTCATCTGATAAAACAGACTTTTCTTCTTCATTCTTCACACTAACACCAATAGCTTTCATCCACTCGGTAAACATATCTGGTTCTTTCACAATCTTAGCAATGAAAGCTTTAAACTCCCCTTTCTCATCCACAAACATATCCCAGCTAAAACCTTCAGGTAACCTTTCATCATCTTGATTGATTCGGCATGCTTTGCTGTCGGATGAAATGTACTTATCCCAGCTGAAATTTTCTTGATTCACCAAACACGCTCTCTTTGAAGAATCCTCTATTACTTTTCCACCTCGAGCCACTTGTGGTTCTTGTTGTTGTTGTTGACCAACTTGTTGATATATGGCTTTCCGGTAGTAGTCATCTTTTCCGAATGGATTCTTTGTTTCACTTGCTTCTCGATTTTTGCATTCCCTCTTGAAATGACCTTTCTCCCTGCATCGAAAACAAGTAACTTTAGATTTATCAAAACCTAAAGTAGAAACATGTGCATCAAGAAAATCATTTCTTCCAGTAATCATCTTGAACTTTTCAGCTCTTCTCAGAACACTAGCTAGACACCATTTGATGTCCATGAGTTCCAATTCTTCAGCATCTATCTGATCGTAATCCTCTTTCGTAAGCATAGGATTCCTGATTCTCCCTGCAACCAAACTTCATAGGATTGCAGCACAGTTGCTAGTAATGACATGTGATCTTTTGCAATTTCTCTAGAGAAACTTTGACCCTCTAAAAGATTCAAAGCTATATTGCACTGTATCACACAACCACCACCTTTTGTACTTTGAGAATGAAAACTCGAAGTTGAACTTTTTGGATTGACACTTGGGTATGAAGAGAAACCACTGCTGATATTAGGACTTTGTCAACATTTTCAGATGAGTTTCCAGCACTAAACGCAGTTTGGATTTTTGGACTTCTTTCAACTTCTTGAACACTACCTTTATAATACATTTTCACATCTTGTTGACCACTCGGATTATTCATCCTCGCAATCTTTTGCTGTTCAAGATCTTGACCCTCAATCTTCTCGATGAACTGAGAAATTGTCAAACCATCATATACTCCAGTGTTCTTTAAGATCATCAAGTAAGTACCCCACTCCTTTTGAGGTAAAGCGTCAGCTAACTTGTCAACCCATTCTTCACGATCTTTGGTTATGCTTAACATTGACATAGATCTCACTAAATGGCAATATCTTTCAATTAATTTCTTTGTATCTTTTCCTGGCAAACTTGTGAAAAGATCAAATTCTTTTTTAAGAAGTGCCTTTTTACTCTTAATCATCTTTTCACTTCCTTCAAATTTGATTTTAAGAGCATCCCAAATTGATTTTGAAGTTTTGTCATGTTGAAGCAATACAAAGATGTCTTCTTTAATGGCTTGCTGAAGTAGACTAATCATCATCTTTTCAGCTTTGTACATGTCACGTTCTTTGTCATTAAATTCCGAGAATTCTTTTTCAACTTGCAGATCTGTACGTGGTAGAACATACTTCTTCAAAATACATTCCCATGATCTCAGATGGTTAGCTTGAACCCAGTTTTCAAACCTATCTTTCCATCCGTAATACTCCTCAATGCTCATTAGCTTCGGGGGGGTTTTTGCATTGTTCCAGTCTCATTTTCCAAATTCATGTTTTGAGCAATGGAAGCCGGAGTAGTCGGAGATGTGGCGAATGCGTTATAAAATTCTTCACTCATGATTCGGTAACACATTTTTCAAAAACAACACTTTTCAAGCGGAATAAGATATTTCAAGCGAGATCATCCTTCAAGCGAAATCACTTTCCAAGCGAAATTAACCTGAAATAACAACTTCAAGCGAAATTAAGGTTTCAAGGGAAATAAGAAGTTCAAACGGAATCACTTGATTTCGTTTGAATTTCAAGCGGAATTACGTTTGAAGCGAAATCACTGATTTCGTTTCAAATTTTCAAGCGGAATAACGGTTTGGGGAATCACTGATTTCGTGTGAAACTATTCAAGTGGAATAGCACACTGAAACGAAATAAGGCTATTTCAAACGGAATTAGTCAAGTGAAATCTCAATCTCGAGCGGAATCAAAGATGTTCGTTCAAGCGGAATTACCTTTTTAGTCCATTTTTATCACTCTTAATCCGAATTTTGTTCTGAAACACTCAAGGGTTTGTTAAAACACAGTTTTACACGATATGTGAGAAAATTAGCCGATTTTAACCGAAAAAACTTGTTGATTTTGAAAAGAAGGTGTAGAAAACAGAAATTTTGAACTGAATCCGCAAGAACTCCTCTTCCTGAGCTCTGATACCACTTGTAGGATCAGTTTGTGACCCAAACGAGTCGTTTAGAGGAGTTTTAATCTATTTCGAAGGCGGAAACAGAGAAATAGACTTCGAAACAGCTTGAAAATCACTTTAAACTTCTTTCTGATTGACTTAACACTGATTACAATCACAGGACAAACCGGCAGCACCTTGGTATCCAAATCATAAACTGTTACCTATGATTTTGCTTGAGATGCCTATATATAGACTTTTGATTCCGCTTGAAGGTGGCACATGCCATTTCAATCGGAATTAACAAATCTGATTTCGCTTGAAATGGTACATGTCACATTCAAGCGGAATTACATGTCTCAAGCGAAATTACCTCTAATTCTACTATCTCGAACAACGTGCCCTGATCTAACAATCTAGTATAAGACTCGGTACAAGACGAAGTCGACAGATGTATGCACCAACAGGCGCGACGGCTACCCTTTTAGGGTAGGGTAGCCTCGTGTCATGTATAGCCTAAATGAGTCAACAGCAAATGAATTTCGTGCTTAACATGCAGTTTCGAAGATAATTATCAATTAGGGAATACCCCCCTTGAGTTTTAGGGGGCCCTGATCCTAGTTCAGATTGTTCTAAAAATTTTATGGGTCATGCCATACTACTTGGGGGTCTCAATTAGGGTTTCCTATTGGACATTAATAAAATAAAAAATAATAATTTTGGCGAGAGTTGTTACATCCTCCCCACCTTATTTAAAATCTCGTCCTCGAGATTTACTGGAACAAGTAGGGATATTTTTGCTTCATCTCTGATTCCAGCTCCCAAGTGTACTCAGGTCCTCTCTTTGAATCCCACTTGACTTTGACCAGTACTAGTCTTTTGTGCTTGAGAAACTTGACCTTTCTGTCTTCTATCTGAAGTGGTTTCTCCACAAATTTTAATTTTTCATTTACCTCTATATCTTGAAGAGGTACTACCAGGGATTCATCAGATAAACATTTCTTGAGGTTGGATACATGAAATACATCATGTACCCCGGCTAGCTCTTCTGGTAGTTGTAAGCGATAGGCAACTGGTCCTATTCGTTGGATTACTGGGAATGGTCCTATGTACCTTGGACTTAGCTTTCCTTTCTTTCTGAATCGAACTACCCCTTTCCAAGGAGAAACCTTCAAGAGTACCTTGTCTCCAACTTGAAATTCCAGCGGCTTGCGTCGATTGTCTACATAACTTTTCTGACGATCTCGAGCCGTCTTTAGTCTTTCCTTGATTTGAGTTATCTTATCGGTGGTTTCCTGTACAATCTCGGGACTTGATAATTGGCTTTCTCCTATTTCTGCCCAGCAAACTGGAGTTCTACACTTTCGTCCATACAGTGCTTCGAACGGGGCAGCTTCGATGCTTAAATAATAACTATTGTTATAGGAGAATTCAATTAATGGTAAATGGTTGTCCCAGTTTCCTCCAAAATCTATCACACATGCCCTGAGCATGTCTTCCAGGGTTTGGATCGTCCTTTCACTTTGTCCGTCTGTTTGGGGATGGTATGCAGTACTTAAATTCAGTCGGGTCCCCATTGCTTCCTAGAAACTTGTCCAGAAATGTGAAGTGAAACGACTATCCCTATCCGATACAATGGAGAGTGGGATTCCATGTAAGGATACTACCTCGTCTACGTATAACTTGGCTAATCTTTCCATGCTAAAGGTTTCATTCATGGGCAGGAAATGAGCTGATTTGGTTAATCGATCCACAATTACCCAAATTGAGTCGTTACCTTTTCTGGTTTTGGGAAACTTAGTAACAAAATCCATGGTTATTAGTTCCTATTTCCAAACAGGCATTTCTAATTTTTGGAGTAACCCTGAAGGTTTCTGGTGTTCTGCCTTAACTTGTGAACAAGTAGACACTTAGATACATATCTAGCTATGTCCTTTTTCATTCCTATCCACCAGAAATTATTTCTTAAATCTTGGTACATCTTATTATTTCCAGGGTGCATGGTATATCTAGATTTATGGGCTTCCTCTAGAATCTTATTTCTTAAATTTCCTTGTTTAGGTACCCAAATCCTTTTCTTGTGGAATCTCCAAAGTCCATCAGTTCCTTGCTCTAATTCCTTTATCTTTCCTTTCATTCCTTCAGCATCATCCTCAATTGTTGTTGCTTGAACACTCCTCAGTTGTTCCATTAAATCTAACTGTAGATTTAATCTAAGAGCACGAACTCGCTTTTGCTTTTCATGATACTTACGACTTAGGGCATCTGTGACTACATTTGCTTTTCCTTCGTGATATTGAATATCACAGTCGTAGTCACTTAGAATTTCCATCCATCTCCTTTGCCTCATGTTTAATTCTTTTTGCCCAAATATGTACTTTAAGCTTTTATGGTCTATATAAACGGTAAACTTACTTCCATACAGATAGTTTCTCCAAATTTTAAGGGCAAAAATTATCGATCCTAACTCTAAGTCATGTGTCGTATAGTTTTCCTCGTGCTTTTCCAATTGCCTTGAGGCATACGCAATTACCTTTTTGCGTTGCATTAGCACACATCCTAATCCTAGCTTAGAAGCGTCACAGTAAACTTCAAAATCTTATGTCCCTTCTGGTAAGGCAAGAATTGGGGCGTTTGTTAACCTTTGCTTTAAAATCCTAAAGGCCTCTTCTTGCCGAGGTCCCCATTCAAACTTAACTGTTTTACAGGTTAGCTTAGTTAATGGCACAACTATTTTGGAAAAATCCTTAATGAATCGTCTATAGTGTCCATCTAACCCTAGAAAACTTCTAACTTCCATAGCTGATTGCGGGACCTTCCATTTGGTGATTGCTTCTATTTTGGAGGGATCTATGCGAATACCTTCGTGATTCACCATGTGTCCTAAAAATTGTACTTCCCGTAGCCAAAATTCACACTTTGAGAATTTGGCGTAAAGCTTTTCCTTTCTTAACAGGGTTAAGAGTGCATGTAAATGCTCACAATGCTCTTCCTGACTTTTGGAATAAATAAGTATATCGTCGATGAAGATAATTACGAATTTATACAAATACGGTTTACAGATCCTATTCATCATATCCATAAATGTTGCAAGAGCATTTGTTAGTCCAAATGACATAACTGTAAACTCGTAGTGACCATACCTAGTTCTGAAAGCGGTTTTAGGTATGTCTTCTTCTTGTACCTTCAACTGATGATATCCGGAGCGTAAATCTTTCTTAGAAAAATATCTAGCTCCCTGAAGTTGATCAAAGAGATCATCAATCCTAGGTAATGTGTATCGATTCTTAATTGTAACCTTATTCAATTCCCTATAATCAATACACCTTCGCATTGAACCATCTTTCTTCTTTACAAACAACACTGGAGCTCCTCAAGGGGACGAACTAGGTTGTATGAATCCTTTACTTAGCATCTCATCTAACTGCTTTTTCAGTTCTAACATCTCAGTAGGTGCTAACCGGTAGGGTGCCTTGGCTATGGGTGTAGTTCCAGGAATTAGATGAATTCTAAATTCTACTTCCCTATCCGGAGGTAATCCTGGTAGCTCTTCCGAAAATACATCCGGGTATTCTGATACTACAGGAATTTCCTTAAGTTCCTTACCCTTAGTGCTAATGAATACCGAAATCATATACACTATCCCTTGCTTTCGTTCATAACTAGCAACTTTCATTAAGGAAATGAACTTCATGGCTTACGTAGCTTATCTCCTGCAACCATGATTATTTCTCCTGATGGTGTATGAATTTCTATGGAATTCTTATCACAGAGGATTCGAGCATGGTTGGCTACTAACCAATTCATTCCTAATACGACATCGAATCCAGCTAAATTCATAGGTAACAGGTTTGCAGAAAATTTATAACCTGAAAGTTCTATATTTCCATTTTGCAAAACCGTATCTATGTTAAAAGAATTTCTGTCTGCCGTTTCTACTGTATAAATCTGCCTAAGTTTGGTTAAAGGTAGATTAAGAGCTTGGCAGAACGAAGTATTTATAAAACTTTAGTTTGCACCAGAGTCAAATAATACATTCGCATAAACGTTGTGAACTAGGAACGTACCCGCTATTACATCCGGAATCAGATCTGCTTCTTGGGTTGTTAGCTGAAAGGCTCTTGCGTTCTTCTTATTAGTTCCTTTAGCAGGTTTGGTCTTGTTGTCAGCCGGTTTGACCAGTTTAGGGCAGTCTGGTCTAAAATGTCCAACTTCTCCACAATTGAAGCAAATTGTTGATTTCTTTCTTCTTCAATCTTCTTCTTGGTGCCCCGGAATTTTGCAGAAGTTACAATATCCCTTACATTTTCCAAAATGCTTTCTTTTACAGGTACTGCAAAATGGAGCAGTGGAGGGTTGCCCAGTTCCTCTTTTCTTGAAGCTGCTACTAGTATTACCCCCTCGGAATCCTTGGGTAATCTTATGAGCCAATTCTTTCTTTCTGTTTTCTTCTCGCGTACGCACCAGCCCGTCAGTCAAGGTGTTGGCTAATTCCACTGCATCGTCAATTGTGTGGGATCTCGCAGCTTTGACGATATCCCGAATCTCGCTGTGACAACTCGAGTTTCTGACTTTCACTTTCGCATTAAATGCGCGTTGACTTTGACTGTTTAGTTGTTTGGATTGTGGACTTGAAATTGTACGCGTTGTGTTTTAATGAAACGTATTGTCGTTTTGCCTATATGTGATTACTTGCTGTGGTAGAAAATAATATTAGAATTATTATTTAAAACACTTAGTCTAGATCACGAAACATGTCATACAGTTCGAAGGATCTCGAAACATATCCTTCGATTCGAAGGATCAACTTTCGGTTCGAAGGATCTCGAAACATATCCTTCGACTAAGGACTCTATCCTTCGACATCTTTCGGCCCAGTCTTTCTAATGGGCTTGGCCCATTCCTGTGATACGTTTATATACGTGATGCATGTAACCGGCAGTTAGTTTCAAAAACCCTAATACCCTTCTCTCTCTCTCTCGAAGTCTTGGAGTCGGCTGAAAGTTCTTGTGCACCCGAAACCCCACTAGTTTCAATCCCTTAATCCGGTTAGTGTTTCACTATCATCGTTGATGACATGATGTTATTATTATTACATGCTTTGATTAGAACGATTAGAATTGATTGTATGTTGAACGATATGAATCGTATAAAGATGATCTTGTAGTTGTATTGCATGATAATAAGTTTAAATCGATTCAATGATGCTTGTTATGTTACTGTGACGATGTATGCTCCGGATTGATAACTTGTTGGTATATTAGTGAAATCGGGTTATTATGAAATCAGTTTACATGAGGTTGTTATGTCTTAATAGTAATCCGAATGAATATGGTTATTGTTCATGATTTTCGGTTAGGGTTCTTGAGATTGAATATATGAAATATGCTTGTTTGATCGGCTGTATGTTAATCGAGAAATTGGAAACCTGTTGATTGATAATTGTTATGTTTGGAAACAATGTAACAAATTCAGTAAATTTAGGAAACACGTAACTGATATTTATCGAAAGATGGTAGTTATTCGAAACATGGTTGTGACCGAAAGATACTTGTCCTTCGAACCATAGTAGCATTGACCGAAGGATAGCATTGACCGAAGGATAGCATTGACCGAAGGATAGCATTGACCGAAACATAATTAGGTTGACCGAAAGATGACAGTTGGTCGAAAGATGACATTGGTTCGAAACATAGCATTCGGTCCGAATGATAACTGTGATAACTATGTCGAAACATAGCTGATGTGTCGAAAGATAACCATGAATCGTAAGATGATAACTGTGTATTGAAAGACGTGTCGAAACATAATTGTGATAATTGTGATAATTGTTAGACCGAAGGATGGGCAATGTATCGAAGGATGGGTAATGTGAATCGAATGATAGTTGATGATTTAATGTGAAACAATACGTGTTGTGCCGATATGCAAACTAACTATTATGTGAACATTAAATTGCATGCGTATCATTGCGAACATGAACTGATTTGTTATACGTGCATACAATAGGACGTGATTAATTACTTGTGAGTGCATAACCTAGCATACCGAGCAAACCAAGGTGAGTTCACACGAGCCAAGGCATGGGTTCCCAGGGTGGGAATGGGTTGGATGATTTCTTGTGCATACTTTGATATTATAACGAACGATTAAACTGTTGATGCTTACGAACTGCCTTCGCACACACCCTGGTCGGTAAAGACTATGGTCGCGAACGAACTAATCAACTGCCTTCGCACACACCCTGGTCGGTACAGACTATGGTCGCGAACTGATTAACCGCCTTCGCACACACCCTGGTCGGTAAAGACTACGGTCGCGAACTAACGAACCAAATCTTCGCACACATGCCTGGGAGGCCGCGATGGAACTGATACGATATGAAACTTAACTGAACGAACGCACTATTACCCAAACTAAACTATTAACTGTGAACTCGCTCAACTAGTTTGTTGATTATCTGTTGCATGCCTTGCAGGACCTTAGGTACATAATGGAGCTTGCACTGGAGGAGCGGGACGTTGTGGGCAGTGGATTATGAACGCTATGTTTAAACATTTCGAATAATTGAACTTATGGTTTACTTGGGTTATTTACTTATGCTTCCGCTACTGATACTATGATTGTTTTGAAACATCAATTGTATTGAATGAGGTTTTACGAACTACTTTATTTATGTTATGCTATGTTCAATATGATTGATGGCTTGATCCTGGTCAGTCACGCTCCCAAGCGGCGGTGTTCCGCGTGGTGAATTTTGGGGGTGTGACAGATTGGTATCAGAGCCATTGGTTATAGAGAACTTGGTTTTAATATGGAAAAACGTTTTATTAAAACCAGACTATAACCAGAACAGTGCTCACAACGATCCACAACGACGCTTCGCTCCACGTGCAAGACTCAACTTCCTAGGTAATAAGGTTTATGTTTATTGCCTGCATGCTAGAATTTGCATAGAACTTTGCTCGTAGTATGCTTACATTACCTTGCTCACAACTTGTCATTGCATGAGAATACTTATGTGCTTACACTCTTCTGTCATCGCACTATTCGCGAACCTTTCTCACTTATGTTGCCTTTGATGTGAAGATCAATGGCCGCACGAATTACCATGACTCAAGCCCAGCTAGAGGCTCTCGTTGCTGCGGCAGTTGCAGCCGCCCAAGCAGGTAGTATACCATGCAGTATAGACACTGGGATCTTTAGATCCTACATTAATTCTCGTACTTAACTTTGCCCTATTCGTACACAATAGGTCAACCCGCTCAGCAACAACCTGGGTGCACCTTCAAGAATTTCATGGATTGTCGTCCTAGCTCGTTCAGTGGCACGGAGGGAGCAGTTGGACTCCTCCATTGGTTTGAAAAACTCGAGTCGGTTTTCGAAATGTGTGAATGCCCTGAGGCTCGCAGGGTGAAGTTCGCCACTGGCACACTTGAAGGGATTGCGCTCACTTGGTGGAACGCACAAGTGCAGATCTTAGGGTTGGCAGCTGCTAACGCCACACCCTGGAATGATTTCAAAGAACTGATCAAGAGGGAATACTGCACTAGAGAAGACATTCACAAGTTGGAGGACGAGTTGTATAACTTAAAAATGGTTGGTTCGGAAATCGAAGCTTACACCAAGAGATCGAATGAGTTGGCTGTGTTATGTCCAACTATGGTGGACCCTCCATACAAGCGTATTGAGTTGTATCTCAAAGGTTTGGCGCCAGAAATACAGAGCCACGTTACCTCGGCTAACCTCAACAATATCCAGGAAATACAGCGTCTCGCTCATCGCATCACCGATCAGGCAGTGGATCAGAATAAACTGCCAAAGCGTGTCGGCGCTACTGCTACAGCTGCTACTTCAGTCACTCCAACTGCTGCTACTTCTGCCACACCCAGCGAGAATAAAAGAAAGTGGGACGGGGATTCCAGCAGGGGATCAGCGTCTGTTCAGTCCCAAACTCAGCAACGTCGCACCAACGATTACCAGAGTCCGAGTCAGCAATCATCGGGCAGTCAGGGACATAGTGGCTATAAGGGAAATCACCCGTGGTGTAACAGGTGCAACAAACACCACAGTGGAAGATGTCGCAGGAGTCAATGTCAAAGATGTCACAAGCCGGGTCATGAGGCTAAAGATTGTAGAAGCTCGCGTCCAGCAAACCAGCACCAGCAACTTCCACCGCCAGCTCCACAGAATCAGCAGCAGCAGCCACAGCGTGGAAACCGGGGGTGTTTCCAGTGTGGGGCTGAAGGTCACTACAAATGCGATTGCCCTCAGTTGAACCAGAATCGCAATAACAACAACAACCAGGGCAACGGGAATAACAACAATAATCAGAACAACGGGGGAAACAACAACAACGGCAATGAAGCTCGTGGTCGTGCATTCGTACTAGGTCGAGGCGACGCAGTGAACGATCCTAATGTGGTTATGGGTAAGTTTCTTCTCGACGATATTTATGTTACTGTCCTATTTGATTCGGGTGCTGATACAAGCTATATGTCATCGAAAATGGGTAAATTATTAAAACGTACACCAACACCCCTAAACACCAAACACGTCGTAGAACTAGCCAATGGTAAAAGTGTAGAAGCCACACAGGTAGTCAAGGGTTGTAGTATTGTTCTAGCGGGTCAGACTTTCTCGATTGATCTCATACCCATAGTTTTGGGTAGTTTCGACGTCGTCATTGGTATGGATTGGTTATCCCAACATCACGCGGAGATCTTATGCAAAGAAAAAGTTATACGTATTCCTCGCTCCAGTCAAGAACCTCTCGAAGTACAAGGTGACAAGAGTGGTGCTGTGGTTGGCATCATCTCATTCTTAAAGGCGCAGAAATGTTTACGAAAGGGACATACTGCCATTCTGGCACTTGTCACTGACGCATCAGCAAAGGAAAAGAAGCTGGAGGATATACCAGTTGTGCGTGATTTTCCTCAAGTGTTTCCTGAAGATTTACCTGGTTTACCTCCTCATCGTCAAGTCGAGTTTCAGATTGAGTTAGCTCCTGGAGCAGCACCAATAGCCCGCGCACCGTATCGTTTAGCTCCAACCGAACTGGAAGAACTGTCGAAGCAGCTACAAGAGCTCTTGGAAAAGGGCTTTATTCGTCCAAGCTCTTCGCCTTGGGGAGCTCCAGTGTTATTTGTGAAGAAGAAAGACGGTACCTTCAGGATGTGCATCGATTATCGCGAACTGAACAAGGTCACAGTGAAGAATCGTTATCCTCTTCCGCGCATAGATGACCTATTCGACCAGTTGCAAGGGTCGTGTTACTATTCCAAGATTGATTTAAGGTCAGGGTATCATCAGCTGAGAGTCCGGGATGAGGACGTCTCCAAAACCGCTTTTAGAACTCGCTACGGTCATTACGAGTTTCTTGTCATGCCATTCGGGCTTACGAACGCGCCTGCAGTCTTCATGGATCTTATGAACAGGGTGTGCAAACCCTATCTCGACAAGTTTGTTATCGTTTTCATCGACGACATTTTGATTTACTCCAAGAGTCAGGAGGAGCACGAGCAGCACTTACGCCTTATCTTGGAACTTCTTCGAAAGGAGCAACTGTACGCAAAGTTTTCAAAATGCGACTTCTGGCTTCGTGAAGTCCACTTCTTAGGCCATGTGGTGAACAAGGATGGGATTCATGTCGATCCATCCAAGGTTGATTCGATCAGAAACTGGCCAGCACCACGTACACCGACAGAAATACGCCAATTCTTGGGTTTGGCGGGTTACTACAGGCGATTTATTAAAGACTTCTCCAAGATCGCGCAACCACTTACTATGCTAACACAGAAAGGTGTCGTTTACAGATGGGGTAATACGCAAGAGACCGCTTTTCAGTACTTAAAAGATAGGCTTTGCAGCGCACCTATTCTCTCATTGCCAGAGGGCACGGATGACTTCGTGGTTTATTGTGACGCATCGATACAGGGGCTTGGATGTGTATTGATGCAACGTGATAAAGTGATAGCCTACGCTTCTCGGCAACTCAAGGTTCATGAACGGAACTACACGACGCACGATTTAGAGCTGGGAGCTGTTGTTTTCGCGCTTAAGATATGGCGACACTACCTGTACGGTACCAGGTGCACGATTTACACCGATCACAGGAGTCTCGAGCATATTCTTAAGCAAAAGGATTTGAATATGCGTCAACGGAGATGGGTTGAACTTCTAAACGACTATGAATGCGCCATCAAGTATCATCCAGGCAAGGCCAATGTTGTGGCTGATGCCCTCAGTCGGAAAGACACTCTACCTAAGCGCGTGCGAGCGCTACAGCTTACTATTCAGTCCAGTCTTCCTGCACAGATACGAGCTGCTCAGATGGAAGCTCTGAAACCCGAAAACGTCACAGCTGAAGCCTTACGCGGTTCAAGGCAACAAATGGAACAAAAGGAAGACGGCGCCTACTATGTAGCGGGGCGTATTTGGGTCCCACTTTATGGCGGTCTACGAGAGCTTGTGATGGACGAAGCGCACAAGTCTCGCTACTCGGTACATCCAGGTGCGGATAAAATGTACCACGATATCAAAACAACATACTGGTGGCCAAGTATGAAAGCCCACATCGCCACTTATGTTGGCAAGTGCTTAACCTGTGCGAGAGTCAAGATTGAATATCAGAAACCATCAGGCCTACTTCAGCAGCCTAAGATACCGCAATGGAAATGGGAAGAAATTTCCATGGATTTTGTTACGGGCTTACCTAGATCCCAGCGTGGGAATGACACTATTTGGGTGATCGTTGATCGACTCACAAAGTCTGCTCACTTCTTGGCTATCAAAGAAACGGATAAGTTTTCTACCCTAGCAGACATCTACTTAAAAGAAGTTGTTTCGAGGCACGGAGTGCCCACCTCTATTATTTCGGATCGCGATGCACGATTCACGTCAGAGCTTTGGCAAGCGATGCACAAATCTTTCGGCTCACGATTAGACATGAGCACAGCATATCATCCTCAGACGGATGGGCAGTCTGAGCGAACTATCCAAACTCTAGAAGACATGCTTCGAGCGTGCGTTATCGATTTCGGCAACGGCTGGGAAAAGCACCTCCCCTTAGTGGAGTTTTCGTACAATAACAGCTATCATACCAGCATTCAAGCCGCTCCATTTGAGGCATTGTACGGACGTAAATGCCGGTCACCTCTCTGTTGGGCAGAGGTGGGGGATAGTCAAATTACGGGTCCAGAGATTGTAGTGGACGCCACAGAAAAGATAGCACAGATACGACAACGCATGGCGGCAGCACGCGACCGTCAGAAAGCCTACGCGGACAAGCGTAGAAAGCCATTGGAATTTGAGGTCGGGGACCGGGTTTTATTGAAAGTTTCACCCTGGAAGGGTGTGGTTCGATTTGGTAAACGAGGCAAACTGAATCCGCGGTACGTCGGACCATTCGAAATCTTAGAAAAGATTGGCAAAGTAGCCTACAGATTAAACCTACCAGCTGAACTCGGTGCAGTTCACAATGTATTTCACGTGTCGAATCTGAAGAAATGCCTATCAGATGAGACCCTTATAATTCCTTTTAAGGAACTCACTATCGACGAGCGGTTGCAGTTCGTCGAGGAACCAGTTGAAATCACGGACCGGGATGTTAAGGTCCTCAAACACAAGAGAATCCCTCTTGTTCGAGTTCGTTGGAACTCCCAGCGTGGCCCAGAGTATACCTGGGAACGCGAAGACCAGATGAAAGAAAAGTACCCCCAGCTATTCGAAACCAATGCATCCACTTCTGAGGCTGAAGCTACTACTACTGAATTTCGGGACGAAATTCCAAATCAACGGGGGGATGATGTGACACCCCAGGAAAACCAGTGAACGATGTGACTTACCTAGCTTCCTCAGTGAGTGCGTACCAAATTTCGGGACGAAATTTCTTTTAAGTTGGGGATAATGTGACAACTCGAGTTTCTGACTTTCACTTTCGCATTAAATGCGCGTTGACTTTGACTGTTTAGTTGTTTGGATTGTGGACTTGAAATTGTACGCGTTGTGTTTTAATGAAACGTATTGTCGTTTTGCCTATATGTGATTACTTGCTGTGGTAGAAAATAATATTAGAATTATTATTTAAAACACTTAGTCTAGATCACGAAACATGTCATACAGTTCGAAGGATCTCGAAACATATCCTTCGATTCGAAGGATCAACTTTCGGTTCGAAGGATCTCGAAACATATCCTTCGACCAAGGACTCTATCCTTCGACATCTTTCGGCCCAGTCTTTCTAATGGGCTTGGCCCATTCCTGTGATACGTTTATATACGTGATGCATGTAACCGGCAGTTAGTTTCAAAAACCCTAATACCCTTCTCTCTCTCTCTCGAAGTCTTGGAGTCGGCTGAAAGTTCTTGTGCACCCGAAACCCCACTAGTTTCAATCCCTTAATCCGGTTAGTGTTTCACTATCATCGTTGATGACATGATGTTATTATTATTACATGCTTTGATTAGAACGATTAGAATTGATTGTATGTTGAACGATATGAATCGTATAAAGATGATCTTGTAGTTGTATTGCATGATAATAAGTTTAAATCGATTCAATGATGCTTGTTATGTTACTGTGACGATGTATGCTCCGGATTGATAACTTGTTGGTATATTAGTGAAATCGGGTTATTATGAAATCAGTTTACATGAGGTTGTTATGTCTTAATAGTAATCCGAATGAATATGGTTATTGTTCATGATTTTCGGTTAGGGTTCTTGAGATTGAATATATGAAATATGCTTGTTTGATCGGCTGTATGTTAATCGAGAAATTGGAAACCTGTTGATTGATAATTGTTATGTTTGGAAACAATGTAACAAATTCAGTAAATTTAGGAAACACGTAACTGATATTTATCGAAAGATGGTAGTTATTCGAAACATGGTTGTGACCGAAAGATACTTGTCCTTCGAACCATAGTAGCATTGACCGAAGGATAGCATTGACCGAAGGATAGCATTGACCGAAGGATAGCATTGACCGAAACATAATTAGGTTGACCGAAAGATGACAGTTGGTCGAAAGATGACATTGGTTCGAAACATAGCATTCGGTCCGAATGATAACTGTGATAACTATGTCGAAACATAGCTGATGTGTCGAAAGATAACCATGAATCGTAAGATGATAACTGTGTATTGAAAGACGTGTCGAAACATAATTGTGATAATTGTGATAATTGTTAGACCGAAGGATGGGCAATGTATCGAAGGATGGGTAATGTGAATCGAATGATAGTTGATGATTTAATGTGAAACAATACGTGTTGTGCCGATATGCAAACTGACTATTATGTGAACATTAAATTGCATGCGTATCATTGCGAACATGAACTGATTTGTTATACGTGCATACAATAGGACGTGATTAATTACTTGTGAGTGCATAACCTAGCATACCGAGCAAACCAAGGTGAGTTCACACGAGCCAAGGCATGGGTTCCCAGGGTGGGAATGGGTTGGATGATTTCTTGTGCATACTTTGATATTATAACGAACGATTAAACTGTTGATGCTTACGAACTGCCTTCGCACACACCCTGGTCGGTAAAGACTATGGTCGCGAACGAACTAATCAACTGCCTTCGCACACACCCTGGTCGGTACAGACTATGGTCGCGAACTGATTAACCGCCTTCGCACACACCCTGGTCGGTAAAGACTACGGTCGCGAACTAACGAACCAAATCTTCGCACACATGCCTGGGAGGCCGCGATGGAACTGATACGATATGAAACTTAACTGAACGAACGCACTATTACCCAAACTAAACTATTAACTGTGAACTCGCTCAACTAGTTTGTTGATTATCTGCTGCATGCCTTGCAGGACCTTAGGTACATAATGGAGCTTGCACTGGAGGAGCGGGACGTTGTGGGCAGTGGATTATGAACGCTATGTTTAAACATTTCGAATAATTGAACTTATGGTTTACTTGGGTTATTTACTTATGCTTCCGCTACTGATACTATGATTGTTTTGAAACATCAATTGTATTGAATGAGGTTTTACGAACTACTTTATTTATGTTATGCTATGTTCAATATGATTGATGGCTTGATCCTGGTCAGTCACGCTCCCAAGCGGCGGTGTTCCGCGTGGTGAATTTTGGGGGTGTGACACTCGCTAATAAGTACCGGTTCTGGCTAGGCTAGAGTTGGTACAATTTTGTCATATTCGAAGAATTTCGATGTATACCCTCGACAATCAACATCCATCATTCGGTGGCTCATGGACTTATTCGCCATTTGTTCCTTTTCATATTCTGGGCAGAATTTCCTTTCCACTAGATGCTTAAATTCTTCCCAACTCATGGCATAAGCCATGTCACTTCCTTTGGCTTGCAACACTGTGTTCCACCATTCCAATGCCTCCTCCTTGAAGAGGTAGGATGCATACATAACCTTGTCTTCTTCAGCGCATTAACTTATTTTAATTACTGCTTCAGTTTTCTCTAACCAACGCAGTGCAGCAGTCGCCCCTTCATTACCTGCAAATTCGACTGGTTTACAAGCAAGAAATTCCTTATAAGTGCAACCAGGTGTTGCAACTTTCATTTTCTTAAGTATTGGGGCTTGAATCACACTGTTACTGAAATTGTCGTCGTGAGTACGCTTGCTGTGGTTGGCTTGCGAAGGTTTAACGGGGTTTTTAACAGCAGCGACAATTGCGAGGATAGCGTTGGCTATTCCCTGAACGACGATGTTTTCTATATCTTGTCTATTAAGAAAATGATCCTCATTATTTTGTTTCGATTGATTAACTTCATTGACTGGTTGATTTTCCGCGTTTTCCATCTGAATAATTAACAATATAAATTATTGTCACAAATTAGATAATAACTAAACACAATAAGGCAATCACAAAAATCACGCCAACACGTATAGCCAAAATTGTTGACTTTGCGACGTTTATATTTTATATAGTAGTATGCATCGATACACACCAGTTATATTACAAAAGTTTTATTTGAAGTTACTTTACACGATTATATTTTATTATTTATTATTATTATTTTATTATTATTATTATTATTAAACACACAATCACACAACCACTGTCAGCTGACATTTCAGAAACGACGCTCCCTCTCGTCGTATTTCCATGATATCTTCTCCCCTACATCCCGAATTCTATTTCCTGCATCCACTAGTTCCTCACCATAGTGACGAAGTTCAGCTAAGTTTTCGGTGCTCATAGGTGGGTTTGGTGCAGGCTCAGGGTCAAATTGGGGAAAATAGACGTTGGGGTTATTCATGAAGTTCTGAAATTGCCAATCACTCGTCCACCATTCTTCCAGCTCCCCGGGTAAAAGTCGGTGGTTGACAATAGGATCTGGGATAGCGGGTTCCAAATTAACTGGGAGTTGTGATTCAGCGGGGTAATTAAAGAGGTTTTCATCGGCCGATCCGATAAGGTCACAATTCGCCAGTTTGCAATCAAGCTCCTCCAATGGTGGCATTTCCTGGGCTTGTCCTGAACTTTCCCCGATCTCCTTTCCGTTGCCTTTATCCTTTGGATCCTCAGTCTTTTTAACCTTCTGGGCAGCTGGCTTCTTCCTACGCCCACGCTTCCAATCCAAAATTCTCCTCCTCTTTTTAGGCTTTGGTTTCTCCTGTGATTGGGCTTGGAACATCATGGGCTCCTCAATATCTGCTTGGTAGCCTGATGGGTTTCCTGTAGTATCCATATCGGTGGTATGGATAGTGAAATTTCGGAGTACCTCCGATAGTTCATTCATGCTGTTAGCATACACGAAGATACACACAAATTTAAGTTAAAATTTTATTTATTGTAAATTAAATTTTCACAAAATCACAGAATGGCAATTAGAAAAAGTAAGTATTTCTAAATACTTAGTTGGCTTAAATCAGTGGCTCTGATACCACCTTTTTCTGTCACGGCCCCCAGCCCGGTGTGACCCGGTCCAGAAGCCGCAGGACAGAAACCCGTGGTATTTAATATTTAATTTGGCAGCGGAAATGTTGACAGGATCTTTTAAACTGAAAATGCCCAATTATTTTATTTCACAATTTGGGACAACCCCATAATCTACAATAAAGGGAATTTCACGAGGAAATCCCTTGTTTTACAAAACATGTTTATTTATTTTACTGAGCCACCTCTTCAAACTTTTTAGTGCTACGTAGCACTTTTCCTTGATTCACAGTAAGTCACCTAAAACATGTTTAAAAAGATTTTATCAGCGGGGAAATACTGGCGAGTCATTCAGGTTATATAAAACGACACATTAGTTATAGATTACAGCATAAGAGCGATTACAATGGCTACTATCTTATTTTTATCTGGCGCCGTGTCACACCCTGGTGACGATGGTCATACCACTATTGAGTCCTTCCACCCAAGTAGTGATGATTGTCACTGTTAGGTTGGTGAACCTAACCGTGAGAAATTAGTAATGTGCACAATACCCACTTGCCAGTGATTCAAGATAACCAAGACTTAATCCCTGTAACTAGAACTTTTGAAAATACTTTGAGTATTCTAAAACACTGTTGATAAAAAGAGAATGAATGACTTCGCAAGTTTAATTTGGACAGAACCTTGCCTACTGATTTAGTCTTGTAACCTAGGTAAATAACAGTGCACACGAAACTAGGTCAGTAACTTAATACACATTTACGATAAGCTCACGAAATCAAAACCCTCACGACGAATGACAAAGTATAGCCCGAATTCGGGCAACACTTAAACATCCATCGGATCGGTTTCATTCGATCGAACATTGTATCGTAGCAGTGATCGAGTTATTACCCTGTTGTCGCAGCAGAGATTCGTGCTTGTGTGTGTTTTTGAATGAAACAGTGTATAACTTCTTATACGTAACGAATTTTTCCGTCGTAACAACACCACCATGCAAGTGCCAAACCCCTGATATATATACTGAAAAATGGTCCCTCTCGTGTGGCGCGCCAGACCCAACTGGAAAGAAATTTCGTCCCTGAAATTTGACAAGCCATTCAAAATGGTACGGCAAACTGGTGCGTAAACGTACTCAGTTTTGACTTTTACATTTTTCATGTTTTGACTTTTATTGAATTTCAAACTCTATGTCGCTTTCTAGAGAATCATACGCAAACTGGTGCGTAAACGTACTCAGTTTAACAAGAAAAATACTCCGGAACATCAATTTGTGCTTAGCATACCTTAAATAACCTTTACATAACTTAGAAATAAGTTTTGAAGGCTTTGGTATGGCAAAATCAAGTTTATTCGCTTACAGGGACTAAAATTGACAAACTGCGAAAGTATGCCAAATTGAACTGTAACGAACATTCCGGAACATGATCATAAGTTAAACAAACCCTAAATATCCTTTACATAGCTTAGAAATAGGCTTTGAGGGGTTCGATGTGCTAAAATAAACTCTATGCTCATTCAGGGACTAAAAGTGTCAAAAAGTGCATAAGTTTGCATTTTCGCGCATAACTTACGTTCTGAATACATCCGGACATCCAAAAATTTATGTAATCATTAAAATATTATGTTTTAGTGATTGGCTTGTCAAAAATCCATTCGTCGCGCAATTTGGACCGTTTTTGCGTCCGTTACGACTTCCGTCGTAATTAACCGAACAACGCAATCGTTGACGTGACCGTGTCGTCCCGATCAGTCAAAAACCCAATTAAACCTAGGTAGCTAGGGTAAGTCGGGTATCGTATCCACGAAGAGCTTGTGGTCAGTATCGCACGACCCGTTCGACTAGTTAGACTATTTACAAATAATGTACAAAGTGATTATGAAGCTTGCTAATTTTTATTTTTAGTTTGTTTAGAAAAATTATTAGAAACCACTAATTAGAATGAGTAAAAATAACAAGTTAGAAAGAAGGGTCACACCCGGTTCGACAACTGAAAGACCTAGAGTTTCTGTACGTTAGACTTAATTTAGTTGCATTTGATTATTCACGGATTTAGTATTACGGGGCTTAGGTGTCAAGAGCTATCAACGTCATAGACAACGGACCGCACTACACTTCGTTACCAAGAACATGTAAATCCTAACCTATAGCAAGGCATAATTGCACATATTCATTTCACAAAGTCAAATTTAATAACTCATTCGACAATTCATGAATCCAATACAAATGCAAGACAATTGATATAAGTTTCAAATGGTTAAATACAACTAGTCACAAATTAAATCATAAACAAAATATTGAAACCCTAGAATTCTTACAGAGTCTACACCGGGGTGAAACCCTAAGAAGATTAGCCGAGCATTATGTGTCTCCAAAAATCCTCTTTTTTCCTTCTCGATTCGTGTTCAGAAAAATATGCCAAGCACCTCCCGGCTCCTCTCGAACTCGTAACCGTAAGTCTCCTCCGCGATTCCTGTAACCGTCCCCCCTTTCTATCATAATCATGAAACCGTCACAAGTCGTCCAATTATGTGCAGCCCACACAAGTCCAATAAGGTTTTTCGTATGTTGACTTTTGTGTCCCTTATGTCGGCCCATTAAATGATGATGATGTTAACTTGTTGTGTTGTTCTTTTTGAAAATCAAGGCCCAAATAATGCCCTCCTCAAGTCCACGTGACTTGTGATGATGTGCGTTGTTGACTTGTCTCCAAATTGTGATGATGTTCACGTGACTTCCCTCAAAACTCAACCGCCATTTCTTTTGTCCCTGCCAATTTTCGATAATGGCCAAGTGTCTTTTGATTATGGATGCATGTAATGCTTTCTCCCCAAAGTCCAATTCACGTGACTTTTAATGATGTCTATATTGTTGAAGATGTGATGATGTTATGATGAATTTAGCCATCCAAAAAGTCAAGCACCTTTTTTTCTCTTGTTCACATGAATCCTTCTGCCAATATTCAGTGTGTGTATAGGGATAAGATTTAATTTAGGATGTAGAGAAGTAATCATAACCATCTCTGTTGTCAACCCTAAATTGTGCTTTTCAATCTAAACAAGTCCCGGTTAATGCCATTCACTTGATTATTATCCCCGGTTGTTCAACTTCCCTTCTAAACAACTTAACTTTACTGAATTAAATGATTAACCTGAAAAACCATAAACTCTCGTAGTTATCACATTCATGTCATATAATCACTTGAAACATACTCAAATACGTAATATAACACGCGTTAACACTCGGGTTTCACACACTCCATCACATCCCCACACTTGTCGTTTGCTTGCCCTCAAGCAAATCTATCTTTCACTTTCACGTGGGTCGAACGAGAAATACACTTCCCATTCCCGAGACAAAGGTTAAGGTCTAATGTCATACCAGGTTCAAACTTTTTTTACAATTTACGAAATATTTAACGAAAAAGTGAATAATCCCATATAAAATGGTTATCCAAGATTAACCCACCCGTAAAACTAACAAGTCATGCACATCCCTCACAATGTTCTCTCCACTCGGTTTAAAATTGGCTAATAGTTGATGCATTAGCGCTTTTGAAATAATCACTCAAACCGATTAGAACACGTACCCGCATAGGCTTGCAACTCAATCATTCTCCACCATCGAACACGAATACTAAGCACAAGTCATAAGGTCTTTGTAAGGGTTGTAACGGGGCTAGGCTAAGGGTAGGAAATAGGATATTTTTAAAGTGGCTAAGGTGATGAAAACTCAACTTTTTATTACAAAATAACTATGCTAAACACAATTATCTACAAACATCGACTAGAAGGCAACAATTTTTCGCCTTTTATTAAATCAAACTATAAACACATATTTTTGTGTTTTTCTTAACAATTTTTTTTTCTTCTTTTTCACAATTTTTCTGTTTTTTTTTTTTTTTTTTTTTTGCAAATATAAACCACAACTATACAAACAAATAATCCTAAAATCGAATTTCCATCACACGGGTTTAAAAGAAAAAGGTTTACGGTTATGGGCTATAGGGTGGTCAAACGAAAGGTTTAGGCTCAAAGTGGGCGACTAGGGGATTTATTTGGGTAAAGGTAAGCAAATGGTGTAAAAGAAAAAGGTTTACCTAATGCCTTAATCATTCTCGTGCTTGTATTCGGTCTATGGTCTCAAACGTATCAAAAGATGCAAGTTCTACAATACATGACTAATGGTCCACTCAAACAAAGAAACATATATATGTAATTCTATTATGTAAAAGTGGCTTAAAACCTCACATATATAAAGGGTATGGTATGTGACGTGCATGATGTGCTAGTTTCTTAGGCGAATTATTCCCAAATAACCACCCGCTAAATACCCGTCATGCTATTAACTTGAACTTGACCATGACAAAAGACCAAATGAGTTGTGACATCCCTCGTTAACTTAGTTACTTGTGCTTTTTAGATTGCTTCAAACAAAGACATTTTGAAAAATTTTTGAAATTTTTCCCCCATCCCCACACTTGAGGTAAACATTGTCCTCAATGTGTAGTGTTTAAATGAACGGGTCAAAAATCGAAAAACTTTTACTACTCCCCCATCCCCACACTTGAGGTAAACATTGTCCTCAATGTGTAAGAACTAGAGTTTTTAAGAACGCACAAGGGATGTGACACGACTAACTTCCCCAAAATTTCACCCCGGAAAAATAATATACAATTTACAATCCACTTCTTTGCTAACTAAAAAATCAAAAGTAAAAAGGGAACGTATGCACCTGATTTTTAGAGCTCATTCCTCGTGTGCTCTTCATCTCTTCAACAAATCGGTCGTCTCACAAACATAATGTACCTACAAATCTTAACCCTTGTGTAGAAGCATGCTTCTCACAACCATTAAAATTTATTAGCTACCTAGTTCTACCACTTTTATGAAAATATTACCAAGTCATACATTAATTTACTTTGATTTATGTGGAAAAATAATTTACAACAATAACAAGCCTAACTCACTTTCGTAGGAATCACGGTTGCATTTAGCTTATGCAACAAGCCCTTTTAAACCCCCCAATAGCTTGGGAGGACGAGAGGTCTCGTGAGGGTTATATAGGGAACACACCCACAACGTTCATTTAACTACTAAAAAAAATAAAACAAATAATAATACAAACTCTACAACAATTATACCTGATTTACCTCTCATGGTGGTCGAAGTGCACATTTGCCTACCGAGTTTCCAACATACGCTCGGTATTTGGCATGCCGGATCCATTCTCTTTTTATTTTGCTCGGCATGCATATTGTACAACTTTGGGGTCGCTTCTTACTAAACTGGCCTATGTCTTGCAACGCCACCCTTCGAATCCTTATACCCGAACCCGCATCCCCAACTTTGTTGGTTGGAGTGATAAATATGGGATAAGGATGGATATGAACGTGGGCATCTTTCGGATCCAACTCGTCTCGCGGTGGGATGTCTTCCGCTCGGTTCAAACATTCATTTTCTTGCTCGGGAAGTTCGATAACCTCTTCCACCACATCACCATCTACTATTGTACCATTGGCCCAAACCTCTTGGTCTCGTTTAAGTTGGGCTAATTCCTCCGCTAATTGACCCACTTGCACCACCAATGCTTCATGGGCTTTATCTCTCACTTCATTCGCTTTCTTCATATCTTTGATATCCTGGTGATATTCTTTCATCATGTCCATGAGAGCATCAAGCTTAGAATGCATCGAATCTTGTGGGTTCTCGTATACCGGTTGAGGGTATTCATTATAATAATCATCATACTCCTCCTCCCGGTAACTTGAGAAATATGGTGATTTGGGTTCATAGTAGTATTCTTGATAATGTGGTGGTGGCTTGTAACCAGACTTTATTTTTTCTTTCCAAAACACCGGATCTTTCCAAAACACTGGACAATCTTCATGTATATGAATTTTTCCACAACAAGGACATCCGCTTTCTTGCTTTGGTGGTAGAGGTGGTCTAGTGTATGGATAATGTGAGGATGGACCATTGAAATCTTTATGATCCGCCCTCCTATAATCAAACAATCCGCTGAGGTAGTCTTCCCGTTCCTTGTTAGCTTGAACTTTTTCGTAGAAAACAGAGCAATCCTCTAAATAGTGCTCTCCGCTTCCACAACACTCACATGGATCATCATCTACCCAATTCATATTGAAAGATGGTACCTGCAAAACATGTACCTGCACAAACAAGCTCGACCACCCAATGTAAAATCACAAAAAAAAAAATACAAGAGAAAAAAAAAACTAAACTAAAATCGAACAAGCAATGAAATACTAAGCGCACTAGCTCCCCGGCAGCGGCGCCATTTTGACGTGACCGTGTCGTCCCGATCAGTCAAAAACCCAATTAAACCTAGGTAGCTAGGGTAAGTCGGGTATCGTATCCACGAAGAGCTTGTGGTCAGTATCGCACGACCCGTTCGACTAGTTAGACTATTTACAAATAATGTACAAAGTGATTATGAAGCTTGCTAATTTTTATTTTTAGTTTGTTTAGAAAAATTATTAGAAACCACTAATTAGAATGAGTAAAAATAACAAGTTAGAAAGAAGGGTCACACCCGGTTCGACAACTGAAAGACCTAGAGTTTCTGTACGTTAGACTTAATTTAGTTGCATTTGATTATTAACGGATTTAGTATTACGGGGCTTAGGTGTCAAGAGCTATCAACGTCATAGACAACGGACCGCACTACACTTCGTTACCAAGAACATGTAAATCCTAACCTATAGCAAGGCATAATTGCACATATTCATTTCACAAAGTCAAATTTAATAACTCATTCGACAATTCATGAATCCAATACAAATGCAAGACAATTGATATAAGTTTCAAATGGTTAAATACAACTAGTCACAAATTAAATCATAAACAAAATATTGAAACCCTAGAATTCTTACAGAGTCTACACCGGGGTGAAACCCTAAGAAGATTAGCCGAGCATTATGTGTCTCCAAAAATCCTCTTTTTTCCTTCTCGATTCGTGTTCAGAAAAATATGCCAAGCACCTCCCGGCTCCTCTCGAACTCGTAACCGTAAGTCTCCTCCGCGATTCCTGTAACCGTCCCCCCTTTCTATCATAATCATGAAACCGTCACAAGTCGTCCAATTATGTGCAGCCCACACAAGTCCAATAAGGTTTTTCGTATGTTGACTTTTGTGTCCCTTATGTCGGCCCATTAAATGATGATGATGTTAACTTGTTGTGTTGTTCTTTTTGAAAATCAAGGCCCAAATAATGCCCTCCTCAAGTCCACGTGACTTGTGATGATGTGCGTTGTTGACTTGTCTCCAAATTGTGATGATGTTCACGTGACTTCCCTCAAAACTCAGCCGCCATTTCTTTTGTCCCTGCCAATTTTCGATAATGGCCAAGTGTCTTTTGATTATGGATGCATGTAATGCTTTCTCCCCAAAGTCCAATTCACGTGACTTTTAATGATGTCTATATTGTTGAAGATGTGATGATGTTATGATGAATTTAGCCATCCAAAAAGTCAAGCACCTTTTTTTCTCTTGTTCACATGAATCCTTCTGCCAATATTCAGTGTGTGTATAGGGATAAGATTTAATTTAGGATGTAGAGAAGTAATCATAACCATCTCTGTTGTCAACCCTAAATTGTGCTTTTCAATCTAAACAAGTCCCGGTTAATGCCATTCACTTGATTATTATCCCCGGTTGTTCAACTTCCCTTCTAAACAACTTAACTTTACTGAATTAAATGATTAACCTGAAAAACCATAAACTCTCGTAGTTATCACATTCATGTCATATAATCACTTGAAACATACTCAAATACGTAATATAACACGCGTTAACACTCGGGTTTCACACACTCCATCAATCGTACGGCCAAACGAACCAACATCCGACATATTTTTGAGCATGTTTCATGATCCCTATGCTTTAACGTCCTTTTAGAGCGTAAAAATGGGTTTGACGGGTGTTAGAAGTGCCAAAACACAACCATACGCGCACAGGGACCAAAGCTGTCAAAATGCAAAAATGGCTGGTCTGCAGGGTCCTTACGGACCGTAAGGGACCTCATACGGTCTGTAAAGCACCCCCAGACAGCAGAAAATGCATTCCTGCTGTTCCTCACTTTTGCACATGGTTTTTGGGTATCTATGGGCTGTTTTGGAGGCTCCAATGGTTTTTCAAAACAATGGGCTCGAGGTGTACGGATGAGATTGAATCTCGGATAACGAGGGACGATATTAACGGTTCTACTACACCTATTAATACCCCTTCATTCACTTGCTCAAAACCCACAATTTGATTTGATTTATGCTCTCTAAGTGGAAGTATATGCTTCCTACCTGAGAGTGAATCGGGTAAAATCTTGCGGGGACCTTCTGTAGGTTTTCTTTCGTGCATTTCTGTCGTTTTTGCGTTAAAGTCAAACTGCGTTTGACTTTCTGCATTGACCGGTTTTTGGTCAACGCGAAGTTCGTTTGAACTTCATAACGTGAGCTTAATCACGATGGTTATAGTCCCTAGTGACTATACCTACTGATTACCACGTTATCTAGGTCAGTGACGAGCCGTAGTTTCGGCCAAAATGTGTTTTCTCGCTTATTTTGTAACCAAACTACTCTAGGGTATCAAAACCGTTTGTTTTGATACCAAGCCTGTTTTCTAACTTAACTAAACATGTTCTAGCATGTTTAGCTCATCGCTTTTTAGTTTTGTGCTTGTCTAGGGTCGTAAAGGTAAGCGATCTAAACAAACGCTTATACTTTCGAACCCGACCCATTTGGTCAATCATTAGGATCCGACCAAACACTTTGGGTGACCATAGTCATATAGGGAATAACCTTCCGAGGTTATATCTTATGGTCACGTCGTTTAAGTAGTTGTATGATCGGTAATGTATGTGCCTTAGGAAAATTACCAAAATGCCCTTTTCACGCCAAAATTCATTTTAAGCCTATGTAACATAATTTTTGACATCTAATTTGATTTAGCAATAATATTAAACATGTTAAGGCATATCTTGCTTGTCATAGGGCTAGTTAGGCGTTACGAACGCGTTTTACGCGAACGACGCGTTAAAGTAGCATAAGCTACCTAAACGGGTCGTAACGGGTCAAAAGCACTTAGGTTAGGTTTCGTTTAGTATGTAGGCTTCGTTAAACCATGTTACATAAGTTCCCACACTTATTTTGTTTACGAACCCTCGTACTACCCAATCCTCCGATAGGTCCGTTTATTAATGTAGATACCTATATTAGGTGACGTTTGAATCCGTGATCTTCTAGCTTGCTTGGTGAATATCTAAAGTCTATTGAGCAATCTCAAGTGAGTGCATAGACCCCTCTTTTATAGTTTTTCAAACATTTTGGGGTGAAACACATGTGCCTACTTGTTACTTTCGTGTTTTCCATGTTTTCATATCATATGCTTGTTATGTTCATTAGTACATTTATAGTACATGATTTCATTGTGTTTTTTGCTATGTATGTCCTTTGTTGCATACTTAGTACATTTGATTTACATTACATTTCACGCTATGTATGTCCGTTTAGTGCATACCTAGTGCATTATTTTACATTACCTTTTTATGCTATGTATGTTCATCATACTTAGTACATTTGTTTTGCATCACATGCTATATATGTTCATAATATTTAGTACATTTGTTTTCATCACATGCTTACATTTTGGTATGACATTTGGTTTGTTTTAAATGGGACCAAAATACATTCACTAACATTAGCTACGCCGTTCGTTAGTAGGTAGTGGTACCATAGGAATTGACAACTCCCATCCTGACATCCTAGGTATGTTTGGATGAAAGGAATGATCGAATTCGATAAACATTACTCAGATAAACCTTTAGTTTGTTTAAAGATTATCGCCACAGTCGCAAGGCCTTAATGTATGCATTTTCACAATACCGCATAGATGTTTGTATCAGTATAGCATGCACTTTCCACAAAACATAACATTGATTTAAACCACGTTTTACTTCAATACATTGTTTTGTGCATTTTTCTTGTGGTTCAGTTGATATATATGTCACTTACCATACATGACATTTTGTTTACACATTACTTGATTGACATTTGACATTGACATTTTGATATTGATATACACATATTCATGGACCACATTTTGACATAAACATTCTGATATGATTTACACAAAGACATTTGACAAATGGTTTAGACATGGGCAATTCACATTGGTGGTTTGTTTGGGTAAGTGATTTAAGTAACGAGACATGTGTAATGTGGTACAAGCATGGTGGATACGCCGCTGGTACTTCCTACATATAAGTGCTTGTATTATATTACATGTCGTAGCGTTAATTAAATCATTCAATTTGGACTTATACATTTTTACACAAATAACATATTTTTCACAAGACTTTGTTTTACAAAACAATTTGTTTTATACAACTTATTTTACTTGGTTATTCTTTTAACCATACATTATTCTTTTATTTATACATAACAACTGATTTATCGCTTTACAAATGATTTATACAAACAAACACTTAAACTAGATTCATGACAAGTTTTCATTAAACATTTTCTTAAAACCTAAGTCATGAATC
Organism: Helianthus annuus; assembly: GCF_002127325.2. NCBI lineage: Eukaryota > Viridiplantae > Streptophyta > Magnoliopsida > Asterales > Asteraceae > Helianthus > Helianthus annuus. The sequence goes on along the minus strand of NC_035434.2, from coordinate 50,855,158 downwards.
CTATTTTCACAAAACCTATGTTACTCACAGGCATTTTTATGCTGACGTACCTATTTTCACATGTGTTTCAGGAGCTAATGCATAGGACGTTCGTGACGCGCTCGGGTGGACTTGGGCCTAAGTGACATAAAATGAAGATAGACTTAGTTTAATTATGTTATGTACTTTTTGGTTCTTGTTTTGAAACAATGTATTCCACCTTTGGTTGTTGAATAAAATGTA